>NC_054747.1:2249574-2849574 GCF_018143015.1 Lytechinus variegatus | reverse complement strand
CGTACGAAATATCATCCAATTTCTTTTGAACATTCGAGGTAAACACTGTCAGGGCAGTAGAGTGTAAATCGCCAGCGTGAGGCTCTCGTGTGGGTCAGAATGCTTCTCTGAAACTCTTTACTGTCATATATCAGGGTCCACTCTGAAACTCTCTACAGGCATATATCAGGATCCAATGAATTCCAAGCTCTGATTGTTATTGAAAGATGGTTGTTCTTGGAAAGAATGTATTTCTGCAAGATTTAGTTCTGACACAATGTACTCCAATGCGTGTACCATGGCCATTCATTGCCTTCCTTGCGGAAATTAAGTTCATGTACTCCTCTTTTTTATATCAACAATATTACTCTGGATCTTAAACATCCAGATGGAAGGCAAAAGATTACACACTCCCACATTTTGAAATCTTGTGAGACAAATGCCCATATTCCAGTCCGACAATCGTTTAGTATCTGAAAAAGAGACATGCCACAACTAAATGACCTTTTTTTATATTTATTACTATGATCTATGCATTCAACATTCTAGTCTTGGGGTTCATTTCATAAAACAGGAACTTTGTCATTGTTGGAACTCTCATGGAAACCTTGATTGTGATTCGCTGAGGATTCCTGTTACAATAGCATTTGCCACAATGTCAACAGTTTTAACTCCCTATGAAACAGACCCGAAACTAAGATGGAAACCAAATTACCGCCAGGAAAAAACAAACCAAAGATCTTATTTCTGTACCTAGCGTATACAGTTTCTTGTTAAATGGAAGTTGTGTTTTCTTTAAAATGAAGAATAATTTTCTTAAGAGAAATATAAAACCTGACCTTCCTTGTTCTTTTTATGTCATTTTTGAAAGATTAAAGGGAGTTGAATTTGACCTTCATATGCAGATATTGGTTCAAATATTCTTCGACATTAAGGAACACACACAAGAGTTAACCAGTTTACAGAAATAATAGTTTCCCCTGCAGAGTACTTTGATGTATGGTAAGGCCACATGGCCCCGTCTTACAAAGAGTTACGATTGATCTAATCGTAACTCTATGGAAATCCATCAGTGTAATAATTCTTTCTCCAGGAAATTTTCAGAATGTCCGTTTAAAAAAAAGGAGAACACATGAAATGGTCAAGAAATCAATAGATTTATGGATATACATTTAAATCTATAATTTCTTTTGAAAAACATGCAATTTGCATGTTGACTTTGCTGGCTTTCCATAGTTGCGTGCGGCATTGAAATTTATCCAATGACCGGGATGATAATAATATGCTGTAACGCGCTTTGAGCCATTCTGGGGAAAAAAATGCTTTATGAAAACTGGCTATTGTTATATGATGGCAAACAATTTTTAAAAATTGGTTCGAACTACTTTTCACTTTTTAACCAATTCTCATGAAATTTGGTGCACACACATGTCTGAAATCATATTGCCATGATAACATCCATAACAACATATGATTTTGCCAAAAATTTGATAAAAAACTTTGGTTTAAACTACTTATAAAATTTGGTACAAACATTGGTCCTGGGGTAAAAATACATGTACGTTCGAATGTTGTGCACAGTTCGAGGAAATCTATAGAATTCATCAGGGCACTGTTTCATGAAAGTTGTCAGCATTGAAAACTTGTCTTCCTCCGACATTTTCCATAGCAACAGTCAGAGGCCAGTGTATTTCAGCCAATCAAGACCAAGGATTTCACTGATATTGTCTGCACTGACAGTTTAGTCGGTGCCGACAACTTTCATGAATCGCCCTTAAGTTTTTAGATTTGTATAAAAAATCTTGCCAGCATCGCACAATTCTAATTTTGACTTTATTCTAAAGTTCTTCACGCTTTGTAAAATAAACTTAAACTATATACATTGCATGGACACAGAATAATAAGAATTTTTGAAGAAATCGTTAAAAATGTTTTCTTATCCCTTCTCCCCTCCCGAAAAAAAACTGCATATGGCCATGTCTGCAGACAGGTGAGTATGTGCATTTTCCACAATGAGTACATGTACATTTTTTAAGAAATGCACGGCACATTTGCACAAGCGCCTACGGCTGGCAATCATTTTGTGACAGGGTATTAATCAACTTGATTGATTGAAGGATTTCATTGAAAATATCCATTCTTGCAGTCCAAAGACTGAATTGCAATGGTTACAATGTATGTACAAGATAAAATCAATAATACAATTAAACATTTGATTCAAGAAATAAATAATAAATGAGATCATAGTTACATGCATGCACAATTGAAAGTAGTACTTTTCATAACAATTATCAATGAGAAATAAAATTGTTTTCACTGGGAATAAGTTGTAGTATTTTGGACTTTAATTTGTATAAGGCATCGACTCATGGAATGGGTATCATTCGAAGTATTGAAAGTTCGTGTCTAAATCATGAGAGTTTAAAAGGAAAACTAAACAATATGAATTGCACAAATTGAATTAATATAGGTACTGAATTTACACAACCGCAAATCAGATTATGATCAAATATTAAGTCATAATCACATAATTTATCATAGCTTGTATATACGTTCGAACAATGAAATCTAGGAAGTATGATATTACTAGGAAATTTATTACAATTGAATGTTATTATACAAGAATGCTTGTAATTTGAAACTTGTTGTTTATAGATTAATATTGCACAGGTTTAAAATAAAATTGAATGATCTAGGTTAATATATGGTAAAAATAAAATCACACTAACGTCATTCAATCGCTACTCAAATTGTGATCAAATTAATATCATTCATGATTAAACGTAATGAATTATAAATCGTATACTAATTCAGTGATTAAACAATATATGCAATTGGGGAATATATTGAGTAAAATATTGAATATACATTTAAAATAGAATGGCCCTGTATTGAAATTGGTAGATATATATTGATATTACACTTGATCAAAATACAAAGAAACAAAATGAATATAGATAAATGCCTCAATCACAATTGTGTGAAAATTCAATGAATAGTAAAACCATGACATTAAAATTGTTTTTAAGTTTCAAATTTTAAAGTTTTTGAATTAAAGTTTAAATTTTCAAAATTTTAAATCAAAATTTAAAACTTGTTGCTGACAGACATTGTCACTTAGGAGAAACTTTATTAGAGTCACTGACATACAGTGAAACATACAGTAAAACAAGGAGAAAAGAGAAGAAATGGATTGCAAATAAAAAAGGATAAGATATGTTTATTAACTAAAAAAATTCATTAAAAAAGTAAAAAAAAATTTGTCCGCTTGCTCTGCATTTAAATAAATTTTGCAACATACCCTATGAAATTTTGTGGCTTGTGCCCCCTATTTTTTATGGCTAATTATGCTATATTAATTAGCTTTGCACTCTTTGTTTGTAAAGGCAAAGGCACAATAGTTATTTTTTTTCTCATTCACTCTGGCCATTTCGGGTTTCATTAGAGTCCCATCTGGCCCTTCAAGTAAAACGTTTAAGAACCCCTGTCCTATATCATTTAACGCACTGACCTTTACATCATATGGTCTCAAACAAGAATAAAGTGTACAGACAGTTACTCTCTTCAGATCAAAGAATATTTTAGCCTTTTTTATAATCACAAGTTATACCTGCATTACAAAGGTTTCGAATAATTCAAACCCATGACATGAAAGAATGATTCTTCTCCACAATTGCATGTACAGCATACTAAAAACATGAAATTTGATAAATATTAAGAACAATGAAAATCTGCACATGCTCATTAGATATAGGAATATCACTTGGAAGAAAGAAGCCTTTTTTGAGGACCTATACATTTTTTTTAAAATTGAAATTTTTTTCAATGTGTGTGTCATCGTGTACATGTTGTTTTTACTCTTCTGAAAAAAATTGAAGTTTTATATTCTTTGGGAAAATAGAAGCTTCTCGTATTAGAATTTTGAACCTACATTCTGACAACATATCAAATGGTCATCTGCCCATGGTTCAATGTGCTGTGTCTACTTTATTGGGAGAGAAGTTGGCCTATTACACCTTTTTTCTATTCGAGAAAATAGTTTAATTTTTCATGTCAGATAAAAAAAAACAAACTATTTTTTACTTGAAATTTCGCATGATTTGGTGAGGATTTGGGGTACAAACATGAGTGCAAGGAATGTCTTACTTGGTTTTAAGTCTGTACTTATACAACTGTTGATAGGTTTGGGGTTGGGGTCTTGTGTTGTTATGGGCACAGACCCTCTGTACTCTTCCAAGCACCTCTGCCTTTTCGAGATCTGTCATGATCTGTTGATATACATGACAAAAATGGCTAAATTGTATGTCATTTTTTATTTTGATCAACTTTCTAAAAAAAAAAAAATCAGAAGTATTTTGACAAAAAGTTACTGGTAAATGATCGAACTTTCAGTAATTACTTTTTTTTCATTACAAATTAAATAAAATCAAAATTACATGTAATTGTATAATATATCAATTATCATCATACTTGTTCATGTTGGTCTGGAATAGTTACATACATGTATAATTAACTTTATGAAATTGTGATATTAGCTGAAAAATGATCCCACTTGGACAGTGTATTCTAATTTTTTTGACCGCGCCGCTCGCTGACTTTTTACTTTCAAGTCTTGCGCAACTTTTTAGACCAATTTTGCGTCACCCGGGTATGAGCTTCCGAAATTACGCAACGTTATGTAAGTGCATGTCGACCAAAAATTGCTCAAAAACGTGATTTCGTGTACAAAGTCAATGTAAATTGTGTTTTAAACCAAAATTCATAAATGTATAATTAGTTTTAGTTTTTCGGCCTAAATGTATGTTTTTTATGCTGTTTATGATCTTAGAAGAGTCCCCAACAAATTTCATTGAAAAAACAATGAAAAACAAAAGGTCCAAAAGACATAAAAATATAATACATAGGAAATTGATTTGATATCACAATTTTTTCATGTACACTTGCTAAGATCATTACAAACAGGTTCTATGCCAAAAATTAGAACATTTGGAGCCTTATTTACGGAGTTAGAGGAAAAAGTATGATTTTGCATACTAATTATGCATACATTAGCATAATTACTTAATAAAGATTCGTATAAAATAAATTACTAAACAATTTTGTAGATTATATCCCAGACAACCTGAGTGATCGCGCGATTGACGGCCGAGATCTCAGGGAGGGGCCTGGGACGCCCCCTAGTCTGCAGGCACAGACCCTCATTGGAACTTTGATCAACAAGTGTGCCTCCACGCAAAGACTAGCACATACAAAACTTGCTGAGAGCCTTCAGTACACAAGGCATGAGTAGGCTGCACATTCAGACCCTTATTTCGAGTGAAGGGTTTGCCCAGCAGACTAGACGCCCCCCCCGGCCATATGAACTCCCAAAATACCCCCGCCTAGATAGGGTTAAATATCATGTGGAGTTTCAGGTCACACAAGGAATGTCAAAGGTCACTTAGGGTCAACAAACTTTGGCCATATTTGGGGTATTTGAGGAATTTTCATAACTTAGAAATTTTATGGATCTAGTTCATGAAACTTGGACAAGAGAGCAATCAAGTATCCTTGATCATCCTACTGGCCTATAGGCCTAATACCTCATTAGTTTGTACTCTCCTTTGGAGGTGCCCAATCTGGATCATATGTTTCCTGTAAAGAGAGTGAAGTTTACATGAATGCAATGAGGAATTAAAGCTGCTTTTGATGCGTTGTTTTAAACAATACATTTTAAACTTGATGCAAAAACGACTGTCAACTCATATTTTCACTTGAAGAGCTGTCTTTTTCATTAGCTGTGAGTCTTCGTGCCTGAATAATAAAAAAGGAATTATGTCTCAACGTAAATGAAAGTTCATTATGTAAAATAAAAAAATCATATATAAGTGTTTAGATGGTCAATATCGTGATATTTAATATAATGTCAACCGTCCTATTATAATGTCGTAGTCATTGAATCTCTTTAAAACCACAAATTCTATTTAAATATTTTAACTATTTACATTTAATATCTTATCCCGCTCTCAAAGACTTTACTAAAATACAAAATAATAAATGTAAAATACGCAAGTTAATACATATTCAGGTTTTTCTTACGTTTCACAAAACAGTTACATGCTCAAATCAGTGAGTTGATGTGGGTACTCCAACTTGGGGGGGGGGGGGGGGGCACTCAGTATATAATGCATAGTGGGTATGTGACGACGAGGGATCCCCAATTTTCACACTCAAATTTCCGTTGCAGGGCATAGCTTTTCCATCTTATTGAGAAAAAGAACTAAGAAAGCCGCTCCAAAGCATAACTTTTTTTCCAATTCATTTTGCATTTATTTCATTCTTGATAAAACAATTACAAAGCAAGGTATGAGAATCAATGTATTTACAAGCAAAAGTAAAAATGAAAATGAAATGGGGAACTGCATAAATAAGGCCATAATAATATGACATGGTATGGAGAAACAATAAGATAAATAATAAAACATGATATATAAACAAGAAAAAAATGATGAAAAAACAACATGAAATGGTGTCAATCCACAAGAAAGAAAATAACTATACATATTTTAGATATAGGAACTGCTTCAATCTTTTTTTGAATGACCTAACAGACTTGCTTTCAATTTCCTATTTTAACTATTTACATTTAATATCTAATGCCCTCAAAGTATATTGAAGTTTTTACTACAAAATTATAAATGTATGTAAGAAGTTCTAGTTTACCTGTCTGTGCCTTGTTCTTGCGAGTTTACTCGCCTTAAACGCCTCTGAGCTGGGTCGAATGACACCTGTATCTTCATCGATCTGTCAAACATCGATGGATAGGATGGAAAGAAAATTAATTGATAGTTTGATATTTTGTAAACAGTGACTCTAGGATTGATAGAATTTGTGGTATAGCTTTAAAGGTCATGTCCACCCCAGAAAAAAGTCGATTGTTATGAATCTATAGAAAAATCAAACAATCATAAAAATTTTATCAAAATTGGATTGTAAAATACGAAAGTTATGAGACATTTTCAAGTTTTTCTTGCTTTTCAGAAAACAGTTACATGCTCAACTCAGTTGTGGTCAAATAAGTGAGTCAATGAGGGCACTCCAAGGCTATTTCTTTTGTTTTTATTCTTTGAATTCTACAATACAGTGCATCCCACAAATGAGGAAACCTGTCTTTAGAGCTCGATATCATAATAATTTAATAAGTTTAGATAACAAATTTAACATTAATAGTAAGAATGAAATATCCTCTTTGATTTCAGACCAAATAGAAAAATTGTTCACACATTGCGGAATAAAAAAAATACTGTGGCCTGTCTGAAACGATTTGCGCAGCAAATCACATGTGAATCTCTGTCCAATTGCATTTAGAGATTAGTGAAAGAAACTTCACAAAGAATGCAAAAGGCATGCTAATGAGCCATCTCTTCCTTACTGAAGGTCGTTGCATCCTATTAAAACGAAAACATGAAAGTTTAGTTGGTCAATAATGCGAATTTTAATATAATGTCACACCGTACCTATGATAATGTAGTCATTGAATCTCTTTTAAACCACCAATTCTATTTGAATATTTGAACTATTTACATTTAATATCTAATGCCCTCTCTCAAAGTATACTGAAGTCTTTACTACAAAATTATAAATGTATATAAGAAGTTCTAGTTTACCCATCTGTGCCTTGGTCTTGCGAATTTCCTCGCCTGAAATGCCTCTAGGCTTGGTGGAATTATTTCTGTATCTTCATCGATCTGTCAAACATCGATGGATAGGATGGAAAGAAAATTAATTGATAGTTTGATATTTTGTGAACAGTGACTCTAGGATTGATAACAATGGTGGTATAAACTTAAAGGTCATGTGCACACCTGAAAAAGTTGATTTTTATGACATTTTCAAGTTGACAAGGGCAAAATACCATTCTTACATGTCTTTGTTCCTAGATCATTGGTAGTAGGGCCGATGGTTAAACATTGAATTATATCGAATAATAAGTAATGCATTTAAACATATATAGCCATTTTATACCGATTTTAATTTTGTATATTTGTAAACCACGACTAGTGAGG
Source organism: Lytechinus variegatus (assembly GCF_018143015.1). Lineage (NCBI taxonomy): Eukaryota > Metazoa > Echinodermata > Echinoidea > Temnopleuroida > Toxopneustidae > Lytechinus > Lytechinus variegatus. Next base: position 2,841,550 of record NC_054747.1, on the reverse strand, counting down.
AGAGCTTCATTACGGAAACTAGTTTTCTTTTAGTCATCCTCCTGAAGGCACTAATTGGTGGTAATTTCTTTCTCTTGTACATGTTCTTATTGTCTTTTGCCTGGAAATTATATAAGTACATAAATAAAAAAACAAATATACAAGTAGATTTTTACTTTTTCTGAGTAATATTTTCATGTATGTATTAAGGGAATGGCATGTGGATAAAGTGGACACTTCATGAGTCTGAAAAATTAGGAGAATATCTTCAATACTACTCATGCTTAATAGACCCAATTCAAATTAATGGTTGTGTGCAGTCATACTTCTGTCCAAAAGTGTCCTCTCCGAAATATGAAGCAATTGACTGCATGTGCAGTTGAAATATTGATCCCCTGTAAAATAATTTTTAATAAATATCATGTCACTTGTTTACAACACACACTTTAAAAGTGAGGAAAAACAAAGGAACGTTTTTTCTAGTCCAATGAGACAGCTTTAATAGTGTACCATGATTGTAAAACAATCTTGTCCTCATCGACACTAAACTGCTTAGAGGCGATTAAAAGTGGGGAAACAATAAGTTATTACTGTAGATATTTTTGGGGAAGGAGTGTAATCATCCTTACTTCAATGACAAGTTACCTTAGTTGCAACAGTCTTTCTAAGAGTACTTGGGAAGAATCTTCCGCTATACCTGAATGATCCCCAGCAATTATCTATTATATTTCCTACGTCATTTATGATCCCTCCGTTAAGACTCACGAAGAGGTTGGAATCTTTCGTTGTTTCTCTTGCCCTTCTTATCTTTTCAACGTAGAACTCCAAAATGGCAGATGCCTCCCTGCTAAAAAAGACATCCGCCGGTCCCCACTTCCATGAAGTTTTATGTTCTTTGACCTGTAACATAAAGGATAATTTTTTGGGGGTGAAATCATCGCACATTTCTTATAGTCAACAATGTTAAAAGAAAAGCATTTTTTGTGAAATTTTGAAATACAGTGTGCAAATATCATACGTTCTTGTTTTAAAGATGGGGAGATAATTTGGTTTTAGAGCTTGTCAAAGGACACCACAAGATAAGTGGTATTTTGAGGATGACTATTTGAAATACATTAAAAATCAAAATATTCACACTTCAGTGTTATTTTACTTTTTTTCTTCCAGAAAACTGTGATATATTTTAGGAATTAGGTTTAATTTACATTTGGAAATTTGAAGTCATCCACAAATTTCTTGCCAGTTAATGTTTATGTTCAATTTTGGTTATCCTATTACAACCTTGCTAGTATCAGGAAATTAGATGATTTTTTTTTATACATGACAGACATGTTCTTTAAACTATATGTTGTTCATGATAAACAAAATCACTTATTTAGAAAAGAAAGGAAACTTATTAGACCTTTAGCAATATGTTCCCATCAACGATCCTCCTCTCATCATATTTCTCCAGTGTAGCTGTCGCACCTACACAGGTCCGTTGAGCATTAACTGTAAACAGATCGACTAGTAGAAAATCCTTTACTGCTTTCTGGTCGTTCAAATAATTGGAGCCTTCACTGGAACCAATTGGCAACTGGTTTTCAATTGGAACCAGTTGTTCCAATTTCCCTACTGAAACCAGTTGGCCAACTGGTTTCAATTGGTTTTGCTCTAATTGGTTTTAACTGGATTTTGGTCCTGGGTAAGTAAGAGTTCATTTCATTTTTATTTCATGGCTTATTTATTTCAAGTAAAACTATCGTATACGTACTGCAGCTAAAATACTACAATACATGCATTTACAAAAGCATATGAATTCACAAAATTCGTAAAACAATTAACTTTTGATTATTTACAGTACATTAAACAATACATACAGTATAAACTATGAAAATAAAATTAGAATGTGCATTTTAGCAATTATTTAGGTTTCAAATGGGAGGTCCTTCATCTATATTGTGTAAGTAACCAGTTTTTACAGTGTTTGTATTTTGGTAACAGATACAGCAATTCTGTATCATAATTTTTCGCATCTATCTTTAAGTTTTAGAATCTTCATAATTCAAATGAATATTGCCTGTGATAAGTTTACATACTCTTTTCTTGATTTCTTGATTCTTTCTCAATTTTACACATAATTTATAGTTAAATTTCTATTAACTAGGCAGAAGCAATTTTGTGTTTCGCCCACTTAGGAAAATAACAAGGATTTTCGTGATTTGTGAGGGCACGCAACATATTTGTATCGAAACTTCATTGTGAAATGACTGGGATGGAATAACACTTGTCATAAGAGCGTTGCATGTAAATGTAAACCTTGACCTGAAAATGACCTTTGACCTTACCATGTGACCTCAGACTACAGCATAACATCAACATCATAAGTACATCTACCATCCAAGTTTTGTTGAAAAGCGACTTACGGTTGTGGAGTCATGTGTCATTAGGTTTGTGACGGACGGACGACAAGTGGATCCGTAAGTGGGTAATACAAAAACAGGCACGCAATACTGTAGAAGAATGGATGGATATATCCAATATATGCTTGAATTAGGAATGTGTTAGGAGGGATAGGAATCTCACTTCTTTAGTACAAGCCTTGATTACTCTCATGTCCAAGTTTTAAAAACTACACCAATAAACTTTTAAAATTATGGTAATTCAAAAAATATCTCAACTTGGCCAAAGTTCATTGACCTTAAATGAAATTTGACCTCATGTGACCTGAAACTTGCAGTGGATATTCAGTGATACTTGATTACTCTTATGGCCAAGTTTCATGAACTAGGTCTACATACTTATGATGTCAATTCAAAAACTTAAAGGTCAAGTCCACCTCAGAAAAATGTTGATTTGAATCAATAGAGAAAAATCAGACAAGCACAATGCTGAAAATTTCATCAGAATCGGATGTAAAATAAGAAAGTTAGGAAATTTCATAGTTTCGCTTATTTAAAAAAAAAATTGTTATATGAACGAACCAGTTACATCCAAATGAGAGTCGATGATGTCACTCACTCACTATTTCTTTTGTTTTTTTATTGTTTGAAATATACAATATTTCAATTTTTCGGCAGGTCCAAGAAAGGTCACCCGAGAAGGGAAAATTTCATCTTTGATTTAAAAAAGTTATCTTTGGTGGGGTAAGAAAGCCCAAATGTTGAATCTTAAAATTTCAATAAGAAAAATTTGATGATATGCATATTTATGCTGATTTGGGGCACCTAATTTGCATAATTGGTAAAATGGGCGTTAGGTATGGGACAACTATAAAAACTCAAATCTCAAAACAAAACTTGTGAGATTTAGTCATAGGTGGGACATGGACCTCCTAACATCTTATTACTTTTTGGGGAAAAAAGTGGGGTCATCTAATTAAATATGCAAATTGGGACTTGTCCAAGGATGGAATGTCCCATATGTAACATTTTGAGGATTTTTTAAAAGTTATTTCTCACATTACAATACTTCTATTCTTGCATCTCTGGGAAGTTCTAATTTATGAAGTATGAAAATGTTATACCACAAAAATTTTCAAAAATATAGTTCACATTTTAACTAAAAGTTAATTAAAAATTGTTACATATGGGACATGTTACGTATGGGACATTTACACACAATGTCAATAGGGAGATTGGTGTACAAAGTGAACGGAGATAAACAAATTTCAAGAGTGCTCTAAAAAGTGATTATTTACCATTTTCTTTAGTTTTTAAAGACTAATTTGTTATGAATACTGATAAATGAAAACAATCAAAGCAAAAAAAAATTTAAACTTTGAAAAATATGAAAAAAAAAACAATAGAAATACATAGGAAATTCATGAAAACATGAAAAACACTAAAAAAAATTGTTGAAATGGCTAATTTCCTTTTCAGTCATATCAAACTTGTCTCAGTGGAGCATTTTAAAAGAAAACAAGTGGAATGCCTCTGGCCGCCTCACCTGCATCACGCGGTTCTATATAGCAGCAGTGCTGACTTTGGAAACTACTCTAACTCGCGCAAGATGTTCAGTGATACATGGTTACGCTTATGTCCACTTTTTATGAACTAGACCAATAAACTTACAGAAATGGTTATTCAAATGGTTATTAATGGTTATTAAAAGAAAACATGGCCAAAGTTCATTGACCTTACATGACTTTTGACCTTGATCATGTGACCTAAAACTCGCACAGGATGCTCAGTGATACTTGATTACTCTTATGTCCAAGTTTCGTGAATCAGATCCATAAACTTTCAAAGTTATGATGGTAATTCAACAGATACCCCCAATTCGGCCCAAAGTTCATTTAACCTAAATGACCTTTGACCTTGGTCATTTGACATACAACTCATGCAGGAAGTTCAGTGATACTTGATTAACTTTATGTCCAAGTTTCATGAACTAGGTCCATATATTTTCTAAGTTATGATGTAATTTCGAAAACTTAACCTTAGGTTAAGATTTTGATGTTGATTCCTCCAACATGGTCTAAGTTCATTGACCCTAAATGACCTTTGAATTTGGTCATGTGACATGAAACTCTAAGAGGATGTTCAGTAATAATTGATTAAACTTTTGGCCAAGATTCATGAACTAGGTCTATTTACTTTCTAAGTTATGATGTAATTTCAAAAACCTAACCTTAGGTTAAGATTTGATGTTGACGCCGCCGCAGGCGTCGGAAAAGCGGCTCCTATAGTCTCACTCTGCTATGCAGGTGAGACAAAATCTCTTTTGTTATTTCCATATTTTAAATATTTAGATTTTTGAAGTTATGGGGAAAATTGTGTACGTTCTCTATGGGGACAAAATGTCCCATACGTAACATGCCATTAATTTCTTTAATTAAAGTCTGTAATTAGAGTGTTTAAGGTATAGGAGTGTTGTGACTTCTATCACACTAAGTTACAAGTTGTCAAATGAAATTTTTTCAAAAAAATCTCAACTTGAAAAAAATGTAAAAATTGTCTTTTTTCTGCGTCCCATACGTAACAGCACATCTTTTCTCTCAAGGTGTCAAGGTCAAATGTCACCATTTTTTGCATGATTATTCTCCTCCTATATCATGTATATGTCTACCATCATTAGGGTATTCAATCTAATCAAAGTCATTTAACACTATTTTTCAGGTCATTAAAGCCTCTGAAATGTCCCTTACGTAACGCGCGCGAATTCTTGGACTTGCCCTTTTACGAATTTGACGATTAGGACCTCCTTGCCTGATGCACAAAATGTTAAAATAATGGAATTCCATGTGTTCAGGGAGGAATGAAACTTCATTTCACATGACAATGACAAGAAAATAAAATATTGTATATAATAAAATACAAAAGAAATAGTGAGTGATGTCATCAGTTCCTCATTTGCATACCGAATGAGATGTGCATATAATATGTGAAATGAAGCGAAACTTTAAAATGCCAGGCATAACATTCTTATTTTATATCCAATTTTGATGAAATTGTCAGTGTTATGCTTGTTGAATTTTTCTCTTTTTATTCACATCAAGTTTTTGTTTGGGTGGACTTGTCCTTTTACCTTTGGTTAAGATTTGGTGTTAATGCTGCTGCCGTCGGAAAAACGGCGCCTATAGTCTCACTCTGCTATGCAGGTGAAACAAATAGGAAACTAAGTGGCTTGCAATGCATATGCAGGCGATTAGATGCTGCGCTGGCAGAGCGGTACAGGTTCAAGATATTTGAGAGCGAGATTTGCCGCACATTTCTTTGGCGAAAATTAGACCATGGATTCTTCCTCCGTATCAATGCTTACTTTGCAGTGCTTGTGCACTGTCCAATGCCTGCGCGTACGATATGGACTCCCAATACAGAAATTGGCATGTCAGCTTCAACCGATAAAAATAGAGCATTCGTTTACTGTCAATCCACATATTGAAATCATATGACCTTGAATGGTAAAAACGGTAGGATGGGGGGTCGGGTGTTCGGACACTTTATCTTTTTGAAGCCTTCTTTTTTGTCTGTGGATTACACTAAAAATATGACTCCATTACTTGTGATCATTTTCTATTTTGTTCTTTATAATATTTCCTAACATTTTGTACTAAAAATTGATGAAACTTCGCTGGAAAATTTTTCCAAATGACATTCTAAAATTGATCGTCCGGACACACAACCCGTCCGGATACACAACAACTGGGTATATACATATGCTGTCCTATTGGACTAGCCATCTCACACAGGTTATTTGATTTGATTTAAACTTTTTAGAGATAACAAGTAGGTTTATATGCATGATATGCCATGCATCAGAAGTACAGGTCACCTAGATCTACATAGTACATGTATATAATTTTGCATTTAAAGGAAACCAAAACCCAATGATAGAATCAACCTGAAAAGGAAGATTAACAATTTTATTTCAAACTTCCGAGAGATGCAACTAAACGTTGAAAAATGCGTAATATCATGGTTCTATAATACAGATCTAGATTTATTAAAGCCCAAAACGTATCCATAAATTGTTTAAGAGGAATTTTAGCTCTTTCTGATCGTTTGATTTTTTAAATAAAAATTTAGATACCAGATCACAATGAAAAATTGTGACAGTGAAAAAACGGAATTTTCAATTTTCCCAGAGAATGGGGACATGACAATCTCAACATAGATCTACACACACAAATAATGGTTTGCAATTTATCTCTAAATCCTCATCTCAAATAATCATAGACTTGTCCTTATACTGTCAAAAGAAGCCCATGAATTTTGTCTTTCCAAACCAAGGGTAAGGGAGATCCTGCCCGCGAAGCGGGCGGGCCGGCCGGGGGCCTGGGCCAGACATGCCAAACACAAATTACAAAATCATCTGATCAATTCAGATCATATTCTTCTAGCAAGTAGAATTTCCCGAAAAATGTACCATTTTTACCCTAAATCAGCCTGTTTTATGCCAACACTTTTCATTGTGGCTTCAGACACCCTAAAATAAATCTAGGTCTCTAAGTTAGGTCTATATTTTACATGAAGATATAGGCCTATAAGTTAACCTACCACTTCTTGCATGAGATGAACCGGGTCGACGAGTGCGCGCATTCAAATTTAACGGTTTATCCAAAACTGAAGTAAACGCATGATCCTTGCACGCATTTGAGTCTACGCTGTCTTCAAGGTGAATTTTACTTTAGGTAAAAAAGAGGTTTTTGCCTAAATATTCCACTATACGAGCCAAGGTTTTTGAGGGAAATTAAGCATTAAAAGATCAAAATAAAAAAAAGAAAGAAAAATTGCCGACATTAATAATAAAACTGTAATTTAGTTTAATATTGTTTGCTACTTTGAAGCCATCGTCAAACCTCAGATCGGTCAATATTAGCCTGCTACTTCTCACCAACCACGCATAGTGATCCATAAATATCATCTCGCCGAGTGTGCCACCGATGCTGTTGCATCCGGTTGCATCGCTGACTCACTCAGCGTCTGTGCCGCCGATGCGAAGTTCACTACACAACCCTATGTGAGTCTCCGATGCAACGCGGGATGTGTCACCGATGCAATATTTCTCTCCCCCTCCCTCTCTCTCTCCTCTAGCTCTCTCTCCCTCTCCATTACGTCTTCATATCTTTGAACCTCCCCTTCTCTCTCCCCCTCCCTATCTCTGTATACCGCCCATCTCCCCCTCAAAATGTCTGTACCTTCCCCCCTATTTGGGCTACCCCCTCTTCTCTCCCTATCTCTCTACCTCCCCTTCCTATCTGTACCGCCCTCTCTTCCCTATCTCCAGGCGCGCCGGAACACTTTCAGTTTTGAAGGGGCAAAATCCCGAAGGGGGCACATATTTTTGACAGAGTGAGATACCGAAGCGATCGAGCGAGAGAAGGTGAGGTGCCACCACGTTGAAGACTTTGTGTAAAAAATGGAGTATAAAAGTTGCATTTCCAAGAGCATTCAAAAAATAAATTTCTTCAGAATTAAACATAGAATTCACTACGAAAGACTATACCAATAATTTATGAGAACCTATGAAATCTACGCGCAAAACGATCGCTTCGGAATGTGATTTTCATGTCTGATCAATTAAATTACGTATTACGCTTAACAGAAATAACATTTTTAATGCAATATCCTTTCAGAAACATTTATTTATGTACATTTACATACACGGACGACGCGAGAGAGCACATCATCATAAGTTTCAAGTCAGAATAAGCGTAACAACAGAAACAAAAGAAATTCTAATGAAAGTCTTTTCAAATTCAAAATGTCATACTGTTCTTAGGTGGCAGACGTCAAGAAGCACTTAAATCTCCATTATATGCAAATCATTTCTGACATCAGCATTGGAGATAGGCCTAATCCCTGATTATCCATGCATTGGCAATACGTTTCATATTTTGTAAGTATAGAAGGGAAAGAAATATGACAAGCTTAATTGTCTAACAATTTAAAAATTTTCTGAAAAATCATTAAAGTTTAAAACATTACTCGATTTATGTGTTTCCTTTTGCATGTTTTGTATGGCTGGGAAGCACTTTTGGATGACTCCCTCAAAATCTTCTTTTTTCTTTACATATGGGGAAAACGTGACCTAGGAAATGATGAATATCAAATTCCAGGAAATGTTCACTTATGTAAATAGTCATGAACTGATTTTCAAACTACCGCAGTTTGTAATGTACATTATGTAACATTATTCAGAAGAAAACTTTTACATTCCAATAGCGGATGTGCTTGACGGTACACCATGTGGAGTATTCGAAAAAGTAGATAGAGGAAGAAGTGAAATTGATAGGGGAGTGGACAGTTGATAGTCGAGTATTTTTTTGTTTAAATAAGCGTAGTCCTGAAAAAGACAGTAAACCAGAAAATGTTGAAGAGTTGAAGAGGCTTGAGTAGTTGATAGATGAGTACTAGCTCCTGCTCTGCACTCCATTCGCCGACTCAAACTAGCATCTTCTCATTTTTCCAATAATCCTACTACTCAAGCCTCTCTAACTCTTTAATTTCTGTTTTACAGTCATTTTTAAGTTTTCTTTTTTAGAACTACACACATTTTCAAGAAATATTACTCTCAATATTTATCTTCCAATTTCTCGCCAATTTTGCTTCGTCGGAATAAGTAAAATTTATAGGCGAGATATTGGATGATTGAGAGTATGTCCTAGAGTAATATATGACGACCTCGAGATGTTATGGTTTCTGGGCTTGACAGCTATGACATAGATTCCATATTTTTCTCGAGTAACTAGCGTTCAGGCGCGATAGTGATATCGGGTCCGGTCTGAGCGTTTCTGGGGACCGCGCGTTTGTTACCCGCCACAGCCAGCATGCATTGGTAAACCACTTTCGATTTGCCATTCGCTTTAAGTCTGAAGTGTATTCATTAAAAGGTTAAAGATTAATATGTAATTGCCCCGTCAGGAGGCGAAATTTTTTCATTTTTGACAATGGAAATGACAATTTTTAGGCAAAAAGTGCCTTCATCGTTTACTTCTGTCCTTAAACATGTTAAATAATTCATAATTGTTCTACTTTTAGGGGGGCACATGGGGGGGGGGCAAAATCCTGTTTTGCCCCCCAATAATTTTATTTGGGGGGCAAGTGCCCCCCTGCCCCCCGCTTCCGGCGCCTATCTCTCCCTCTTCCTATCTCTGTACCGCCCTCTCTACCATATCTATCCCTCTCTTATCCCCTCCCTATCACTATACTCCCACCATATATTTGCAACTCAGTCTCTCCCCCTCACTCCCTGTCTCTCCGTTACCCCTCCCCCTCCCTATCTCTGTACCGCCCCTCTCTCCCTCAAAACCTCTGTACCTCCTCCCCCCTCTTTGTGTACGTACCTCCTCTTCCTTCCCTATCTCTGTAGCTCTCCAACCCCCCCCCCATCTCTCTCACCCAATCTATCCAAACTTAAAAAGTATTTCTCCTAATTTCGGAGTATTTCTATCATGCACTGCACAGTTCTCTCAATCCTCATCAACAACTAAAATCATAAGAAATTGGATTAAGTTATTGAATTAAAATGTAACTGTTATTTACATAATTTACATCGAATAATGTTAAAGTGAAATATACAAGTGAATACTATGTCATTTTTCCTAATACAGGAGTACACATACCTACATACTTATGCAAGTATGGACACAAAGGATGTGAGGAGTGGGATTTGAAAATCTTATTGTGGTTTACATCTCAATCTGAATGCCGTTTTCAACTTGTTCTGAATGCCTACCACTTCATAAAGAATATGGATAACACTATTTTAGCATTGTATAAATGAGATAGACTTCTCTTAAGCACAATCCAAATATGTTGAATACATTGTTCTTGCTTCTTGACATGGTTTTAAAGGGAAATCTATGCCCTGCTTTTTAAATTGGAATGTAATCATCCAATCAATCTCAAATATGGATAGCCAACAAGGCCATAATTTTCAATCTACAGTCATACTGTATGCACTTATCACTTTGTAAACAAGGGATGTGTTAATGGACTAAGATAATGACAATGCATTGGTATTCGTCATATTAAAGAGAACATGAATAAATCAGCATTCCAGATGATGGTGGAACTGGCTTTCCATAGTTGAGGATCAATCAGTGTTGAGGATTGATCATACTTGTTTGTGAGACAGGGCACAGGGGAGCGTTTCATGGAAGGCCTTGTTGGATGTTTTGTCTGATGAAGTCTGTTTTATCGGACAGTTACCACAGTCACAGCGCTTCATAGGCAATATCAATATCAACTTGACAGACAAAAATGTTGATGCAACACTCACATGGAGCATTTCATCAACATTTATCATCCAACAAGTTGTCCCACCTCAGTCCCATTTTACAAAGAGCTGCGATTGATTTGATCAATCTCAACTATATGGAAATCCATTATTGTCATAATTTTCCTACCAAAATTTTGCACACATTCCTTTTGTTAACAATGACGAGCACATCACACCGTCAAGACAACAACGAATGTATGATAGATACATCATGCAGGGTAAACATTTTGAACAGACATGCATTTTAGATGTTGGCGTGTCTGGCTTACCATAGTTGTGGTTGATCGTATCAACTGTATGTAAGTCGGGGCCCTGACAACTTTCTTTGGTTTTGACTTTTGATTGGCTATGTAGCACGGTAACTGTCAGATAAAGCATAACTTGTCAGATAAAATTTCCAACAACTCTTTTCATGAAACGCTCCCCTAGGGAGATCTATGTAAGATACAAGGACTAGTAGATACTTACATTCCCATTATACAAATGTGAATTTTCTTGTTGAAATGTCTTCTTTGCTGGAACAAAATGTTGGAATGACATACACAGGAACATACAATATATGCCCACTATAAATTATGAATTATACAATTTTTTTCTAGATACCAATACAATGTTCTTATAAATATTAGATTATTTTGGTGCTTGGGGATTCCTTTTCTTCTTTTTTGTAATACAAGAAACTCAATAATTTAACTGTAATCATTTTGGGAATAGCCTGTGATAGGTAGGTCTTTGCTAGTTCCCTCATACTCTCAATTTTTATGTTCATTAATTTGTGTGGATTTATCTATCTATTTTTCTAATTTGTTTGGTAATTTCTATTTCTATTTGATGTTTTAGATCGAGAGTTGAGACTGTAAAAAAAAATGAATGGAATTGAAAATTAATAGACAAAAACAATTTTGAAGAAAAGGGAACTAGCTGTAGTGAGGGGGGGAGGGCTATAACTCAGTAACAGTAAAACAAATTGAACATGTTTGCTGATGATCATGACAATAGGTAATAAAAATACACAAAACTGTTCGGCACGGCACATTTCCAAGCAGGTTTGAGATCCAAGAAAAGGAACGATGATCAGCTATAATGACAGGTTACCATGGCAACCACTTTCACTTAAGGTGAGATGCACTCGTTGGATTAATTCTCCGGAGCCAATGTTCCAGGGTTCAAAAACAGTGTTCATAAAATGTTTAATGGAGATCTTGTTAGCAGGAATGATTCTATTCAGCATCTTCTGTTTCCTCGGCAACGGGTGATACAGGCGCTTGCTCATCCCCGCCCTCCGCTGGCTCCTCCTGCTGCTCCTGTGTCTCTCCATCTCCCTCTGCAGCAGGAGCGGCATCTCCTTCTCCTTCTGCCGCTGCGGCTCCATCCCCTTCTGCCGCTTGCTCTGTGGGAACGGAACAATTCAAGACTTTTGTTTAATAATTCTCCCCATGACACAGTGATGCCAACCTTGTAAAATTTGGTTTAATAATAAAGTATTTTCATTTTTCTGTGATACACGCTGGCCCGTATTCTTGAAGGTTTCAATCAACTGTAAATTTTTCAATGCATATTTATGATCGATGAATTAATTTTCACTCCATTAAATTAATTCAAACTTTATTTCAAAAAGCCGACCTGCAGATTGAGTGCAAATTTTCATTTAATCGCATGACTTAAAAGACTGATTTGGGGACCCCAAATTTACTTGAAACTCATTGCAAGTTTCTTGCAGTGCCCCGTTATGCCTAGTGTTGCTTTTAAGATTAAAGCAATAAGTTTTCTGAGGATCTACTCAAACTGCATGGGATTTAAAGTGGAACGTCACCCTGATGTTATTTGGTATCAAAGGGGAATCCAACCCAAATAAAAACTTGTTTTATAAGGAAAAGAAAAATCAGACAAGTTGATTGGTGAAAGTTTGAACAATATTGGACAAACAACAAGTTATGAATTTTAAATTTAAAAGTTGTAAATATTGGTAATCACTATACATGGAGACTTCAAATTGGTCACATATGTGATATCTACATTGATAGTGATGTAAGGCAAGGACTACTCTTCCATGTACTCCAATACATATTATGGCTAAAATGTCATTTTTCCCAAAAGTTTTATTTCAAATTATATTTTTCTTTCATGAGGACATAAAACAATATAATGTACTACCTGGGTTATATTTAGATTACTGCCCCAGGGGAATGGGTACTTAGGAGATAACCACAAATCCCTGATAATAAAGTACATGGCCTATGGGAAAGTTGTCCTTGCCCCTTGTCATAATTTACTTACTCAGTTGCCAATTTGAAATCTACATCATCTTAGAGATCTCAATTTTAAAACAGCCATAACTTTCTTATTGCTTGTCCGATTTCTTTCAAACTTTCACCATTTTGTTAAATCTATTTTTCTCCTTCCCAACACAACATTTTATGGCCAATGCTGGGTTCCCCTTTAATAAAAGCAGAAAAAAGAAGAGTTTGATTCAGGCTTGATGTAAATCCATCAAAGAATATAAGAGGTATGATTTTTAAAGATTTTTTTAAAAATTTGTCACATCATATGTGACCTGCAGCTCCGCATATATCATGTAAGATAATGGAATGAAAGCAGCTCCCCATATATCATGTCAGATAAATTTCAAGTTCTTGATGGAATATGATGAATGAAAATATTTTTCTTATAGGCGGGAGTATGGAATGGAGTGTCTGATGATACATCCCCTGCACAAATAAAGTCACTTCCATCTTTTCTAACTAAATTTTGGGGAATTTACATATCTCACACAACATATGGGAGAGGTACTTGTCTGCAACAGATTTTTCTCAAACCTTTCACCAATTTTTTTCTGAAATTAATAAAATCGATTTCAGGGTGAACTTGCCCTTTATAATCAACGCAATCAAGGAGACTTCAAGAACCTACCTCCTTCTCCCCCTTCTGCTGCCTGCTCCCCTCCCTCTCCCGCTCCTTCCCCGTCACCCCCTTCTCCTTCCTCTCCCTCTGCCTGTTCCCCTTCCTCCGCCTGCTGGGCAGCGATGGCTTCCTCGGCGGGGTTGTACTGGCTGACCGCCTGGATAGGCCCCGCCCTCCATTTGGGTACGGTGACGGTCTGGGCTTCCTCCTCTTCCTGGTCTCCACCCAGTGGTTGCTCCACGGGGACGTACTGGCCGTGCTGCTCGCAACCGATGTCAAAGACGTACTTGCCCTTGCCTTGCGGCTAAATGCAAATCAAAATGCAAAATCAGAATTCATCTTGAAATGTTGCCATATTACATATTAGAATAAATGTTGTTTTACTGCTTTTATTTTCAGGGGATATTAATGACAAATAAAAATTTGCATGAGCAGTTCATCTAGTCTTATAGATTAGGTAGATTTGATAATAATTAAATCGCACAGGTTTATTATATAGCCCACGAACATTGTATCCACCGCGTTAGGTGCAATGATACAGTTAAAAATCATTACTCTGTGTTAGGTGCAATGATGCAGTTAAATGATGCAGTAATTTAAGCAAACACCATTACTCTGCAATAGTTAGAATAATGATTTTCGAAATAATCTGGAATATTGTTTGTGACAGATCTTGGGTCAACTCTTGAAATAATGGTTGCCCCAAAGTATGCAGTTTGGAGAATTTTAGGGGCAATTTGGGCTGTGATGAGGGCGAAATCACCCATTGCTCTCATTCATGTCCGACGCCGTTAAAGGAAACCAAAACCCAAGAAGAGAAGCAATCTTATTGGAAAGAGTAAAATGAGAGGAACAATTTAAAAAAAGTTTCATCAAAATCGGTTATGAAATAAGCAAGTTATGGACGATTAAAAAGTCTTGTTGTACGTACTATGCGGATCCTCAAATTGGCAAAAGTGCTTCGTGCTTCAAAACGGCTGATTTTGTGGAAAACTCTCCATTTGTTTTGTACACATTTTTTCAGATTGTCCCATTTATTTTACATATTTCACATTATCTCCTCCTGACCTTGACATATATGGTGTGGATTATATTTTCCCATGACATATGTTGTGCTCAGAAGGAGGCAAGATGCAATTTAAAAGATAATGAGGAAAATCTGAAAATTTTTGTACAAAACAAATGGAGAGTTGTCCACAAAATCAGCCATTTTGAAGCACGTTTGCCAATTTGAGGATGCCCATAGAAAGTACAAGAGTTTTCAAACTCCCATAACTTGCTTATTTCATAACCGATTTTGATGAAACTTTTTTTTTAATTGTTCCTTTCATTTTACTCTTCTTTCCAATAAGATTGCATCTCTTCTTGGGTTTTGGTTTCCTTTAATCGGCAATAAACCACCAAAGAGATGACTTACCTGATCAGCAACCCACATGCCTTGGTATCTGTGGTTAGCATGGATGAGCTCACCGGCCCCTTCCCTCTTCCCGCTGATCCATGATCCTACGTACTTGGATCCAGTGTCTTTGTAGGTGTAAACGCCCTGGCCGTGCCTCAGGTGGCTCTGCCATTCACCTTCGTACATGTCACCGTTGGGGTACGTGTAGACGCCGTACCCATGCCTCTGATCATCCACCCAGCTCCCTGAAGAATAATAAAGAAACAAAAAATTAATGCCTTGTTTACGCTACAATCATCATTTGTTCATTGGTTTAGCCTACTATATTTAAGGGGAATGTAGGTTGCTACGGGCTATGATTTTTAAGTTGACATGAATTTGTCCGGCAATGTAAACGGCCAAAGACGAAGCCACGCAGAGCCATTATAAGAGCGTAATACGCAAAAAAAAATTGGGGGGCAGATATGATGTATCAGGCAAAATTTATAAAAAGTTGCAAAGCTTTTGACATTTTTCATTACAAAATTCAAATTCTGTGATAGATTTTTGACAAGAATATTCAGAAAATAATATATTTCACCCTTCTCATTTTCCTTTTCTCTTTTTTTGTTGTTGCTTGGCAGTGAAAAACATTTTTAAGGGGCACCCCCCCCCATCTGTAGGTCACTGCAGAGATTGTTCTATCAAAATTAAGATGAAATGTTATTTGGGAATTTCTTGCATTCACTAGAAATCACTTCTACATTTTCTTTACCTCACTAGCGTAGCAACTTATGTAATTTACAAGAAACTATTTGTAAGTTACAAGAAAACATTTGTAAGACAGGGCCTGGATCTTAAATTGCGTTTCTTACCCTCATATATCGAACCATCGGGATAGATGAACTTCCCCGATCCATGCTTCTTATTTTGTTTGTAGTCTCCTATATACCTGGCTCCATTCTTGAATTTATACACACCCTATAACAATAAGTGAAAAAAGACAAGTTAAATACAGTATTAGCTGAATAATAATTCACAGAAGATGACAGATGTAAAGGCTGGTGTATTCTGTATTATTTATTTGCATAATTTGCTTAAGAATGACAGAAGAAGTAAAAGCAGTGACAGAAGAAGATAAAATATTGAACAGCACCCAGAACAAATTTAATACAACAACCTAATAACAGCTACACTGCTTTCTGTAAATGTAATATTCAATTGTACAAGATGAATTGTATTCAAACTCTGAATATTTCCTCATTCTAAACACTGAAGAGACATTTCAATAATTTGATGTCGAGAAATCTACACCAATAAAAGTACTTCAATATCATCAAGGCATCAAGCTTACCCCTCCATGGCGTTTCCCATGCTCATACATGCCCTCGTACATGTCTCCATTGGGCAGCGTGGCTTTTCCTTTGCCATGACGCTCTTCCTTGGCATTCCTTTCTCCTTCATATTCCTGCAACATGAATAAGAAAAGTTACATTATATCACAGTTCTATTAACACTGCACACAGTCTCAATTGTCTGGCTGTGGAATCTACTGCTTCCTCTGATGAGTGGGGAAAGCGGCAGATCCAGGATTTTCCAAAAGGGGGGGGGCCAAATTTTTCGGAGGAAAAATTTGACAAGCAGAAAAAAAAAAAAATGGTTTTCAACCACAAATTAAGGATATTTCGTTTCCGAAAAAAATTTGACAACCCCCCCAAAAAAAAATTTTGCTTCTCAAAAGGAGGGGCAGCATGGGCAGGCTGTGCCCCCCAGATCCGCCAGTGGTGGCGGAGATCAACAGATGTCAATAGGAATTGCAGATCAGGGTTGGAAATAGACAGTAGCGACGAGCGATTCCGCCCTCGTGTGCTTTGGAATCGCTCTCGCAACTGCCAAGTACCAAGCAACTCCCAACCTGAAAATCGCTCCTGTCAGCGCCAGTCCAGTCTCCCATTTACGACTGCATAGAAGTCAGACAGCCAGGCCAGCGCGGCTGCAGTTTTTACTTTCATGCATTGTCGCGTTCTGACATGTAACTGAGTTGATTTTTTTTAGAATCACGGGCACAGCACTTCAGAAAAACGCTTAACGAGTTTCAAACTCTCGATATCCCGGGTACTATTTTCAAAACTCGGTGCACAATTTATGAATATTTAGGAGTGGGACTAATAGATGGAGATCTTTTGCATTTGCATCAGATCTCGATCTATAGTCCCACTCATGAATATTTACGAATTGAGCTGCGATTTACGCGCATGCGCAATTTTATGGAATCGGCAGTGAATAACACGTGCGCGGAAACTATTACTGGCTCTAAATCACAATTATTTAGACTAACCGGAGGCTGGATGTGGAGTGAAATTAGAATGAAAAGTAAGAAGATAAGTTTTTTTATTCTCTCTAAGGTCATGTTTTTGCACGAGTTTTATATTTTCCCCATAAAATCCCACCTTTGTCACTCAAAGTACATGTATCAGAACAAGTTCACCACCTCAATGTTCGGGTAGGTGTAGCATAGTGTAGCGGTAGTGACGTGGAGCCTACGCAAACATCACTGGAGGTGACAAAATATCTGCACTCTGTGTGTGGTTGTGTGTTTCAGCTGTGTGTGTGTGTGTTGTGACAAACTAGTAAATAATACTGAGCCTATTGGGAGCATTTGGCTGAATTTCATTCGAAATTCATTTGATTAAATTACAAATATTACAAAAAACCGATTCATGGATTACTATGAAATTTGGTAGATTTCTATTTTGCACTATTTTCATCAAGATCTAAAAAAATCAGACAGTCTAAATCTAATGACATGGTTGATGAGATGAAGAAATTCTTGCCATCTCCCTACTTAAAGGAACATCATCAAGTCAAAATTTCGTTGAATTTTAATTCATGTTAGTCTAGTAGACTTTAACCTAGACCAAAAGCTTTGGTCTCTGTTATTACAGAGACCGAAGTTCTAACTCGATCTATACAGGGACTCAATGGCCATATTTTTATGAATTATTTAAGTTTGGATAAACCAGGGAAGTGGGAGTTGTGCTTCATCCGAAGTAATTAGTATGATGGTGGGCCCCAAGTCTGTGCACCTAACAATTTGAGTTAAGATTTAACATGAATTTCTTCTTATTTCACAAAATCTTTCAGTTAATAATGTTCCTTATATCATTATGAGTAAGTGTACCAAATTTCTCATTAAAAAATGAAAGAAAAATAGGATTTTCTTGAAAGAAACCTCGGGCAGTCATTTTTAGATTAAAAAAAAAATGGTACCACATGTCTGCGCACTCATTCACATTGCACACGATTCGGGGATTTCGATAAGGCTGCATTTTGAGGCCGTCACATGAAATGCCCTAAATTCTTTATTTTTCCATTTTGAGTCGGATCTTTTAATGAATACCTGTCTATGTATTGCATGTGTAAAGTTTGTGCTCGTTGCGTATCTTCTTTTACAAGAATCACGCAGATACGCGTGTGCACAGACAAGGGGGACTGCGCAGGCTTAGGGGAACTTGCCATACAGTACATGTATGTCACTTTTTTTTCCCTTTTAAGTTTATTCTTCCCCATTTTGGTGCATTTCAGGCCACAACGGTATAATAATCTCTATTTTGGTCCAGGTCTTTTTAAATATTTTCAAAATAAAGACATAATCAATGAGCCCCATCGGGGGACTTTGCATTGTTAACCCTCTATGATCTTGGCGGTAGCACGATCGCGAGCCGTATCTGACTATGTACGAGGAGAAATAAAAGAAACATAAAAATATGTTAAAAAACTTCTCGAAACAGGCAGCTGCCAGCTGTCTAACTTTAACCTTGAATTTCAGATGCCCAGATGGTGGAGCACAGCCGGCGGCCCCAGTTCATCGATGACAGTAATGATGTCGTCGTCAATCATGTCGACGTCGTCGGCGTGGCGTTGCCGACTTCGGAGATGAAAACTTTTCCACCCTTTTTTCTTTAATAATTAAAACTTTAATAAAAGTGAAATGAGGAAATTCATTTTATTTTTTCATCCTCTTGTAAAGCAAGTCTCGAATTGATCCATGGGAGAATGTCTTCCATATTTTGTAAATATTCTCCCACAACCACAATTTTTATTGGGCTGAGCTGCGCTGCGCATCGCACACCGCATCCGAGCTGAGAAAACATGAAAGTCAAAGTGTGGGACTGTACAAAAAAACCCGATGGACAAGATTACAACAAATCACATCGAAATGTCGACAACCAACTAAAATACTGAAAGTCACTTACTCCTAAATATGGCCCTTGCTCTTCTTCATCATAATCTGAGCCTAAATCAGACATTTTGAGAGTTTTTATGTAGTAGCCTGAACTAGAACTTAGAGATAATCACTGAATCGTTCTTCCTTGCAGCAGAGGTTGTTGCTAGGCAAACCTTATTTAGCTGTAGTGAAGGATTTTTCGACAGAAAATTGGGTTAAAATAAAAAAAAATAATTGCACTATTTTTGAAAAATAATTGGAAATTATCAACCAGATTTGATCTTTTGCTTCAATATTAAGTATTTTTGTACACAATATGTGACCAAAATGTTATAATATTGAACAATTATGAAATTCATATAAATTATAGGATTTCACACCCCTACATATTGTGGAATAATCCAACATCAAAACTGCATGTATTCCACCGCACCAAGAGGGCGCTATTAGACAATGCAAGCATGCAAGATCGGAAAAAAAGATCGAAAACACAGAATGAATAGATCTCTCTATGAAAAAAAAGAGAGAATAGTTGCATTTGTATCCTTCATCATAATCTGCTGTAATCTTTAAAGGGCTCTGCAGACTATCTCGAAGAGGAAATTAGACTTGGATGGGAGGAGTGAGGGGAATTTTCAGGGTGATTTTGCAGGAGTTATGAGCTATTTTATTTATGCGGTCCCAAATTATGGAATAGTTTATACCAATTCATCTTCGATCAGGTACTTCTGTCGAATCATTTAAAAGACATTTAATAATAATAATAGATTATTTCTTAAGCGCCAAATCCACATTGATCATGTGCTCAAGGCGCTGCGAAAAGGAAATAAGAGAAAAAATTACACGGAACAGGAAGGGACAAAGATAAAAGAATGACAGTCATGACAATGAAAGGAAACTACTGGAAGGCAATTTTAAACAAATGGGTTTTTAGAGTAATTATGAAATTATCGATATTTGAAATACTACGAATAGAATATGGCAACTGATTCCACAAGGATGGCCCAGCATGTGCAAATGACCGATCCCCCCATGATTTCTTGGATTTAGGAACTGTAAAGCAATTTAGAATCGGAAGATCTTAAACGTCGAGGAGGATTGTATGGCATCAACAATTTAACATTATATTCTGGGGCAGACCCATGGATACAGTGAAAAAATAACAATAATAACTTAAATACAATACGGTACTCGATGGGTAACGAATGCAGTGAGGACAGAAATGGAGTTATGTGAGTAGAGCGTCTGATAAGGGTAACAATACGGGCTGCAGAATTCTGTAAGTTTCGTAAGCGTGAAAGTTGGGATTGTGGAAGCTGAAACAAAATAGAATTGCCAAAATCATGTCGAGATGATATCAGAGCATGTATAATCTTTTGTGTAGCGGAGCGGTTTGAATACTTGCGAATGATGCATAAATTTGAAGACATACTTATTAGTTTGTTTAGTGTAATTGTTATATATATTGGAAAGTAATTTGTATATGTAAACCGCATGATTATGTGCTATATAAACACCAATTTATTGTTATTATTATTATTATCACTAATATTATAATGATCAAATGTAGGCCCTATAATTAAAAGAAAACGAAACCTTTGGAACAATATAGTTTTTGAGCAAACCGAAAAGAGACCAACAAAAGTTTGAAAAAAATGAATAAATAATATGAAAGATATGAGTGTATTAGATCGTTATTGTAATGTAGATGTGACAAAGATGTGTGATGTCACATATGAACTACTCTTCCATTACTTTTATATATATTTTACTTAAATTGCCTCTCTTATCACATCTATCAGTAGATTCTATAGAACATTTAGAAAATGTTGTCACTCCTCCAACCTTTCAAATGTTAAGTTAACATTTCTTGTTTTTAGAGTGAATAAAATACATAACAAGTCTCAACTTGGTTCAAAATTAGTAAAAGGGAAAGTGGTTCACATGTGACATCACACATCTTTGTCGCATGAGAAGATCTCTAGTGATCGCAATATTAAAGGGGAAGTTCACCCTGACAAAAAGTTCATTGTAAAAATAGCAGAAAAAATAATAAAATATATTGCCGAAGGTTTGAGAAAAATTCATCAAATAATTAAAAAGTTATTAGAATTTCTATTATTTGATTTGTGACGTCATATGCGAGCAGCATTCCTACATAGCAAATGGTAAAAAATCAATGAAATGTCATTTTCTCAGAAAATTGAAAATGGTTTTCACTTAACCTTTTGTATATCAATAGACAAATCATTTCACACCCGATCATGAATAGAAAACAAAATTAAGTCATCAGGAACCATCAAAAATTTGAAATTCATGCATTTTATATTACATAACAAATGGGGCAGCTGCTCGTTTATGACGTCACAAATCCAAAACTTTGAACTCTAATAACTTTCTTACTCTTTGACGGATTTCCCTCAAACCTTCACCAATATTTTTTTACTCTTTTTTCTGCTATTTTTACAACAAAGTTTTCTTCAGGGTGAACTTCCCCTTTAAAATGTTCGGGACTTTCTCATTTGTTCAATTTTTCTCAAACACTTTCTTTGATCGTTATTTTTGAATTTTCTCTTTCCCGCACACTTGCCCACTTGTTCCAAAGGTTTCATTCCTATT
The DNA here is from genome assembly GCF_018143015.1 of Lytechinus variegatus. NCBI lineage: Eukaryota > Metazoa > Echinodermata > Echinoidea > Temnopleuroida > Toxopneustidae > Lytechinus > Lytechinus variegatus. The sequence goes on along the minus strand of NC_054747.1, from coordinate 2,819,738 downwards.
TGAATAAAATATCAAAATTCAAAGTCAAATTACATTTTTTTTTCAATAAAAGAAGGGTAAAGAAATTGATTACATATACACGTATAAGTAATTAATTAATATACAGGATAATCAATGTATACACTTTAAAAAATGAAGTGCTAATTTAGCACTTACAGTGCTTGTATAGTGACTGCACTATACGAGTGCTGATTTTCTAGTGCTGATTTTTTAGTTTAAATTTGAATTAGAAAATCAGCACTCGTAGTGCAGTCACTATACAAGCACTGTAAGTGCTAAATCAGCATTTATTTTTTTTACAGTGTATAAAGAAATTTACAAAATTGAATGTTTTTATGACAATGTTAACCCATTGAACACGAATTTTTGTCTTTATTATCTCGGGCAAAGTGGCTCTTGAAAATGCTTGTATAATGCTGCATCTCCACCTCCGAAAGGAGGGGGCGGTATTTGTCTCTATAAAGGACAAGGATAAAATAACAAAACAGAACGAAGACAAAACAAATAAATAAACAAATATTAACAACATACAGGACTCTGTCACCAGCTAGGCTGCAGCAAATAGGACCTAAATATAAAACAGGGCTCCGAGAAATAATCTTACACAGGTACTATTTATATTATGTAATTTAATGAAAATCTTGGAGTAGGGCTGCCAGTGAAGGCATGAATCTTTAACAGGAAAATGGGAATGGGAAATTAAACGGAAAAGAGAAATAATAAAAGAGTCGGGGGAATCTTTTAAAAGACATTCTTCATAGCCATTTTAAATTGCTTGCAAAATTAAGTAGAGAAAATAAAAATAATAACAAATAACAATCGGAAAATATTTCTTGACTTGTAAGAAGAGGAAATCATACTCCACGAGTGATCGGCATTAAACTAGAACCTTCGACAAATCAGGGTGTTTTAATAACTGCATTATCATTGTTATTTCTTCTAATAGGCCCTATGTATTTTTCTTTTTGCTTTTACAATAAAAATTATAAAACGATTACACTAAACAAAAATAAGTATGAGCTTCCCCTTTAAATTAATGTCCGATGTCACATATTTTCAAGCCCCTACTGAAGTTTAATTCCAAAAGTTGTGCTACATGTAAATTAAATACTCAAAGGGATGTTGTATTAATACGCCTCTGTGAGTTCACTACTTTTTGTAAACCTTTTTAAGGATGAACTTTCGAATCTCAAAAGATTTAAATTCATATCTTTTAGAATTATATTCAAATCTACAAGGCTTAAAACTAAATCTAATCTTCGACTGGTCACTATTCAAAGCCGAATGAGGGGGCTAAATGGACTAAACATAGAATATGTGGGGAAAATTTGTAAAGAAAAAGTTGCGAGAGGGTTAAGCAAGCATTGGCGGTGGAAGTCGAAAAATTTAGGGGGGGGGGCCACCTGAAACTTCAGTTGGATGGACACAGGGCGACTATTTGACGAGCCCTCCCCCCCCCAAAAAAAAGGTTATCAACCAAAATTTTAGGAGGGGATCGCAAAAAATTTTGACATGCAAAAAAAAAAAGAAAGGTTCCCCCACCTCAAATTTAGGGGGGGACAGGTCCCCCTCCCCCGCTTCCGCCGCCTTTGCAAGCAAGTGAGTAAAAATAATAACAATTTGATACCGGGATTTACTCAGCACATTTCACCCTTATCCTTTTCCTTTTCTCTTTTTTTCATGGCAGTGATTTTTTTTTGTACGCCAGTGCCCTTGGCCTTTTGCTTCCATCATTTATAAATGTCATGTTGCTTTAAAATTTTCTGCTACTATCTTCACCCCACCTAACGCGCTTCATAACAACTAATTAGCCAGCGGCTTACCATATTCCTTTTGTTGTGTGATGGTGCGGTGGGGAACTTTTCGCAGAATATTACACCCAAAATTGCAGAGAAAATGCAACAACAGCCGGTATCATCCAACTTGGACCATCAGATAATAACGACTAATCATGATCTTAGCCAACTTGTGCCGTCATTCCTCGGACAATCCATCCAGGCTCAGCAGTCAGCGTCGACCCAAGGAAATGCGGCTCAAAATGTCGCTGCGAGTACGGTTCTTGTCAGTGCGTACAGCATGTCCCCGATGATGAGCGCCGCCGGAACTCCCCGCATGAGTTTTGCTGGGAGTATGGTTTCACCGAATACGTCAGCTCCTCCTTCGGCAGCTGCAGCAGCAGCAGCAGCGGCGGGAGGTGGTGGTATTCCTTTGCCCCTAATGTCTCCGGTCGGAATGCATGGCTTGCCGACTGGTCCACGAACGCCTGATGGACAACCTCTGGTAAATTCTTTACCAGTTTACAGAGAAAACTTGGTCAATTTAGAATTAGACCACTAGAGGCGCTGGTCCAAAAATTGGGATTGTCCCAGAAAACAAGGATATCCTCATAAACCAAGACAAATCATGTCTTGATAAATTGAGACTGTCCTTGTTTATGGGGACGTTTTTTTTTCACTTCCCCCTACGGGACAAAGAAAGCAATTACGGAAATTGAGAGTGCTAAAAATAGATTCAGTGACCTCAATTCCCCCCAGTTCACCGTCTATTTTTCATGACTTACCGTCTTCCAATAATCTTGTTATGAAACCTGATATGTTTACATTGACTAGCACGCTTGATTGGTGTCGGCACTTGACAGGTGAATGAACTTTCCTAGATTTCGTGTGTGAAGAAATTCTTATAAACTGAGACAGTCCCTGTAAACTGGGACGATCTAGTCTTGAGGACGCAATGATGATGATTTTTTTAGATATGTCATATACTTCTTCATCATTGACGTCTTGACACTCTCTCCATAGTGTCTTCAGCGAAGGACCAAAACAAAGATGGATTTCCCCAAGAAATCCATCTTTTTAAACCGAAATCATGAGAATTCTATTAATTTTATTAATTCTTACACCTTCCTACGCCTAATGCATAGGAAGGTTTTAAATATTATTATATAAAAATATAAAAAAATGAAGATTTCTTACCTAACTGATGCCGCGTAGACCTCTCGTTCCACAAAGAGAAAATTCAGAGTGTTCTTATCTTACTTTTGATCATCAGAAATGAGGATTAAGTCTAAATTGCAAACCCTTATTTTTGAGTGTGTTGAGATTGCCAATTTTAGCAATTTTCCCATCATTTACTATGGGAAAATTGAATTTCTGTTTGGCACAATTTTAACTTTGTCACAATTTTGCACTGTGATCTGATTAAAGAAAACATGCCATCAGAGAGAGTGTAAAATTTACTATCTGACACTCTGGACTCTCGAAAGCTGAAAATATGGATTTGTGTGTGTCCCATTTCTTAACTACACAGCCAGCATTTGGCAAAATGCTTAAAATCTGTCTAGGGGAAGCAATCCAGATTTTAACACCAACATCAACACCAAGGCCATCAAGGTAATCACCCAATTCAGCGTTATAAATTGTGGAGGGTTTGACGTTCCGGTAGGGTGAATGCTGATTTTTCTGCTTTTAAAATTCTGCTCAATGGGAAAGAGGAGAATGAAATTGGACCAAGTGCCCTAACCACCCTTATCTAGGACAAATTATAACAGTGCAATCCTCACGTTTCTGAAGCTTTTTAATTGAATGATGATGAAAGTGGAGGTTTGCATGTGCAGTGATATAGAAATGCTCAAATCATAAAGAATTAGATGATAAGGCTAGTCAGCATGCATCAGGATGGATAGAAACGTTCTGACAGTACAGGGAACAATTTTTCTGGTATTGCATCACAATTTGCTCCACATTTTTGAAAGACTGCTATGCATAGTCTTTTGTATAGCATATTTTTACATATGACTGTACATTATAGTTGAGAGCTTTTCTCTTACATGTATGACCAAAAATGTTATTCAAATTTGTAAAGCAAAATTGTTCCCTGCAGAAAATTTGAAATATAAATGACTAACAATCGTATGATCTAGTATTCTAGTTAAGCCCTCAGATATCAAGTGGCCCTGTTTGACGGCTTAGCCCTGTTAATACTACTATAATGGCAAAGCTACCCTCTGTGTAAGTATTCATGAAACAGGTCTACGCACTTCTGAAAGAATACTCTACCTCCCAACCTTCCACTTTCTCGCCTCTCTATTTCAACTCTACATGCACTTCTATCTTTGTTCTAGTCCATCTCCGACTCACCACATGGTGTACCGCTAACATCTCCTGCAAAATTCTGACTGTTGACATTATGTGCTATCGTTTTCACTTCCTTGGCAGCTTTCCCCGATGGGTGCGTTCCCTGGCTACCCCTACCAGGCCGTCATGCCACCCCTGGAGTCTCCTACCAGCCTTCTCCAGGCCAGGCTACAACACTCCCCAGGATTTCCCTTCCCTCAACAGGGAACCATGCATCCACAACAAGTCTTCTTTCCTGGGTAAGTAATAATATACAATGTGTCCCATAAAAAAGGAAACTAGGATTTTCACGTCTTTTTTCTTCAAAGATAGATTAATTATGATGTTTCATTCACATCATCATGTAGTTCAATTATTTTTCTACATTTTGATACCTAATATGTGACGAACACTTCACGCATAAATGAGCAAGATTATTTTGAAATATTAATGTTAAACCAGTCCATTTAGACCAATTGGTATATAGAGTAAATGGCTATTGGACTGGTTAGTTGACCATGTGGATATTGGGCGAACTGATGGTAGACCAATGATAGTAGATGAGTTGGTAATTGGACGAAATGACATTAGACCAATTGGAATTAAACTGGCGAAAATGAAATGTTTCTTAATAATAATAATGCAGTTCTGCTGTTCTTATATACATGTAGCGCATTTCAGACCTGAAAGGACTCTCAATGTACTTTACAGAAATAAAAATGATACAACATAAGGAATAACTTAGAATAACACTTAAATATTATTGACATTAATCAGTTACATACATGTATGGTATAAGTATTGGGAGAGGTCTATTTGAATGCTTCATTAAAGAGGAATGTTTTAAGTTGGGTTTGAAAAGTCCAGGATTATTTTGTGATCGGAGAGTACTGGGGAGGGAATTCCAAAGGGTTGGGGCACTGTTGAAAGACCTTTTACCATGCATCTTAGTTCTTAGTCTGGTACTTGAAGGAGTAGTTGAGTTGATGATCTAAGTGTCCTAGAGGGGTAGTATGGAGAAACAAGTTCAGAAATATATTCTTGAAAAGCTCCCTTGGATTTCAAAGACCATAAATCATGAATGACATCCCAAAATTTTTGAAAAAAAGTTAGATTTTTCAAATGAAAATGAACATTGTCTTATGTTAAGAATTTCCAACACACCTGTCTTTTCTCTCACCATTTGACCATACATGTAGGCCCTATGAGGACCAGGGGACTGGCCAGAGGGTGCCCACTATTGACAAGATGTCTTGGCTGGATGCTGCAGAGGTAACTAAGTTATTTACACTCCCATCATTTTATGTATTACAATGACATAACCAAGAATGGATCAGTGAATAAATGACAGTGGACCATATCTATCTTCTAGCAATGCCGCATAAATAGCTTTGCTAGTCTTCATCCATGCCTTGATTTTAATATTCATTGTGCAAGGCCTAACCTATAATCCAGGCGGATGCTGCAGCTCATTTATTAGCTTTCCAACTCTGATACTATTATGTGAAATTTCAGAAATACGTCTGATGCCAAAGACTAGGCACTATGACTACAAGCAGCCTTCGTCTGTACACCCTGCTCCTACGATATTTCACAAATATGCATGAAGCCAGGAACTTAAAAGAGGTATTTTTCACTATTTTATTCCCTCATCCTTAACTCTGTAAATATTCTCTTATCAGAAAGTTACAATTTTTGCAGCTGTGAATACGTAACATTCAGAAAACTAAGATAGTCTTTGAAATATCAAGCTTATTCTGCTTATTTTCAGATTATCTTAGAGGAAGCCCAACAGCCCCTACATCTCAAAGACATTAAGCAAAGGATCGTAGAACAGGGACTGGTTGGTCCTAATGCAAGGTCCAGTCTAGAGACCCTCATGTACAGGGACGCACAGAAAGGCAGCAAACGATTCGTGAAATTGGATGAACTTCTGGGAGTCTTCAGACTTATGGTGGGTTTTAAGTGTGAAAATACGTTTGTGCTGCTTCTTTTAGCAGAGATCCCACTATAAGAGTGGTGTGTGTGTCTTTCCATTGTAGCTTTCATGCATTCCCCTTTCCATTGTCTACATGTATGTTGAAATGTTAGGATTGCTTGGAAAATACCCAATATCTGACATAAATCCCACACTTATTTTGCTAATTTCTCAGCAATTACACGATTCCTTCCATAACCCTTTAACATCATGGCAATTCCACAGGTTGGTGGACATGAGCTTAAAAATTCAAATTCAATATTTTCTTGAATTTTTTTATAATTCAAGTCCTTCATACATGATAGTTTCAGGAACAAGAAATAAAAAGTTTATTTTCATATGTATACTTTGGAAAAAAATGGTCAAAAGTTGTGTCTTCCATTGTGTACCAAAATACAAGAAAAATAGTGAAAAATGAAATATGCCTTATTACCATTTTTTTATTGCAACAACATACCACTTTATATATTTCTGAAGTTTAGAAGAGTCAAATTACTTAAAATACACAACCGCTTTTCAAGTAAATTTGTAGTACTCATTCAAAAATGAATATTGCAACCTGCTCAGGTGATGTAACGTGAGTAACCGAAAAAACTGACTTTGTTTTCTGAGAGAAAAATTCTTCACAGTTAATTGGTGGGATTTTAAATTCTCTTCCTTCAAACCATCTTTGACAGAGTGATGACTATCAAAATCATTAAAAAGTACAAATTTTTTATAAAAATGATGAAAGAAAACTGTAACGTGAGTAACTTTGTAACGTGAGTAACCATCATGTAATGTGAGTAACCAGTAAAAATTATCCAGTTCGGTAAAATTTTCTGTGGGATGTCAAGTTTTAAGTCTCATGGTGAGTTGTGAAGTTATTTTTGATTAATTAAAAGCAAAATGAGCGTACATCTCTTTGATGCGACTCTTTGTTCATCAAAATATCAGTGGTCATACAATCACACAAAAAATTGAATATTAGTAAAAGTATTCACAATGCGAGAGTGCATTAGTAAGACTTGGTTTTGATTAACCAAACTTTAAAGAGTGTTCGAACAACACATTGAATGCCCTTACCTGTAACCCTATCTAGGCCGGGGTATTTTGGGAGTTGATATGGCCCGGGGGGGGGGGGGCTCCCAGGCCCCCCTTGAGATCTCGGCCATTGGCCGCAAGATCACGCCGAAAATTTGCGTGCAGGTTGTCTTGGACATAATCTACAATACTATACAGTAATTTATTTCATGCAGATTGGTATTAAGTGATTATGCTAATTTATGCATAATTAGTAAGCGAAATCATACTTCCCCCCCTACTCCCTAATAAAGCTCCAATTGTTCCAATTTTCGGTATAAAATCTCTTTTTGATGTTCCTAGCAATGAATTTTACACACATTATTGAATTTTTAATGACATGTGTGTTGTTAACCATACATGGACAAAATGTAACGTGAGTAACCGTAACGTGAGTAACCATATTATCTGCACCCCAAGTAAAAACCATGTGTTCTTTATTTTTTTAATTATATACAAAGTTTGTCTCCCTAATATACTTCTTTGAAATGGATATAATCAACTTTCATAAAAGCCTTGTATGAGGAGACTTTTCACTTATGTCGACTTTTCATTTTATGCATGTCCAAATCATGTAACGTGAGTAACCGACACATTCCAAAGATTTGCCAGGAGCATAATAGAATTTCCCAAGTTTTGTTTTTATACAAAGGATAGTCAGACTGTGTACTTTGTTGTGATAAGGAGATGTTTAGTTCCTATCAATAATAATGGAGTTACAGCTCCAAGTATGAGTCAAGGTGTCTCCAAATGTAACGTGAGTAACCGTGGAATAGCCCATATCTGCATTGTTACTGTCTGCAAACAGGCAATTGGATATTCATTTTATATTTTTCTAACTCAGTTTGAAATTGTTAACACAACTGGCATTAAATCTTTAAAGTCGTGTGTACAGTTTTTTTTAAAGTCATGTGAAGTTGTGTGTAACTTATGAAAACGCCCCCTGATCTCATTTGATCTTACCTAGACACCTGAGGAGAAAAAGGCTGCCAGGAAAACCAACAAGAAAACCCCCAAGCAAGCGACCCCAAAGACAACCTCCCCGAAAACGACCGTCGCGACCACGGTCACAACCACTACAACAGCGCCAACAATATCACCAACAGCCACAACTGAACCCACAACAGTGACTAGTCCCACTGCTGCAGCGCAAGCCGAGAGGAACGCCAAATTCAAGAGGAAGAGCCGAAACCTAAGACGTCTTATCAAGGCCATGGTATTTGTAAGTTGAACAGATTTTGTCTTCTTCATCTGTCTCATTCTCTTCTTTCTTCTTCTTGCCATTCTTTCTTCGCTTCATTCTTGTCATCAGTTTAATTCTTCATGTCCCTTCCTGATTTTCCTATCCCTGCATTTTTTTTTTCTTTTTTTATCACGTTTTTTGCTCTCTATACTCTCCTCTTTCTTTTTAGAGTTTGTTCGTCCTAATTACAGGGGAATGAAAGCTTTGAAACAAGTAGGCTTGTGTCAAAACAGAAAAATCAAAGAATAAGAACAAAGAAAGTTTGAAAAAATCAGACAAATGAGAAAGTAATGAGCATTTGAATATTGCAATCACTAATGCCATGAAGATCCTCCTATTGGCAATGCGACAAGGATGTATGATGTATGTGAACAACTTTCCCTTTGATGGACTTTAAAATACCCTGAAAATGTCTCTTTTTGCTTGTTCTTATGGTGATACAAACGCTTTATCCATGATGTATTCTTTAAAAATCTATATTACATGCCCTCCTATAGAAAGAACACATGATCTATTGATAGATGTGATAAAAAGAGGCAGTTTAAGTGATATACTAAAGTAATGGGGAGAGTTGTTCACAAGTGACATCACACATCTTTGTAGCATTGCCAATGTGAGGATCTCCATAGAATCAGTGATCGCAATATTCAAATGCCCATAACTTTCTCATTATTTGTCCGATTTTTCTCAAAATTTTGTCGATCTGTTTCTTTGATTTTTCTGTTTTCACACAAGCTGTCTTGTTCCAAATGTTTCATTCTCCTTTAAGGTCTTTGTTACAGGCATTTCCATGCTTTTCACAAAGTCTTGGGTCAGCAAATAATGATCCACTCTCCTTGAAAACTGACTCCCATCTGACTTAAAGATTAATTGTGAGAAGTACTTTTCAGTGATGCCAAATTTCAGAAAGAGTTGTGTTTAAACGCAACTGAAGCAATCAGGCGTAAGTTTCCTATTGGCATGTTTCATTGGTTAGTAATAAAGCAAGTTGCATTTTCCTTTCTGAGTTGTGTTTCTTAGCAACTTTTTTTCTGCAATGGGATCAATCACAACATGAGATTGATCTTATACCCTGTCTCTTCAATTTTGAAATTGTGATTTACATCATTAAAGGTCAAGTCCACCATAGAAAAATGTTGATTTGAATCAATAGAGAAAAATCAGACAAGCACAATGCAGAAAATTTCATCAAAATCGGATGTAAAATAAGAAAGTTATGACATTTCAAAGTTTCGCTTATATTTAACAAAATAGTTATATGAACGAGCCAGTTACATCCAAATGAGAGAGTCAATGATGTCACTCACTCACTATTTCTTTTGTTTTTTATTGTTGGAATTATACAATATTTCAATTTTTACGAATTTGACGATTAGGACCTCCTTGCTTGAAGCTCAAAATGTTAAAATAATGGAATTCCATGTGTTCAGGGAGGAATGAAACTTCATTTCACATGACAATGAGGAGAAAATAAAAGTATTTCATATAATAAAATACAAATGAAATATTGAGTGAGTGATGTCATCAGTTCCTCACTTGCATACAGACCGAGATGTGCATATAACTGTTTTGTGAAATGAAGCGAAACTTTAAAATGCCATAACTTATTTTACAACCGATTTTGATGAAATTTTCATTGTTATGCTTGTTGAATTTTTCTCTTTTTATTCAAATCAAGTTTTTGTTGGGTGGACTTTTCCTTTAATCGGTCATGACACTCTGTAAGACTTGTTCTAGCTAGTATACAAATAATGCATGTATGCGCGTGCATGCAGGGCCAAATAATGAACGATGTGCGAGAAGAGCCAATGGATATACCGCACCGAGGTCTGCAGAACCGAGTGCGGTATATCCATTTGGCGAGTCGAGCACAGAGTTCATTATTTAGGTCCTCTATGCAGAAGAATGCGTGCATTGTCATCACCCATGATACCGGGTTGCACAGAATACTATATTTGATCTAAATTCTAGATTATTCTAGATAATTCCCGACCTCGCACTATCCTGCACTCTGACGTCACAGTGCAGGATAGCACTTTTGGTATGACGTCAAAGTGCAGGATACTGCTTTTTGGATGCAATAGTGCAATTCGCTGAATGTCATGTGATCCGATTTGGACCAATCAGATTACAGAACATTCTTGGGAGGTGTATAATTTGTTTTGCACTATCCTAAACAGGAGAATGCTGCCCTCTGTGATGAAGTGGCACGCACCGAAGCAAAGCTGCCTAGAGCAAGAGCAGAACGGCGGTTCCTCCTTCTGCGACTCCTTCACTACCAAGCCTTGACCGGGAAGCCCCTCCTGGACAATGACCAGCAGCCAGCGGTCAAGAAGGAGACGAACACAAAGGAGAAAGAGGCAGAAAAGACGAATAGGAAGGAGAAGACAGAGAAGGTTGCAAGGAAAGATAAGGATAGGGAGAGAAAGAAGGACAAGAACAGGCATAAGCACAAGAAGAACAAGAAAGGATCTAAAGGTAGGGGCATATTACTATTTTTTTTTACAAAAAAAGCCTGTGAATGACTGAGAGATAAGAGATATTAAGAAGGAGGAGGAGGAGGAAAGAAGAAGAGGAAAAGAGGAGGAGCATGAGGACGAGGAGGAGGAGAAGAAGGAGAGGAAGAGAAGGAGGGGGAGAAGAGGAAGAGGGAAGAAGAAGGAGGAGGGGAGGAGGAGAATAACAAAAGAGGAGGGGGGAGGAAAGAGGAGAAGCTTGAGGAGGAGGAGAAGAGAAAGAAGAAGGAGAAGAGGAAGAGGGGGGAGGAGGAGGAGAATAACGAAAGAGGACGGGGAGGAAGAGAAGGAGGAGGAGGAAAGAAAGAATAATACAATGGAGAATATAAGAGAAAGAAAAAAAGGGAGAATAGGAAGGCAAAGGAAAAGAAGATGGAACAAAAGAGATAGTGAGTGCAAGACAGAGACAGACCATCATCAGCAGAACAAAACAAATAGAAGAGGGAGAGTGAATAAGGTCAATTTCTTATTTTTCATTTTCTTTGCAGATGGCGATAAGAAATTAGAAGCGAATCAACTCAAGAAGAAAAAGCCAAGTAGTAGTCTGAAAAGACACATCTTACCCATACCTATGAATGAAGAAGGTAGGTGTCTCCAAAATATATATCCCATTCTAAGTCGTCACTTGGGCCGGAATTCACTTTCATGCTTAAAGAGAAATGCCAGTAATTGCAGTAAACACTGCTTTCATGAGAAAGTCTGTAAAATAAGGCTTAATTGTCAGTATATCATCGAGGATCTAGATCTGGTACAGTTGCATAAACTGAACTTTGTGAAATCTTGAAATCTACGCTGTTCACACTGAAGATCACCAACACAGAAAAGCGCACGTGGGACGCTGTATTATTACTGCATTGAATGTCGGGCCCAACGCCTTGACCCGAATCCTGTGCTTATTTGTTGATTTCTCAGCAGTTACACAATTTCTTCCAGAATCCTTTGGCACATATGTTTTATCTATACAAAAAGACACTTTGGTGGTCATTTCATTGGATTCTGTACGAACTCATTTTGATATCGTTACCAAAACTGGAATTTACCTTTAAGTCACAATTTAAAGGGGAATGAAACCTTTGGAACAAATAGGCTTGTGTAGAAACAGAAAAATCAAAGAATAAGAGTAAAGAAAGTTTGAGAAAAATCAGACAAATAGTGAGAAAGTTATGAGCATTTGAATATTGCAATCACTAATGCTATGGTGATCCTCACATTGGCAATGCGACAAGGATGTGTGATGTCACTGATGAACAACTTTCCCTTTGGTGGACTATAAAATACCCTCAAAATGTCTCTTTTTGCTTTTTCTTATGATGATACAAACTCTTTATCCATGATGTATTCTTTAAAAATATGTATTACATGCCCTCATGTAAACAGAACACATGATTTATGGATAGATGTGATAAAAGAGGCAATTCTAGTGAAATATAAACTAAAGTAATGGGGAGAGTTGTTCACAAGTGACATCACACATCTTTGTCGCATTGCCAATTTGCTATCTCCATAGCATTAGTGATCACAATATTCAAATGCTCATAACTTTCTCATTATTTGTCCGATTTTTCTCAAACTTTCGTTGATCTGTTTCTTTGATTTTTCTGTTTTCACACAAGCTATCTTGTTCCAATGGTTTCATTCTCCTTAAAGTATTTTACTAAGTATCTTGCTATAGTAAATAATAAACTATTGTGGTACGTGTATTCAGTTGCACGGTGGAGCATTGTGGTCCACTGGATTAGACTTCTCCACGATATCATTTCCCTTTCACATCGATGCGGATAGGTATCTCTAAAATAGTATATCCCTTTCACGAAACTTGGGAGTGTGAAGTCAGTGAACAGCTTGATCATTAAATATTTCACAGTGATATAGTCATGGAAGATGTTGATTCTCCCCCTGTCTATTATAAAAATAAAATGCCCTAACCTGTTTTACATCAAATTTTCAGTGTTATGTTTATAATTTGGTCTCATATAATTTATATCTTATAAAAACCTTCAATAACAAGCATTGCTTTCAGAAGGTTTGATTTCATAATGTTATTTTATATTTGGCTTTACTTTGTAACTTTGTTGAAATTTTGGATTGAAATAAATTCATTATCAAATCAAATTAAATTGTTGTTCGGATAGACTTCACATCTAAGCAGAGCATTGTGAACATGTGGGTCCTGTTGATAAAGACTTGTCATAATCACATTCACTATTGAATGATCTCAGTACCTTTTACCCTAAATCTCCTGGGGTATTTTGATTCTTGTCATTCCGGGGGGGGGGGGGGGGGGGGCATTATGGCCCCCCTTGGCATGATGGTAGAGAATGACGTAATCTATGCAGTTGCATTGGTAAATTTCACTGAATTCATATATTTTTATTTTATATGAATTGATTATTCTAATTTATTCATGAAATCATACTTTTTGCTCTGATTCACTAAATAAAGCTCCTAGAATGCTATTTTTTGGTGAAAATATTCTTTATAGCATTCCTAACAATTGTGAATGAAAAACATTCTGGTACCAAGACCAATTTCTTATGTATTTTATTGTTTTTTAATTTCTTATGTATTTCTTTGTTTTTTTACTTTGTTTTTTATTGTTTCTTCAATTGAAATCGTTCCAGACTTAATTCTGATCATAAACAAAGCAAAATTAAAGTTCAATCAGTAAAAGTAGAAATAATGATACATTTATGAATTTTGGCTAAATACACAATTTGCATTGGATTTGTACATGAAATCACGTTTATGAGCAATTTTGGGTCTGACATGCACTTACATAATGTTGCGTAATGTCGTAACTGCCTACCCGGGCGTCACAAATTTGGTCTCAAAATTTGTGACGAGACTTGAAAGTAAAAAGTCAGTGAGCAGCGAGGTCAAAAAATTTTGCGCAGCAGATATATCGCGAAAATTGTCAAGGGGGGGGGGCTATTATGGCCCCCCAGGGAGAATTAGGGTTAATATGTTACTTCAAATTGAATTGTTATCATAACAAGTTTTTACGAAACAGGCCCCTTCTCTAATGTCCATTACAGGTCAGCCAATCTTCCCCATTGTTCTGGGAAGCCTGACTGTCCACTCCCTGGGGAAGGTCATCCCGGACAAGGTCACCTTCCACTCGGACCGATTCATCTACCCCGCTGGTTTCCATAGCACCCGTATCTATGGCAACATGGATGACCCAAAGAAGAAGTGCGTTTACACCTGCAAGATTATTGACAATGAAGGGGAAGCCAAGGTAAGTCGTCAACATGTGGAGTGTTGCAAGAATCTTGCGATCTATTGCAAGTCAATTTGAGGCCACCAAATCAATCATGAATTTCTGACAGAAAGCCCCCCCCCAACGTTTGGCTCCCCTTTGCAATTGATTGCTGGTCTGCTATCAACAATTCTACATGAGGAGGAGGGGGGTTGATTCACCCCCCTCCCAGCCAGCTAACACCCCAAAAAGCCTGGCCTGGGTAGGGTGAAGTTTTATTTCTAATCAGTTGATGGATGCCAAGATCTCAAGGGGGTTGATTCAACACCCCGGACCAGCCAACACTGAAAATAGACCGGCCTGGTTAAGGTAATTTTTTTTTAAATTTCTAATCAATTCTATTTCTATGACATTGCAGTTTGAGATCTCTGATGACCAAACACCACCTACCATCCTGAGTGCAAACACAGCTACAAAGTGCCATCGGAAATTACTTCAGGCCGTCAATAAAGCTTTGTGAGTATTGATAATAATAATAATAATAATAACAATAGCCAACATAGCACTTTTCCCAGAATGGCTCAAAGCGCTTTACAGCATATTATTACCCCGGTCATTTCGATCCTTCACAAAAAGTGCACGATTTCCACTCCTTGGGGAGCATTCCTTGCAGCCTCATTATGGCGCTGGCAAAATCAAACATACAATATCTTTCGCATCCTACAGGGTGCCCATTTAGCACCTGAGTCGAGAGTGGCAAAGTGTGTATTAACGCCTGCCAAAGGACGCTAGACCGCAGTGTGATTCGAACACAGGACCCTCGGTTTACAAGGCGAGTGTCAGAACCACTACACCACGGCACTTCCACTGAGTATGGATATTAGATTGAAATAATGATAAAGAGTAGACCGTAGCCTTGGGAGGCCTTGGATCTAGCCATTCAAAGTTTATAGCCATGTCACATTGTTCCATGAAAGCCTTGCTGGTGAGTTGCGGGTGATTGCCCGCAACTCACCCACAACAAAGTTTAGAGCATGTTAAAATCTTTTATGCATGTAAATCAGAATTGCATGCACTTGTGCGGGCAACCGTGTGCGAGATATTGTCAATGTGGGCAACCTGCGGGTAGCAAAAAAAAAGTCACCTGCAAGTCACATGCAAGGCTTGCATGGAACATTGTGACAGGACCTTTAGTTGTCAATTTTCTTTGATTTCCCCAGTAGAAGGAACGTCACTATTTAGTCAATAATAACAATTTATTTTTAGTCTAGTTTAGATCCCCTTTGCTCAAATGATTGGGTTATAAAGCCCATTGAATAATATCAATGTATAATTAACATACTTCACTCAAAACTTATAAAGCCCATTGAATAACAGCTGCACTGCTAAAGCCAGGGTAATTATGCTGCAGATACTGTAGAGCGCTTAGAGACTTCTGACAAAGTAAGTATTAAGTGCTATATAAGCAAGTATAATTATAAAGCTAAAAAAATATAGATTTTTATTATTTTCGGGGCCTACTTTACACAACCTACTGTATTTGTCTGCAACATTGGATGAGCTTTAAGATTGCAGTGAATGGGGATTTTGGGGGCTCTTTTCTGATTTTCTAGCGCTCTTTTGAGGGTTGAGGGGGCAATTGCTATGAGTACTCGAGGCAGGTAATGTTTTCCCTGCTTCATTTGCAGGGCTCCCGCAGTCATGGAAAATTTTGTGGTCATGGAAAGTCAGGGAATTTGGAAAATTCGTGAAAAGTCATGGAATTGCATTTACCTCTTGGCTGTGGCAACTTTCCAGTTTGTCTTGTGTCTCGCAACTCTCATACTCTGCAATTATAAATAATTGTTATTGGTGTTCGTGACTTCCATTTTCCCCAGTTTTGTGACTTCTCAAATTCCACACAACTCCCGGGACATTACAGGAAGTTATGGAAAGTAGCAATGTAGTCATGGAAAATTCATGGAATTCTGTTTTCAATTTTCTGTGGGAACACTAATTCGTATAAGTCTAATGGTACACATAAGGTATGCACCATTGGCGGCGGAAGCCAAAAATTTTAGGGGGGACCACCAAAATTTTTGACAAGCAGAAAAAAAAGTTATTAATCTTTGGTCAATGACATTGTCAACAACATGAACGATCTATCTGGTGACAGAATCAAAACTTCAAAACATCACATGTAAATACTTGAAACAAGTCTGATGTATTACAGTAACAAGCTGGCTGGAGTAACTTTCAGAAAAGATCACAGCCAAGGGCTGTGAACTGATCTTTTTTTTGGGGGGGGGGGCATCGTAGCCAGTCATATGGACAGTGAGGGCCAGGCCATCGATGATTGTCTTTTAATTTGTGCCCAGGAACGCTTTTTATCAGCATTTTTCTTGTAAGATCTGACAACTTTGCTTGGTTGAGAAACAGAAATGTTGGATGAGATAGATTTTGTTGCATGAAACACCTGACAGGTGCTTTCAAGAAACTCCCCTGGCTCTGAATACTCTGAAATCTTTTTAGTGTTGCTTTACATGTTATGAAAAGTTTACAGGGATGTCATGGTCTAGTGGTGAAGACTCTTTGGCCCGAATTCTGAAGTCAGGTTTAACTTAAACTCAGGTTTAAAGTTGTGGTTTAAGTATGGAAAGCCAATTGCTACATAAATCACTAATAGTAAAGATATCATAATCAGCTCATTTGGCTCTCAAATCATTCATAATTGTCTAGGAAGTATAAATAGATGATTGTCTTCACCATCGATGAATCAGAAAATAGCACAGTGAAAAATTAGAAACATACAACTTAATAAAAATTTTGTCACTTTTGGCTTCCCATAGTTTTAGCACAGAGTTAGACCATGGTCTAAATTAAACCTGACTTCAGAATACGGGCCTTTCAATCTAAGAGATGTGGGTTTGATTCTCAGCCATGGTGTGTTTTCCTTTAGCAGGAAATTTACCCACATTGTGCTGCTCTCAACCCAGGTGAGGTATATTTGGTACCGGCAGGAAGTAATTCCTCAAAAAGCTGTGAGCATTGGAATCGGTAGACCAGCTTGAGCACCTAAAAAGGAAGATACGTGCGCTGTACAATTCCTATGTAATTATTATTACACTGCATTTCTTCTCAGTGGCGAGGACATCGTCAACGAGTCCCGGGACCGGTCCCAAGAGTTCTTCGGCTTCTCCCACCCCACCATTCAGAACCTGATCCAGGGCTTAGCCGGAGCGACCCAGTGCATGGCCTACCGGTGGCTACGGTTCGAGGAATGCAAACCAGAGGAAAGAGAGAAGATTGCTCACTGGTATGAGAGCGACCCGACCGTCTGCTACGAGGCTCTTTGTAATGCATACAAGAAAAAGATGGGTAAGTCCGTTTGAGGCCTTAAAGTTAAACTGTAGGTCACATATAGGGTGGTATTGTGATAGCCATGGTTTAGTTAAACCTTGGTTAACTTATTCCACACTTTTATTATATGGAGTGCTAGTTGCCGAATCATTCTCCAAATAAAAAAAATATTCTTATTCTACTGCATAAAGTTGTCAAAAACTGAGTCATGAAATGGGGAGAGTGGGAAAATGAAAGAAATGTGATGAATTTTACTTAATTTTTGGTACATTATAATTACCACGAATATGGAAGAAATATTATGAAGCCTAGCATTCCATACAAGTGTGATTTAAAATTCTAGTTTATACTAGGATTAAACCTAGGCTTTATCATCCGAATACCACCCATAGGTTTAATATTCACCAGGGGTGGTATTCTGGAACACTGTCATAACTTTTGTCATAAATTTTGTCATTTCTCTCCGAGATGTGACACCACTATGAATGTCACAAATCGGTCTTCTTAACATTGTCTTTCCCTGTCATATCTCTCAAAGTTCCTGCCTATCTTTTCGGAAGCAATCCAATCCAAATCGTCGTTAGTTCCCATTGGGAGCCCTTCTAGCCAATAGGAAGGCCCCGTGACAGGTAGGGCGTATCCCCAATACAGTTGCTGGCATCGCGCAACTCCGCAAATATTGATGCGCTTAATTACAAAGAGAGACAGGGAGCTGTGAAGTATTTTAGAGGAGAAGTAGAAAAAGAAGGAAAACACAGAAAAAAAGGAGGAATTAATATGTCGGGCCTAACTAATTGTAGCATGAAAAATAATTTTGAAAATTGTTATGGATGATGAGTGAAACCAAAATCTAATGTAAATAATATCATTATATGAATGACATTCAGTCAGCAGGATATCGGGATATTTGGTACTAAAAGATATGACAAAATTTATGACTGCTACCCCCGTCATAATTTTTGTCATATCTTTTGCTTGTATATTTTTGATGCGCACTAAAGAGAAGATACAAAATTTATGACAATTTTTGTGACAAAAGTTATGACATCCACCAGAATACCGATTTTGTCATATCTCTGAGAAAAGATAAAATATGGAGAAAAGACAATGTTCAGAATACCGCCCCTAGTTTACTAGCAGTTCATCTACTCAGCTGATTGTCTTATTTCACTGGGCTAAACCCATAGGCCTTCTTCTCAAAAGAGGTTTCAAACTATGGTACAAAAGCATGGTCTATGTGGTTAGACTAAGTAAACTGTTTAGCCAATATAATTCCTAAATACATACCTCTTATCCCATTCGTTAATTGTTTTTTGTCTCACCTGCGAAGCAGAGTGAGACTATAGGCGCCGCTTTTCCGACGGCGGCGTCAACATCAAATCTTAACCTGAGGTTAAGTTTTTGAAATGACGTCATAACTTAGAAAGTATATGGACCTAGTTAATAAAACTTGGCCATAAGGTTAATCAAGTATTACTGAACATCCTATTAGAGTTTCATGTCACATGACCAAGGTCAAAGGTCATTTAGGGTCAATGAACTTAGACCATGTTGGAGGGATCAACATCGAAATCTTAACCTGAGGTTAAGTTTTTGAAATGTCATCATAACTTAGAAAATATATGGACCTAGTTCATGAAACTTGGACATAAGGTTAATCAAGTATCACTAAACATCCTGCACGAGTTTCACGTCACATGACCAAGGTCAAAGGTCATTTAGGGTCAATGAACTTTGGCCGAATTGCGGATATCTGTTGAATTCCCATCATAACTTTGAAAGTTTATGGATCTGATTCATGAAACTTGGACATAATAGTAATCAAGCATCACTGAACATTTTGTGCAAGTTTCAGGTCTCATGATTAAGGTCAAAGGTCATTTAGGGTCAATGAACTTTGGCTGAATTGGGGGTATCTGTTGAATTACCATCATAACTTTGAAAGTTTATTGGTCTAGTTCATTTAACTTGGACATTATAGTGATCAAGTATCTCTGAACATCCTGTGCGCCTTTCAGGTCACATGACCAAGGTCAAAGGTCAATGAACTTTGACCGAACTGGGTGTATCTGTTGAATTACCATCATAACTTTGAAAGTTTATGGATCTGATTCATGAAACTTGTACATAAGAGTAATCAAGTATCACTGAACATCCTGTGCGAGTTTCAGGTCACATGATCAAGGTCACAGGTCATGTAAGGTCAATGAACTTTGGCCATGTCGGGGTTTTTTGTTGAATAACCATCATATCTCTGTAAGTTTATTGGTCTAGTTCATAAAAAGTGGACATAAGAGTAACCATGTATCGCTGAACATCTTGTGCGAGTTAGAGTAGTATTCAAAGTCAGCACTGTTGCTATATTGAACCGCGTGATGCAGGTGAGACGGCCAGAGGCATTCCACTTGTCTTTGTATATTTATTGATTATGAAATCGGATGCTTATTGTTTTGTTAATGCTGTGATATAGTGACATACCAATAGCATACTAAATGCTTGATAATATTGGTTTTGTGAAACATGAAGAAGTAGTTTAATTAGATTGTATTCGTGAGCTACATTTCAAGAAATAAGCTGTGCCAAAAAACTTCCGAATTGCGACGCTTTGCATTGATTTTTTCCCCTGATATTTTTTTACCTAATCTCCAGATGACAAACAAGCTGCAGCTATAGCTTCCACAACTACCTCCGCGCCACCAACGTCATCAACATCAGCAACCTTCCCAACGTCGATGTCATTGACCGGCTCGATGTCATCAAGCGCTTCTATGTCATCGGCCACCATGCCCGTTACACCTGTAGCGTCACCATCAGAAAGTCATAATCTAAGATCGTTGCTTACCTCCGCTCCCATTGTCAGCCTGCAGCCTTCGATGTCAGCAAGACTGGACAGTTTCTCGGGAAATGAAGGGAAGTGATGGCACTCCCACAGGTGTATATTTACTTGGCCTCCAGGCAGTTAGACCTCTTTTCAAATAGGCTAATGCCACTTGGGCTAATAATGATCCGCTTTTATGCAGTGCTGAAATTCATTGGAAAGACATCCGTAAGAGCTTTACAGATATATTATTACCAGTCATCGGATCCTGGCATGCCAGCTTAATGTGTATGCACCTTCTCCACTCCCTAGGGAGCATTCCAACATGAGTTTCAAGACTCATTTAATAGGCATACCGGTACTTCATTAGGCTTTCGCATCCTACTGTTAACCTGTTTAACTCCCGGTTGGAGAGTGGCAACGTGTGGATTGATGTCTTGTTAAAGGACACTAGACCATGGTAGGATTTGAACACATAACCCTATGATTACTAAGCAAAGTTGGAACCACTACACCACTATGCTTCCACATATGTTCACTTGGTCTGCAAGCAGTACATATAGTTCTCAGATAGTCTAATACAACATCTGATAAACCCATTTGGTCTAATATCAATTTGGTTTAATGGACATTTGGGCCCGAATTCACAAAGGTGGGTTTGAAAACCCACGGTTGAGTCCATGGTTTATGCAGATCTCCTGTATAAATTAAGCCTAATTTAGCATGTATCGGGCGCGTGTATAAAAAGTGTCCAATGCTGATGCGCACTTTTGTCACAGTGCGCCAAATTGACGCCTGTTGCCATGGTTATCTACCCTATTTTATTCATGAGTCCACTGGAACCACCTTTGTGAATTCGGGGCTTGGTGTACAACACACTTGGTTCCATAATCAATATGTCATAAGGGGTGTTGCAAGAAAATATTTGCAATCAATTGCAAATATTCTGTTGCCATTTTACAATTGATAGATCAATTTTTACTGCAGCAAATGAGATGAAATGCCTTGTTTCAAGAAGCAGATAAGCAATCAATTGCAAATTTGCAATTAAAGAGAAATTCCAGTAGTTGCAGTTAACACTGATTTCATGAGAAAGTCTGTAAAACAAGGCTCAATTGCCAGTATATCATCGAGGATCTAGATCTGGTACAGTTACATTAACTGGACTTTGTGAAATCTTGAAATCTACGCTGAAAAATGTTCACACCGAAAATCCCCAACACAGATAAGCGCACGTGGGACAATGTATAATTATTGCTTAGGGCGTCGGGCCCGACGCCCTACCCGAATCCCGTGCTTATTTGCCGATTTCTCAGCAATTACACAATTTCTTCCAGAATCCTTTGGCACATGCCTTTTATTTATACAAACAGACACTTTAGTGGTTATTTCATTGGATTCTGTACGAACTCATTTTGATATCGTTACCAAAACTAGCATTTACCTTTAATTTCAAGTCATATGATTGATTTAGGGAACAATAATAGACTTGCAATTGATTGCAAGTTTCTTGCAATGCCCCATTCGAAGGTGTTGCAGCAAAATATTTGCAATCAATTGCGAACATTCTGTTGCAATTTTACAATGGACAATCAATTTGTATTGTGTTATTAAAAAGTACTACTGGGTAGTCATGTTAAAAAATGATAACCAACATATAAATGTTGTCCATCCATGTGTGAATTAGAGGTGAAAACGTTGCTTGTCTTGTTTTGAGTCTTGTACGGCACACAGCATTGTCACCTTTAATTCACCCATAATCAAACGTTTGTTGTTGGTTGTCAGTTTTTCACATGGCTAGCCACTATAAATTCGTCATTGACAAAAGAACATTTTATTGCTCAAGTATTTAGCTAAGAGACTAGAAATTGTTGTTGAAATGTCCCGACGAAAGAGGTATGGGCCAAATGGGAATTGGATGATATTGTAGACAGATTGAGTGGCAATTCGATGAAAAGGCTGATATCTAGACAACTTGTTATGGACTACCTACTAGTAAATGGGAGTAGCTTCTGGGATGACATTGGATAGGCAATTTTACCGCCGTAGTGACTTACAAAGTCTGTGATATGTAATTGTAATTTGGGGGAGATTCTCCATCGCTCCTGACTTGAAGTACTTTAAGCAACTATGGAATTCATGTGTATTGGCTTTGTACTTGTACATATTTGTACAGCTTTCTAGATTTTCATAAAATACAGGATAAGTACCGATCACTCGTTTTCATTGTACTATTGTATTGTATGTTGACCTTCGATTTGGGATATGTGTCATTGAGAGTTAATTCTCATTGACACATTTTCCAAATAGAGGAGAGGAAAAGAGAGAGAGAAATACCCACAAACATAGAAATAGTGAGAGAAACGACAGTAGGAGAGAGAGAGAGAGAGAGAGAGAGAGAGAGAGAAGAAAAGAGAATGGGAGAAGAAGAGAGAGAGATGGAGACAGAAAGAAAGATATCAATGATGGAAAAGGGAGAGAGACTGGGTATTGGTGTTCATTGTTTTCAAATTCCTTGGCTCAATCAAGAAGGGAGAGTTATGTTAGAAAACTTGTTTACCCCCTTCCCCTTTCCTCCAAATCAAAACTGTCATGGTAACAAACTAAGATAAAAATAACCTTTCAACTTCATGTCACAGTCGCCCCATCATCTAGGCTTTAAATCCGGTTTTAGTCCCCCAACTATGGGCGGTTTAAGGTCACACACAGAGATCAACCTCAACCCAACCCTCCCCCACCACTTGCTTCTTCCATGTCTTCTTTGATCGCCCCCTTCCCCTCCACCTCCTTCAAGCCAACCCTCCTACTCTCCTCCACCACTTGCTTCTTCCATGTCTTCTTTGGTCGCCCCCTTCCTCTCTTACCACCTTGAACTCGAGTGCCTTTTTTTCAAAACATGATCAACATCCACCTCAACACATGTCCTTACCAACATACTCCACTTGCCATTGTTATCTGATCTACCATCTCCTCCAAACCCAATATCTGCATTAAAACCATTGGCCCGATTTCACAAAGGTGGTTTTGAAAACCCACAGTTGAATCCAAGGTTTATGCAGATTTCCTGTATAAATTACGCTAAATTTAGCGCGTAACGGGGTGCATGTATTAAAAAAAAAATGTCCGATGCTGATGCGTGCTTTTTTCACAGTGCGCAGAATTGACGCCTGTTACCATGGTTAGATACGCTATTTTATTCATGATCCACTCTCCAAACCATGGACTCATGACATGGTTCCCACATTCATGGAAAATCCTGGAAAAATTTGTGGTCCTGGAAAGTCAGGGAATTTGGAAATTTTGTGAAAAGTCATGGAATTGCATATACCTCATGGCTATGGCAGCTTTCTGTTTTGTCGTGTCTCGCAAAGTTCTCTCATACTTAATTATTATACTCTGCTATTATAATTGGTGTTCATAATTTCCATTTTTCCCAGTTTTGTGACATCCCAATTTCTACAAAACTCCTGGGACATAGTTTGCCAATCAGTGAATGTATTTTAAATATGTCACATTTTGTAACCAGTTTTGCATTCTTAGTTGTTTTTAGAGAATTTAAATTTCAAGTTTTGTACAATTTTACTCAACATTTATGGCAATTGGTTGACATATCCAGTCACAACTGATCAAGCACTACCAGCATGGCTATCAGAACACAATACATTCAAAAGGTTCTGAATCTCTTAGTTACACAAGATGTTTCATTTGCTATTTTAGTGTCAAATAATGTGTCCTCTCTGGAAAAGTTACTTGAAAATGAAGTTTAATGAAATACCAAAATAGACATCAAATGTCCAATTTTCAAGATATCCTCATTATTTTTGGAGCATGTAGAGAAATACACTTGTTAATTTAGCTGGTTTTCTCAAGTTGTATCACAAATGGCCTCATTTTTTGTAATGTAGAGTAAAATGCAGCACTATGTTGAGAATTTTAGGATGAGGATGTCATTGTTAGCCTTTTTTTTTCATGTCACCTTATAGTAAAACTTAAATGTCACTCTTTGGTAATAATTGGCTCATGTGTGACATATGTAAAGTGTTTCATCTTCATATAATTCAGGGTTCCCCCAGAAATTTGAAAACAGAATTCCATGACTTTTATGTGGAAGTTTTGTAGAAAAGGTGAATTCAGGATCCTAATTTCAATATGCCTGGAAAATTTGACATTTACATCTATTGTATAGTTAACTTTTGTGACAAGATCTGCATGCTATGCTCTGAAAATTCGAAAATAGTTTATGGCAATCTGTCAGTTCAAGAAATTACATGAGTTTGTGTTCAAGACAATATTGAATCTTGATGTTGGCGAAACAAAAATTGTACTGTACCCTGGTCAGAATACAAATGATAATACATGTAGATGTACATGTCACGAGTAAGGTAGTGAGTGGAATGGATTGCTGTGAGGGAAGGTTATGGAGGCCATCATAATGTGTCTGATTTTAGAAACCGTGCCAGAAAGCAAGTCATGGAAAGCAGCAATTTAGTCATGGAAAAGTAATGGAATTCTGTTTTCAAATTTCTGTGGGAACCCTGCATGAATAAAATAGCGTATCTAACCATGGTAACATCGAATTTGGCACGCTGACATTAAAAAGATATACCAGGCAATATCTGCCAGTCTATGTAGATTCCCCACCCGAGTCTGCATTTATGATCTGGCTTTACGATAAAACTTGCAATGATTGCTGCTCTGAAAATAGAAAATTAAGAAAAATATAGCGAGTGCGTTCTTCATGCATCAACGCACGGGTATAGCGTGTACATCAAGTAAACTACCTGATTATTATAGGAGGCAAGTGACGTCACCTCGGTCAACATACTGCTGCCATTTACAATACAATGCAGTTATATTTACCGAGGTGACGTCAAAACCTAGAATATAACAAATGTGATCCTTGCAGTGCTGATCACGTGATGGTGTATTGACTTATCACTGATTTGAATCTACATAACCTATGTAATATATTTATGCTATTTCCACTGACATGCTGTCACTCTGTTTAGAGTCAGTCTCATTGGTGAGACTGTAGAATCACGATTCATACATCTGGGGCCCGTATTGTAGCCATGGTAACAGGCTCAGCATCCAATCACAATCAAGGTTTCCCCGGTAGTTGCCACATGGCAAAGGTTTAGTAACAGGCTCCAGAAGTGCTTAATTTACGAAGAGCTTTGTGAAACAGCCTCCAGAGTGGAAAGAAGCCAAGTGTAGAATGAAAGATTTGGCTTGGAATTTTAAAAATAATAATTAATCACAAAAAAAAAGACAGAAGCATAATTTACCAGGAAGAAAGGGGTTACATGATAAGATAGGAAAGACAACAAGAAATAAGCAAAACAAAACAGTGGAACGTGGAAATGTTACTTATAAACCAGTACCTTTTTATTCATTTTCATACTTAAGTACATACTAAAATATCGTTTTAAAACAAGGATAATGATTCCTTATCAATTTTACATAATGAGCAGCCCACCATTTCCTGAGAATGAAATGAAATGACAGTACATCTATATAAATTAAGTACATACATTCATTTATATAGCAATAAAATAATTTGAGGGTGATTAGCCAGACAAAATCCCTCATGGTGCAATCTGATTGTGGACTTTAACAATCCCTTTGATGGGATATTTTTTTTACCCAAAATTTCAGCGCGCATCCTCGTTCAAGAATATTCATAGTTTTCAAAATTCTAGATAACAATCCAAGTTTTTCAAAGTCTTCTTTGCAATCGATTTTGAAATCTCAGGTAGTACGTGAACCTGAGAAATCTACGGAACCCGAGTTTTCAACCTTAGAAATCTCAGGTTAGGAAAAGAGTTTTATGCAACGGACCTAATGAGTTGATTATTTGCTTTATCTGATACAGCCTAATAAAAACAGAAGTATACTATCGACTATCGAGTGTTGATCAGAGAGTTTACATACTTTAAACATAAAAGTGCATACATGCAGAATATGAGTACTTTATGGAAGGAGGTAATGATCAGTGCAATAATGCACTATATTTTGTGAATACTCCACATGCGCTTAACCTCTATGATCAAACACTATAAAACAATTACAAAGTCTCACAAGAAAAGATTCAAGTAGCTGTAGAATGAGATTTAGATTAAACTTTTGGAAAATAAAGACATCTTACAAATCAATTGCTTCTTCAATATTATGGAACATATTAAATGGGGGAATATGAACATTGCAAGAAATATGCAATCAATTGCACTTTCTAACTGCAATTTTGCAAGCAGTAAGTCAATTTGAAAAAAACAAAAACTTTCCATTGCAAAAATGGAACCCGATTCAAATGCAGCTTTCCAATCACTTACGACTTTAATAGATAAATTCCAGTTTTGGTAACGATCTTAAATTGACTTTTTACGGAATCTAATATAATGACCACCCAAGTGTCTGTTTGTATGAATAAAAAATATGTGCCAAAGCATTCTGGGAGAAATGGTGTAATTGCTGAGAAATAAGCAAAATAAGCGCGGATTCGGTCACTTCCGTCGGGTCTTTATTCCTGCAATAATAATACACTGTCCTACGTGTGCCTATCTGTGTTGGTGATCTTCAGTGTGAACGTTTTTCAGCGTAGATTTCAAGATTTCACAAAGTTTAGTTTATTATGTAACCATGGTAGAACTGTACCAGATCTAGATCCTCGATGATATACTGACAATTAAGCCTGGTTTTACAGACTTTCTCATGAAATCAGTGTTTACTGCAACTACTGGTATTTCTCTTTAATAGTTACCAGACTATGACGGACTTTGGGACCTGACAGTTAATAAAGTCGATGCCCTATAACAGTCATTTATCGGCTGATCAAATCACATACCAGTACATACAAAGAACTGTAACTATTATGTATAAGGCACTTTGGTCCAATAATTAAAGAGAAATACCAGTAGTTGCAGTAAACACTGATTTCATGAGAAAGTCTGTAAAACCAGGCTTAATTGTCAGAATATCATCGAGGATCTAGATCTGGTACAGTTACATAAACTGAACTTTGTGAAATCTTGAAATCTACGCTGAAAAATGTTCACACTGAAGATAAGTTAAAGATAAATTCCAGTTTTGGTAACGATCACAAAATGACTTTTTACAGAATCTAATATAATGACCACCCAAGTGTCTGTTTGTATGAATAACAAATATGAGCCAAAGGATTCTGGAAGAAATTGTGTAATTGCTGAGAAATAAGCAAAATAAGCAAGGATTCGGTCACTTCCGTCGGTCTTTATTCCAGCAATAATAATACAATGTCCCACGTGTGCCTATCTGTGTTGGGGATTTTCAGTGTGATCGTATTTCAGCTTAGATTTTATGATTTCACAAAGTTCGGTTTATGTAACTGTACCAGATCTAGATCCACGATGATATAGTCATACTAAACCTTGGTTTTACAGACTTTCTCACGAGATTAGTGTTTTACTGCAACTACTATCATTTAGCTTTAAAGTGTTCAAGTTCTGCCATTTTTTAGATATTTATTTGTGAAATCAGGTGATAAAATATCAGTTTATTTTTCTGGTATCACCGAAAATTGTAGTGCTGATGTCTACATTCAACATTTTGTGAAGAGGTTCACGAACTTTTGAGCACAACTGTATATCAATAACGTCAATATTAATTCATCTTTGCAGTTCATAACCCTATTATATAGGGCACAAAAATGAAAATTAAGACATTATGGAGTCGTAACTAATTGATATTCTTTCAAAATTAATATTTTTCCATTACAATGATAGTCCATTGAAATGCTATCTATTATAACATCAATTTTGATTGATTTTAGCATTTCATAACCCTGTTATATAGGGCTTATGAATTGTTTCATAAAACTGCACGACTGTTACTTAAACATTTTACAATCAACATGTTTTGTGAAAAACTTGATACAATTCCTAATGATGTATAAAGAGCACAGTATTAAAAAACAAGTGGAATGCCTCTGGCCGTCTCACCTGCATCACGCGGTTCAATATAGCAGCAGTGCTGACTTTGAATACTACTCTAAGTCGCACAAGATGTTCAGTGATACATGGTTACTCTTATGTCCACTTTTTATGAACTAGACCAATAAACTTACAGAGATATGATGGTTATTCAACAAAAAAACCCCAACATGGCCAAAGTTCATTGACCTTACATGACCTTTGACCTTAATCATGTGACCTGAAACTTGAACAGGATGTTCAGTGATACTTGATTACTCTTATGTACAAGTTTCATGAATCAGATCCATAAACTTTCAAAGTTATGATGGTAATTCAACAGATACACCCAATTCGGCCAAAGTTCATTGACCTTTGACCTTGGTCATGTGACCTGAAACACGCACAGGATGTTCAGTGATACTTGATTACTCTAATGTCCAAGTTTAATTAACTAGACCAATAAACTTTCAAAGTTATGATGGTAATTCAACAGATACCCCCGATTCGGCCAAAGTTCATTGACCCTAAATGACCTTTGACCTTAATCATGAGACCTGAAACTTGCACAAAATTTTCAGTGATGCTTGATTACTATTATGTCCAAGTTTCATGAATCAGATCCATAAACTTTCAAAGTTATGATGGGAATTCAACAGATATCCCCAATTCGGCCAAAGTTCATTGACCCTAAATGACCTTTGACCTTGGTCATGTGATGTGAAACTCATGCAGGATGTTCAGTGATACTTGATTAACCTTATGTACAAGTTTCATGAACTAGGTCCATATATTCTCTAAGTTATGATGACATTTCAAAACTTAACCTCAGGTTAAGATTTCGATGTTGAATCCTCCAACATGGTCTAAGTTCATTGACCCTAAATGACCTTTGACCTTGGTCATGTGACATGAAACTCTAATAGGATGTTCAGTAATACTTGATTAGCCTTATGGCCAAGTTTTATTAACTAGGTCCATATACTTTCTAAGTTATGACGTCATTTCAAAAACTTAACCTCAGGTTAAGATTTGATGTTGACGCCGCCGCCGCCGCCGGAAAAGCGGCGCCTATAGTCTCACTTTGCTTCGCAGGTGAGACAAAATTTAAAAGCTGTTGAAAATATTTCTAAATATGAAGGAGATTTTCAACATTGATAGATGTTCTACTATCTCACAACGCCAAAAAGACAATCTTTTGTTAAGCGATTGAGCAAAGACTCATCTTTTAGTCTGCATTGTAAAAAGTTTGCACCGGCCAAAATGACAGATACATGCATATGGTGAAGGGTCTCATAAATATTGTTGTTTCTAATTAACCTTCAAGGTAAACTGAAATACACAGGTAGACATCAACTATGCACCTTCTGGGCATGTTTTGAAACTGAAAGCAATATTTATATGATTAGGCTAAGCAGAACATAATTTGATGTAGACATTTGTAATCTTCGGCGTCGGGGACCCTCGGCCTCATGGGAAGACTCCAATATGTGCACAATAGAACCAGGGCCCCATCTTCCAAAGAATTGCGGTTGATCCGATCAATCACAACTATGGACGGCCAGCAATGTCAACATCTATTATGCATGTTTGTTCAAAATATTTTCTAGCTGTGATGTATATTCACGCATTCAATGTTTTCTTGAAAATTTACTGTGTTTGTCTTTGGTTACAAAAGACATTGTGCAAATTTCCTGTAGAAAAAAATTATGACACTGATGGATTTCCATAGAGTTACGATTGATTGGATCAATCGTAACTCTTTGTAAGACGGGGCCCAGAAGTCTGAATTGCACAGCTGTTTCTTTCTCATATTCAAGTCAATAGCAAAGTCATACACAGTTTTTAATGAAAGACCATCTCAATCCTATATCGTGACGTACATATATATCAATAACAAAAGCACATACATATATATCAATAACAAAAGCAGGAATTCTATGACAAATATCCCCTTGGCCAATCAAATTGCACTATACCAGTAGCTTGTAACAGAAGCTTTCCATTTGTCATTGATTGCAAC
Organism: Lytechinus variegatus; assembly: GCF_018143015.1. Classification (NCBI taxonomy): domain Eukaryota; kingdom Metazoa; phylum Echinodermata; class Echinoidea; order Temnopleuroida; family Toxopneustidae; genus Lytechinus; species Lytechinus variegatus. The sequence goes on along the minus strand of NC_054747.1, from coordinate 2,789,502 downwards.
TTTTGTGAAACAGGGCCTTGAATAGCTAGACTATTTCAGCAGAATACAGTCCGTAGAGTGAAAGAATGAATCGATCTCACTTTCTTCTTTCCGCTATCTCTGCTTTAGCTGCTTCTAAAATGGGCCCAGCTCCTTTCTCAAATAGACCCTTGGCAACGCTTATGCCAAGAGCCTCAGCTTCCTGCATGGCATTCTGGGATACCCAAGGAGCAATGACGCTGGAAAAGAGCTGTATTTCAGGAATGGTTTCTGTATCGATGGAGTGCTACACGTGGGAAGAAAAAAGAATTTACAAACAAAAAGGCTATTTCAAAGTATTAATGAAATTCTACACAATGTGAATCATACTTGATTAATGGCAAAAAAAAATCACAGATGTCAATGAAATCAATTACTATTAATTAGACAGCTGAAATTCAGTCTCTCACCCCCCCCCTCTGAAAACTATTTTATTTCCAGGCAATTCTTTTCACAACATATTACCTAAATTTGAAACAAAATTTGAAGAAAATTCATCCCGAGCCTCCATGTATTATTCTCTGACCCCCTCCCCATGAAAAGTTATGCGTGGTTGACAATAACCATCACAAATACATGAATAAATGATGAACAATGATAACTAAGTTGTATATACAGTGCGTCCCAGAAAAAACGAAACCGAGATTTAGCGATCATTTATCATTACTTAATCATAAATAAAATAGACAAATGACCTACCAATTTAAAGCTTAGAATCTCCTCTTTCATCTGATATTACTTAGATTATTTCTCATTCACGCATGAGTGAGCAAATGCAATTTGAAGAAAGGATATCAAAAACTCATTTGGCAGGGGGTATCTGGGTTTCAAAAAGTAAACCACATTTTTGAAAGGTTCAATATCTCCTCTTTAATTTGATACCTAAATTACATAAAATGGTCACGAAATAACAAAGTTCTGGTCATTTGAACTAAGGCTTGAATTTCAATAATTTCATAAAATGAATAGGTTCTCCAGGCTGGCTTTCAAACTCTCTCGACACTCTGTTTTGTAGACGATCAGCCATGCATCAAATCTTTTGTTCACCATGCGGAAGCTTCTGTGGGAAACCGGTGAAAACACGTTTATCTCATGAAATTATGGAAATACAAGCCTTATTTCAAATGACCAGAACTTTTTTATTTCTTGACCATTTTCTGTTATTTTGGTACCAAATTAAAGAGCAGATATTGAACAATTCAGAAATGTGGTTTTCTTTTTGAAACCAAGATACCCCCCCGCCAAATGAGTTTTTGGTATCCTTTCTTCAAATTATTTTTGCTCACTCATGCGTGAATAAGAAATAACCTAAGTAATATCAGATGAAAGAGTAGATTCTAAGCTTTAAGTTGGTAGGTCATTTGTCTATTCTATTTATGATTAAGTTATGATAAATGATCGCTAAATCTCGGTTTCGTTTATTCTGGGACGCACTGTATAATCAAATACAAAATAATAACAATTGTAATAAACATATGAATAAATAGATTAATACATCAATAAATCAAGGACTAAATAAATAACAGAATTCCTTCTTTAACTCTGCGCGCTGATGGAATTTTTCACTTTCGTACAATAAAATTTAACAATTGTATTAATTATTTTTTTTCCTCTACACAGATATTGAGAAGCTCATAATTGCAATAGTTCTTGGATAACATCAATGTCATAATCATAAGTATCAAAGAAGCAATGTAGGAATCTTCAATTGAAGAAAATGACATTGAAACAGCCGTCATTATTATCCCCCAAAATTAATTCAGTGTGCAAAGAGTCAAGTGATAGCATGGGCTTAAAAATATGACTAGTAGAATCACCTCTTGTGTTAACTGCTGAGGTAGGTTACTTGATTTCTCTTCCTCTCTTAGTTCTGATCCATCCAGACTCAGTACTGATGCATTGAGTGTTAACTGAAATAAATATAATACATGTATAATCAGATAAAGGTGAAGAATAGAAACTGCGCCTCGGAATAGTTTACTAGATTACAGGGTGCTACATAACTTTATCGAAGCACTTGCCCTGTCGTTAAAGTAAATTTTTAAATAGTTGGAATATACGTGCCCGAAAATCTATTTCACTTGCCCGAAAAAAATCCTTGAAAAGAAAGTTTTACCTCTTCAAAAGAAAACATTACGGTTTAATGAACCATTGACCTTTTTTTTCTCTTTCATCATGAACTGATGTACCTTTTTCTTGAATTTCTTTTTCCTAAGTGATTTTATCTTGTCCGCCATTACCAAATTTAGGATCAATATATCATATCGACCCTAATTTTGGTCATTCTACTATGGGAATTTTTGCTTGCCCAATTCGGGCAAGTAGTTTTGGTCTTTATTTCAAAACACTTGCCCGACTTTAACTTTTACTTGCCCTGGGCAATCGGGCAAATGCGTATGTAGCACTGGGCTAGATAGATGGCGCATAATAAATGCTGTGTTTATAAGAACAATTATTACTGCAATATACATTACATCATATATCCAACACACAAGAATCAGAGAAGATGATTGCTACAATTTTGTCTGTGATTTTGCTGGATGGATTATTTCATAGATGTCATTACCATAATTAATTTTTTGTATTTATTATCAAATGCTTGTAAGCTATTGTGTGTGTGTTTTTTTTTAAAGAAGTGAATAAAGAAGTCGTTATCATTAAAATAAGACCTGGATGAGACGGGTCGTGTGGTCCAGTGGTTAGAGCATTGGACTCATAATCGCAAGGTTGTGAGTTCGAAATACTTCGAATCCCAACTCTGCCATTGTCTCCACTTTGATAAAAAGGCCCAAGAGTGATATCTGTCGTCTATAACGTCAGCCACTATGACTGATTAACCTAGACGTAAAATGTTTCATAGGTAATTGGTTATATACCAGCTTGGCGTTTACCAGCAAAATGCTGTCCTGCCGAGTTCCTACGGGAGTTACCACAAACAGAAACTTTGGGGAAGCTGCCTGCATGGGTATAGATAAGGTTTACTATATCACCATAACCCACAGGTCTTCCTCCCAAAACCCATCCAAACTCTGCCCATTCCAGAATAAGAAAAGTGAAATGAAATTAATAGGTTAAAAGTGGCAGTTCATTATCTTTGGTCATATAAATATTATACAAACAACGAAACCGAGATTTAGTGATGATTAATCATCACTAAATCTCGGTTAACTTAATCACAAATACAATAGACAAATGACCTACCATGGTAAAGCCTAGAATCTCCTCTTTCATCTGAAATTATTTAGATTATTCCTCATTCACGCAATGAGTGAGCAAAAGCAATTTGAAGAAAGGATACCAAAAACTCATTGGCAAATTTCAAAAATTTCATAAAGAAAATCACATGCCTAAAAAGTTAAAAATCTGCTCTTTTATTTGATACGTTAATCACAGAAAATTCTAAGATTCTAAGCTTTACAATAGAGGTCATTTGTATATTGTATTTGTGATTAAGTTATTATAAATCATTTGTTCGACGCACTGTATATCAAACCAACATGTCAATTATCTTCAACAAAGCGACTGCACGGGAGATAAAAAAAGATGAGGAATAAATAAGATTTCTATCATAACTTGTTTGAAATATTAATTCTAAATGATAAAAAAAATCACACATACCTTATCATCTTCTAATTCTGAGAAGACGGCAACGGGTGCACTGCAACCACCCTCTAGAGTCTTCAACAGCGCCCTCTCTGATATACATCGGAGAAGTGTTGGTACGTGATTGAGTTGTCTGAGTAGCGCATGCATCCGCTGATTGTTTGATTTGATCTCGATGCCAAGAGCCCCCTGGCTGACTGAGTACTTGCAGGTGTCTGGCTTTAGAATCTTAGAAAAAGGGGTAGAAATTGCAAATCGGTAAAAAGTAAAATCATATAGGATATCATATTCATGGAAATATGTAAGATAGAGTGTGTTATGTACAATGTATTACAGATAATTGAAAAAAAAAAACAGATTTTACTTTATAAAGCATGAATGTACCTACTTAGCTAGAAATTCAAATGCAGATATTTCAGCTTCAGTATGTTACTTCCAATAAATCAGATACTAAATTGTACCTTCATCAAATCATCGACCCATCTTTCCATCAATTATTCCATCCATTCATCTTTCCTTCAATTCTTCCTTCCATCCATTCATCCATCTATCTTTCCATCCATCCATCTTTCCGTCCATCCCTCTTTCCATCATTCTTTCCATCCATCCATCTATCCATCTGTCTATCCATCTATCTATCCATTCATCCGTCCCCCCACCCACCCATCCATCCTTCCTTCCATCTATTCTTACATTCGTCTTTTCACCCATCCATCCTATCTTTCATCCATTATCTATCACTCCCTCCATCCACCCTTCTATCAATTAATTCATCCATTCATATGTACCCATCTATCCATTTATTTACCAGTCCATCTATCTGTCTATCCATCCAACCAGTAATCTAAGTACCACACCCTCCATCCATAAATATATCTATCCATCCATTCTTCTTTCACTCTATCCATCCTTCTATCTAACCATCTATCCATCCATCCATCCCTCCATCCAAGTATCTGTCTATCCTATCGATCCATCCATCCATCAATCCATTCTTCTATCACTCCCTCCATCCATCCTTCTCTCTAACCATCCATCCCTCCATCCACCCATCCATCCAAGTATCTGTCAATCCATCCATCCATCCCTCTATCTATCTCTCTATCTATCTATCCATCCATCCATCCATCCATCCATCCATCCATCTATCCTTAAATGTACCCTTCCATCCATCCCTCCATCCAAGTATCTGTCTATCGATCCATCCATCCATCCATCTATCCATTCTTGTATCATTCCCTCCATCCATCCTTCTATCTAACCATCCATCCCTCCATCCATCCAAGTATCTGTCTATCCATCCATCCCTTTATCTATCTATCTATCCACCCATCCATCTATCTATCCTTCAATCTACCCTTCCATCCATCCATCCACCCATCTATCTATCCTTCAATCTACCCTTCCATCCATCCATCAATCAACCTACCTGGCTTATTCTGTGTTCCCATCCCATTCTCATGAGGCCAGCTACAGCCAGCACCAATCCATCATAATCCTTGGTTTCATCTAATTTCCTCAGCCTCGTATTCAAATTTCCTCTCTGATCAATGTTGGTTAAAGAACTTTATCAAATTTAGACCCAAGATTAAATCAAATCCCAGTTCAGAATATTGGCCACTGTCATTAATATTTGCTCTTGGATTTGTTTCCTTCCTGCAGCCTGTCACCCTTCAACTGATATTCTTTGATGGTGAAGCAAAGAATAATATGGTGTTAAAGGGGAAGTTCACCCTGACAAAAAGTTTATTGTGAAAATAGCAGAAAAAATAAAAAAAATATTGCCGAAGGTTTGAGAAAAATTCATCAAATAATTAAAAAGTTATTAGAATATCAATTATTTGATTTGTGACGTCATATGCGAGCAGCATTCCTACATAGCGAATGGTAAAAAATCAATGAAATGTCATTTTCTCAGAAAATTGAAAATGGTTTTCACTGTACCTTTTGTATATCAATAGACAAATCATTTCACATCCGATCATGAAAAGAAAACAAAATTAAGTCATCAGGAACCATACAAAATTTGAAATTCATGCATTTTATATTACATAACACATGGGACAGCTGCTCGTTTATGATGTCACAATTCCAAAACTTGGATTTTGCTCAAACCTTCACCGATATTTTTCACTATTTTTTCTGCTATTTTTACAACAAAGTTTTCTTCAGGGTGAACTTCCCCTTTAAATTATATTGGAGAATAAACTATCAATATAAGAAAATTGTGTTTTTAAGTTGTTGTTTTTAGTGTGAATCAAATAACATCCTCAAATTTTTCTCTCTGAACAACGTTAGTTAAAGAATTTTACCCATTCCTATTCTATTTCAATTATCCCTCTGATTAATTTTTGTTAATATTCTTTATCGAATCATAATCTATTTAAAATTCCTCTCTGACCAATGTTAATTAAAGATCTTTAATAATCAAATTATAGTCTATTTAAATTACCCATCTGATCAATGATAGTTAAAGATCTTTAGTCAGGCATAATTAAGGTTTCTTTCTGATCAATGTACTGTAGGTTAAATCTAACAGTTTTTTTCTCTCTCTCTTATATGCCCGATCATTGTTAAACTTTCACCTGTCTGCTTAGAATTTGTTTTCATTTGATAATAACTTTTTATTGGATATGCATTCCCAACTGATTGTACATTTGGAGGCTTGACTGACAAAAGCTCCATATTTAGTCTTAAAAATAATGTTTCTTTTCTGGGGATGTACAAAAAATGTAAATCAAATCAATCGTGCAAGGAAACAAAAAGGATACAACATCTTTAAAAACAAGATGTGGAAATTTTCTCTTCAGTTGGGCCACTCTTCTGACTGAGCTCGTGCCTAACACACTGAAAGATAAACAGAAAAAAAGAAACACGATTATATTCACTTGATATACAAGCAGTTGGTTAACTTATCATAACGTCCAATACAACATGGGCTAAACACACTTTCAATTTGGTGTAATTGCCATTGGGTCTACACTGCACTTGGTCTAATATCCACGCAGTCTAAAACCACTTGGCCCAATGCCTTTTGCACTTTTTCATATGATAAAAACAGTTCATAGACTAATTGGGTGTTAGACTAATTGGAAGGAATCAGTAGGAAGCAACTCCTCGAATGCATGAGCGCCTTGGTAGCTGAGCTAAAGCCGGGGTAATAATAATAGCAGGGCCCGCTGGGAGAACAGCTTTCGAACTGAAGTGGCTAGCCTGGCCAAATATACTGTTATTATTTATCATCATTATTGGATGATAGGTAAAATGAGTATAGCATAACTGGAAATCCAACAAAAGGAAAACGGGTTGAATTTGCAATTTGACTATTGTAGACAACTAAGTTTACACCATGCAGGATGAAACCACAGAGAAGGTTGACATTCATCATCATCCTCATAGTAATCATCAATACTGTTGTCATCATCATTACTATCATCGTCATCATTATCAGCACCATCATCACCATCATCACAATCTTGATCACCACTATTACAATCAGGATCACTATCATCATCCTCATCATCCTCATCATCATCATCATCATCCTCATCATCATCATCATCATCATCATCATCCTCCTCATCATTAACATCATCATCATCATCATTATCATCATCATCATCATCACCATCATCATCATCATCATCATCATCATCATCATCATCATCATCACCATTACCATCATCACCATCATCATCATCACCATCATCATCATCATCATCATCATCATCATCATCACCATCATCACCATTACCATCATCATCATCATCACCATCATCATCATCACCATCATCACCATCACCATCATCATAATCATCATAATCATCTTCATCCTCCTCTCTCTAGAGTCCATTTTCTCCAACTTTTGTCCTCTTCATCGCTCATGTTATCCATCATGTATCTCATAAGAGAAACTTAAACACAAGATATTTTCAATACCGGCGTAAGACCTTGAGGCAGTCAACTGGGGGATAGGCATATTTCAGGGCTTGCTTGCTTGTTTTAATAGGTTTGATACAATAAACTATGCTACATGTATATGCAATAATTTCTTGTCCAGTCTTCAAAAATTCATGTGATGTGAAATCAATCAAACAGCCAACCATATGGGGAAACAATTACTCACATCTTGTTTATACTCTGGGTGAATTATATCCAAACGGACTCATTATATGAACAAGGTTATGATATAACCTTGTTCTCTGTTACCACTCCCTGTGTGGTGAAATAAGGCTGGCAATGTTTGGCTTATTTCTTCTTTTTCTTTGGGACAAATGCTTGATTTTGACACTGTCAGTTTCCATTACAGCTATTCATCATATAACTTGGCTCTTAACCCTATCTAGGCCGGGGGGGGGCTCAGAGGCCCCCCACCCCCATCAACGAATCGCACGATATTTTCGCTGCGCGAATTTTTTTGACCACGCCGCTCGCTGACTTTTTACTTTCAAGTCTTGCGCAACTTTTAAGACCAATTTTGCGTCACCTGGGTACCTGGTTCCGATATTACGCAACATTATGTAAGAGCATGTCAGACCGAAAATTGATCAAAAACGTGATTTCGTGTACAAAGTCAATGCAAATTGTGTTTTCAACCAAAATTCATAAATGTATGATTGTTTTTAGTTTTGCTGGTCTAAATGTATTTATTTTATGCTTTTTATGATCACAGAAGAGTCCCCAACAAATTTCATTGAAAAAACAATGAAAAACAAAAGGTCCAAAAACAAAGAAATACATAATTGCAAAAAACAATATAATACATAAGAAAATGATTTGATATTGCAATTTTATTCATTTACAATTGCTAAGAACACAAAGAGTTTCCATGCCAAATATTACATGTAGTACATTTAGAGCTTTATTTAGGGAGTTAGAGGAAAAAGGATAATTTTGCATACTAATTACACATAAATTAGCATAATCACTTAGTAGCTATTTGCATGAAATAAATTACGATCGCGTGGTTGACGGCCGAGATCTTCAGGGGGGGGGGGCCTGGGAGGCCATATGAACTCCCAAAATACCCCAGCGTAGATAGGGTTAAGTAAATTTGATTCTTTAAATTATTTTTTCTTAATTAAAAATAGAGAATGAAAAATTACAATTGTATTGCCATATATTTTTCCATCAATAGAGGATGTACACAAAAATATGCCCAAAATTCAAGTTTTCAAGTACTGTGGTGAATAGAAAAATTACGCCCAATTTACTAATGAAAAATAAATTGCAACTGTACAGAAATTAGTATTTTTGGTCACATCAGTGATATTTTAATTTTTTTAAATGTGTGCTGTGTACAGTATTGGCATACCATAGTCCTACCTGTAGATTCCCCACAGGCAGGATGGTAATGAACCCTTGGGTGATCCAAACGGTGTCAATTTCCCATAAAAACAATCTTCCTTCACTCACCTGCCTTCTTTCATTGTGTCGATTGTGATTCCACTTAAATTTTTCCGAAGGACCAACGCATCGTGGGGATCTTCTCTCCTAAAATGATATTGACAAAGAAACATTGATCAGAAGGAAGTAATTGTTAGAGTTATTGGCCTATATTCTGAAGTTCAGCTTACCATAAGTCATGGTCTTACTCACCTTTACTATAGGACGTAAAAACTAAAAATTTTATTCATATTTTGTTTATTTACGATTTTCTTTCCCAATGCTTTAATGGTGAAGAAAGATATTTGGTATCATTCCCAGCCAGTCGTGAAAAGAATTCTGCAACAAATGTGCCGACAATTTGCACGTCTACTGTTAAAACAATTTATGTCAAAACTGGCTATCCACAGTAAAGCCACAACTTAAGACCATGGTTTGCTTTCAAGTAAGGTTCAGAATACAGGTCTGCTAAGAATTCATTTAGAAATCAATTTTCAAAGAAATGTTTAAAGGGGAAGTTCACCCTGACAAAAAGTTTATTGTAAAAATAGCAGAAAAAATAATAAAAAATATTGCCGAAGGTTTGAGAAAAATTCATCAAATAATTAAAAAGTTATTAGAATTTCAATTATTTGATTTGTGACGTCATATGCGAGCAGCATTCCTACATAGCGAATGGTAAAAAATCAATGGAATGTCATTTTCTCAGAAAATTGAAAATGGTTTTCACTGTAACTTTTGTATATCAATAGACAAATCATTTCATACCCGATCATGAAAAGAAAACAAAATTAAGTCATCAGGAACCATACAAAATTTGAAATTCATACATTTTATATTACATAACACATGGGGCAGCTGCTCGTTTATGACGTCACAAATCCAAAATTTTGAACTCTAATAACTTTCTTACTCTTTAACGGATTTTCCTCAAACCTTCACCAATATTTTTTACTATTTTTTCTGCTATTTTCACAACAAAGTTTTCTTCAGGGTGAACTTCCCCTTTAAAGTCTTGTGTTGTAGCTACATGTACACATCTAAAAAACTTCAATCCAAATGCATTCATAAATCTAAGGCAAAAATATTAACCTCAATTTTTTCCCAAAATCCTTGAAAATTCTTCAAGGAAGTGACCATCATAACCTCTCCAAGAAGACAGAAGGGTTCAGGCAAAACTTTCTAGGTTAATAATTTCACCTTGATTATGCATTTAAATCAATAACAAGCCTTTAACCCTAACTAGGCCGGGCTTTTTTTTGGCTGTTCTGTGGCGGGGGGGGGGGGGGTTTGATTCAACCACTTCCCCTTGAGATCTCGGCCACCGATCGCGCGAGCGTTGCAAAAATGTGCACACTGGTAATGTGCAATGTAATCTACAAGGCTGTATGGTAAAATTCTCCAAAATAATGAGATTTTATTCTATATGAATTAATTATGCTAATTTATGCATAAAGCATAATTTTTGCTCTAACTCACTAAATAAAACTCTTAGAATGCTTATGTTGGTAAAAATATTCTTTGTAGCATTCTTAACAATCGAAATCGAACAAAAACTTCGTTTTGGAAATGAATTTCTTAAGTATTTTATTGTTTTATGAATTTCTTCTGTATTTCTTTGTTTTCAACCTTTTGTTTTTCTTTGTTTTTTACCAGATTTATTGCACAACCTTTTTGAAGCATAATTACCTAAGATCAATTGATTTCAGCTGTTTAAAGTAAAAATAATCATATCTTTATGAATAAGATTGAAGATGAGAAAACTCAATTTGCATTGACTTTGTACACAAAATCATATTTTGGAACAATTTTTGGTCTGACATGCACTTACCAAATGTTGCGTTGTTTCGGAACTGCGTTCCCGGGTGTCCTAAATTTGGTCTCAAAAGATGCCGAGATTTAAAAGTATAAACTCTCTGAGTTGCGCGGTAACAAAATTTCATGTGGCGGAATGATTACAGAAAATGTTGAGGGGGGGGTTGATTCAACCCCCCCCCCCGGCCATTTTAGGGTTAAGGAGTCCTATAGATAGTGCAGTAGAATATATACTTTATGGAATATTTTCTGCGCTCTCTAAATTTATATATTATTATTACTAACTCTTAACATGCCACAAACACATATCTGTGCATCCACTGGAGTGCCATGAACACATTTTCGTGCAATGGTCATACAGCTATTGTTATGCCTATTGCATTTTGAGGAGTGCATTGCATGCATGAGTGATTCCATTGTTCAGTTCAGCTCATGTTTAAGAGGTTTAACATTATTGTTTCAGGAGTGATTCCCTTTTTATATAAATAAAACAATTAAATATAGACTCTCTGAAAAAAACATGGCACTCGCTGATTACAGTGAATCAAAAGTATTTTGGAGCTACATGCATTCTATATCATTATTGATATACAACATATGACAATTGAGTCATAACAAAACAAACTGTAAGTACAGAAACATCTAAAAAGGCCATGTGGATGCCCTGTTGACATTGATGTCCAAGCATAGGCCTTGGACTCTTGAGCCCGAATTCATAAAAGTCGTTTTGAAAACCCACGGTTGAATCCATGGTTTATGCAGATTTCCTGTATAAATTACGCTTATTTTAGTGCATATCGGGCGTGTGTATAAAAAATGTCCAATGCTGATGCAGGGTTTGTCACAGAAAGCCAAGTTGACGCATGTTACCATAATAAGATATGCTAATTTATTCATTAGTACACTGTTTGAAGAGTGGACTCATGAATAAAAACAGTGGACTCATGAATAAATAGCGTGGATAACCACGGTAACATGCGCCAATTTGGCGTACTGTAAAAAAAGCGTGCGTCAGTATTGGACATTTTTTAATATACGTGGCAAAATAAGCGTAATTTATACAAGAAATCTGCATAATCTATGGATTCACCCATGGGTTTACAAAACCACCTCTATGAATTCGAGCCTTGGAGATTTGTTGTGTCATTTCATATTTTGCCAATTTGTGATAAAATAAAAACGTTCCCTCTAGAAAAGTGACAATGTACATGTAGTATCATTTAAATGAAATAAAAATTATGCTCTTACTCGCAAATGGCTCCAATGGCCATGTCCGAGGGCAACTTTGACGGCATATCCTTAAGAGAATGGACGATCATCTCAACTTCATCTAGCGCTAGAGCTTTCTCAAGTTCTTTGGTGAAGAGATTGGATTCTCCGATAGATGCGAGCGGCTTGTCTTGAATGTGGTCTCCAATGGTCTCCATGGTGACTGAGATGAACAGGAATAAAATTAATTATTAGCAGACAGTGTACATCTCAATGTAACATAGCTGAACACATACACTTTAAGACACATTAAACTTAAGAAAGGAGCTCAAAAGCATGAGAGTGAATTGACAAAGCCCGTTACGGGGACGCTCATGCATTTTCCTCAGTGCATTTGAAGGATTTCATGCACAAAATTTCTGGGAGAAGGGGAACTGCACCCCCTCCCTCCTTGCCCTTCATTGCCTACAACCACAAAATACTACTTTGATCACTCCCCTAACTGTTTTGCTAACAAAAATAAGTGGAATTTTTAACTGTCATAACTTTCATATGTTACATTGTAAGTCTTAGTAAACTGAATTACATGTAGAATATGATTTGACCAGTACAAAGAAACATTTGTTTTTCTTTTGTCAGAAGACCCTACATGTACACTAGAAATCATGGATCCAACAATGATGAAAATGTATTTAAATCATCTAACTTTTTTCTGCATTCATACATGTAGATATTTTAAGCCCCTTCTCATTGCTAAATTAGTTTTCTAGTGTACCCTTGTCATCTTGCTTAATAACCAATAACCATCATCATAATCCTCCTCCTCATTATTATATGTTTAGAATGGCAGCTTTGGCAATATTTTTTTTTGAGTTGTACATTGTAGCTCTTCAACATTTGAAGAAGAAAAAATCCAGGGCTTCACATGAAAATAGTAATAACTTAAAGAGAAATTTTGTGAACAATGCCAGGTTCATCATCATCATCATCAGTTAGTTCTTAATTATTCATAAAAATCTCATTGAAATCATCACTATAATGAGGGGAAGAGAAAAAAAAACCCTCATCAAAATCATTTTAAACAATTATATGGACTTCATAAAAAAGTATTTATTCATCATTGAAAGAAATAACATTTCACAAGTTGGGTATTTGTTTTTTTTATGCAAAAAAGGTGGTGAATGAATAATTTTCCATGTAGTGCCTTGGATAAATTGTACCTACATCACAGCCCCATGGCCAAAATTGTTAAGTACGATCTCATTTTTCAATTCATTATCAATAATACTATGGTCATTAAAAACTTGATTGTCTTGGCATTAACTCCTCAAAATCTGAGGAAAAAAGTAAAAAAAAAAACACAATTTTGTTAATTTACCAATCTTGAATTCCACATCTGGATGAACTTTCTGCAACAGTTCCACAACATGATTGGTTTGTATCATGGCCAACTGAAAAATGGTAATGAATGAATGTTTAACTTTAAATGAAGTACATTTATTTTCCAATAATATAAGCAAACAATATATAGATAAGAAATGAACCCCTTATCACTTGTCAGTTTCTTCTCAGCATTTTGATTTAGAATAATTTTGCAATGGGAACGTAGGATGCAATATTGGAACCATGTGAACTCAAATTATTTTTAAATAAAAGTAAAAGTGATTTCAAGAAAAACAATAGGCCTACATGACTATTAATATATAGTCACGACTCACGTATTGTTTTTCTTGAAGGGTATGCGGCAATTGCGATGCAAAGAAAAACGGTTGGTAAATATAAAATAATTTATTTTTATGATAGGGCCTATTCATAATTTCCACAATATTTGTCTTAAGTTTTGGAGTTTGGAGTAGCTAGTGCGAATTTTTCCTGAATGTATTTCCTCTAACAAGTTAGTTGTCATTTTTAATTAAAGCACTGAAATAAAGGTGTCTGGCAATGATAAATATATCATCACAAAACTACGCTGTGTCTAGATCAAGGTCCAGGCCAGCGCCAGGCTTGCCAGGCCCAGGGGTGCCGGCCAGGATCAGAGTGGGCGTGTCACCTCATCGACATCGCTGAGACTGAGCTGCGCTGTCAATTGAAGTTGAATTATCTTACGACAAGAGGAAGAAATTCGCTAAACACAATACACAACCAAACACGTATGGGACCGAACAAAAATACTTCGGTTCCCCACAGGCATTCACCTCGCTCTTCCTCGAGCCTATGCGAATAACTTCCACTTGACCAGCCATACTACCGACAAGACGACGATGCTTATTATCAGTATGAGAAACTCCCAATCTCCGTGAACCGAAGTCTTCTAGTAAAAACTACGTTTTCGGACCGTCTCGGTCTGCGTCTGCACTGTATGTACTGCTCGCGAAAGACTGACTACACGTGAAATGCAAATGACCTTCAACCCGGAAGTCGAGCCCATTATATGTGTACAATTTTAGAGCAAAAATATAGTGCTGTGCATTGGTTGAGATTGTATTTTTTACGATTAAAACACACAAAAACCTTCATTCAAATATTTTTTTTAAAGATTCAGGAATAATTCATTTAGTGAAAGCGATTAATGTTCTTTTGAATGAGAAAGAAAAGTCCACAATTAAAAAATATTCTTCCGCCACGGGCGTTATCCGTCTCAAACTCCACATCACACGGACGTGGCCCGTCTCACCGACTGTGCAGCGAAAATCTTGATAAAATCCCACAGAAGACAGTGAAATTGCCGCTTTATTCGAAGAGCATACAGAATAAGAAGATGGTATGATATTGTTAGCTATAATTTCATTAGTAGTAAACAAATGGTGTTTGTCGTTTATTGAAATGTCTCTTACAAGGTAAATAATCAAGCCTTGAAGTGAAGTGAACTTTTTCAAATTATGAAAATCTTGCTGGGTGACACTGACAGACGTCGACACAGTGTGAGTGCAGTGCAGTGAATAAGTGATCATTGGTGTTCACCTTTTGTTTTGCCTTGTTGGTGTTTTACTGTTCATGTGTTAGGAGGTCAGTTTTTTCATG
Source organism: Lytechinus variegatus (assembly GCF_018143015.1). NCBI lineage: Eukaryota > Metazoa > Echinodermata > Echinoidea > Temnopleuroida > Toxopneustidae > Lytechinus > Lytechinus variegatus. Next base: position 2,774,451 of record NC_054747.1, on the reverse strand, counting down.
AGTAAAGTAGATTAATCATTAACACCAAAAGCCAAACAATGCCCAACGTGTAGACATCTGGCAGCTGTCTGTTTCGAGGAGTTTTTTAACATTTTTATTTTTTTTAAATTTCTCCTCGTTATCTTGCAGCCTAAGTTTCTTGGGCTCGAAACAGTAGGCGCACGGCCTATATGGGAGACTGTCTCCCATGACTGAGAGAGATTACCTCCAATATCAGAGACTTTTTAAAGAATTTGGGTATCCAATTTCAGAGACCAATTTCCTTTGTTTACATTTGCTGCAAAAAGATTAGCTTTACTTTAAAAATTCACTGTCTACTTTTGTTTTGAAAAGGATTTTTGTTGTCATCCACACACAAAACAAATTGGCTGCTGACCTCACTCAGTGAGACAAAATTTTAATACACTTTTGTTAGTGTTGTTTCTTTGTTCTTTTGCAAAGCAAGTCTCCAATATGGGAGATTATCTCCCATTTGGAGATAATCTCCCATATTGGCCGTGCGCCTCTACTGCCAAAACAATTTGAAACGGTTCAAAACAGTCTTCAATGGTCTTACCGGAAAATGGTCTTTCAGACAGTGGTCTTTTAGCAGTCTTTCAGCGGTCTTTCAATGAATTTTCAAAGGTATTAATAGTCTTTCAATGATCTTTCGTCAGTCTCTCAAGATTTTTGCGGAGATCACTGTAAGACTCATGAGAGATCATTCAAAGACCAGGCAAAGTCCATGGAAAGAATTCTGAAAGATCACTCGTTGCATAAAAGAATTCTGAAAGACCATTGAAAGATCTCTTTAGGACTAGTCTAAGACCAGTAAGATAAGAAATATCCATCAGTCTTTCAGAGTTCTTTGAGGGGTCTTTCTGAGCCATTCCACAGAGATAACAAATTTCAGTGATCTTGAAAACCGCTGTAAGACCTCACTAATTTCAAGTCTTTCAGAGGTCTTTCAATGGTTTCCGTTCTGTGGAATGGGGGCCTTTTGGGTTGACCATGCAAAATCTCCCCAAAGGGGTTCATCGATTTTTGTCTTTATTTCATAAAGATATTTGAAAAGAACTGTACCAAAATGAAGATTATAATTCCCTTTTGGCCTGAAATGCACCAAAACAGTGAAAAATAAACTTAAAAGGGGGAAAACAGTGAATTGTTTCGGCTGTCGCACAATTTCACTTCCCTGTTTTATCCGAAATTAATAACTAAATATATGGCAATTGAGTCCCCTGTACAGATCACGCTAGAACTTTGATCTCGGTATTTGGTGAGTGGAGCCAACAGAGTTCAGTGGGACAACCAACATACATGTAACAGAGACCGAAGCTTTTGGTCTACCAGACTTGTTTAAATTGATAATAATAGGGTGGCTGCACACAGAGACAAAAATGTCGCACTTTCCACTGCATTTACACAGCCAAAAATGGTCATGGTTTTGAGGTAAAAATCAAAGTTTAACGCATTTCTGACACATGATCCTGTTATCCAAATTTAATGATTTTGGTATCAAATTAAAGAGAAGAAAATGCTCCAAATAACATACTCAGTTTACATTTGGATTCTACAATGATTTTGATGTGGCATTAAGAAAGGAAGTTCAAAGTCTTGTATCTCGTATTTTTGTAAACTAGTGGGTTTTTGTAGTATTGATAATGGCAAATCCAATGAAAATACTATTTTTTCACCTTTTTTTAGGATCAAGTGTCAGAATTGATTTCAAAATACCCTTCCCCCACTACCCCAGAATGCCCAATGCAAAACTGCACACAAAGTACATGTATCTGCACTCTGTGTGTGGTCGTGTGTTTCAGCTGTGTGTGTGTTGTGACAAATTATACTACAGAGCCTATTGGGAGCATTTGGTGGAATTTCATTCGAAATTCATTTGGTTATTTCTCAAAATCGATTCGGAATTACTATGAAATTTGGTAGATTTCTATTTTTCACTATTTTCATCAAGATCTGAAAAATCAGACAGTATAATAAAGTGGTTGATGAGATGGAAAAATCTTGCAGTCTCCCTAATAATAAGTCCCGAAATGTCACTCGGTTATGTCGGTGTTGAGGCCACTTTAGTTTAGTACTACTTTAGTTGTCAATATTTTTCTAACGTTGTCGTTGTTTTAACTCAGTCATGACTCGTGTCATTGTCAGAATAGGTTTTGGACATGTTGGTAGAAGACGTGACATGTTACGTAATTGTTGTGCTCATTGGCCCATTGTCAGTGCGCAAACTTTTTTCCTGGGTCCCGTAACACAAAGGTTAGCAATTAATCGCACACTTGAATTTCACGATTGATTGTACATTGTAGTCAATGGAATCAATCGGAAAAGAAAGATTCTATGATGATTGCAAAGCTTTGTGTTATGAGCCCCAGATTTATTTATTTATTTATTTATAAGTCTTTTTTTGTAGGGTGGCTCCATCAGTAATTGATACACTGTTGTCCTTGGAGGCCCTACAACAAAAATACAAACATATAACAAACATAAGTATAAACAGTGTACAATGTAAGTTGAAACGAACAAACTGTAAAGAAAAGAACAACACAAGGGGCCAGTTTATAAATTAAAACTATTATAACGCCAAAATAAAAGACTGAATGAGGATTCGGATTGAGCATTTCATATGAAAATAGGTAGATTGTTCCAAATGAATGCACCAGCAAAAGAAAAACTTTGTTTGCCCATTTCTGTTCGAACTCAAAATTTGAGGGCAAAATCAATCCTGTGCTTTGTGCACTACGAGTACGAATACTATGTACAGTTTCAGATTTTTTAAAGATACTTCAAAAATAGGCTGAATTTTGTTTAAGAAAACAGAAAATATCATTTTACATTTCAAATATTTCCATCTATCTTCAGTGGGAACCCATTTCAGTTTGTTTAAATTAATTTGGGTAGGAGTTCTTGAATTGGTCCCAAAATTACCCTGGCCATTTTTTTTGTGTTTTTTATCTTTTGTGTTCTGAGCACAACTTGGCCAGGCATTATTACAGTATTCAAACAAAGGTAAAATCAATGCATTAGCAAGGAGTTTTAATCCTTCCAGAGGTACATTGTAAGTATTTACTTGAACGACCAAGTAATGCTATCCTCGATCCTATTTTTTTTACTTGTTTTTGTCACATCTTTCCAATTTAATGATGGATCTAGCCAAACTCTTAAGTATCTGTAAATGTAAACCTGTAAAATTTGCTGTTGGTTAAAGTTTAATGGAAATATTTTTCTCAAGTTTAGTCAATTTCATTTGTGAACCACAGTGATGCCAAGTTCAAAGACCAGCTATGCGTGAGATTTTTTGTGAATCTGAGTGAGATCACAGACATTGTGTACAATGTATATGGGGATAGGCTGTGATAGTGTTGTGAGACAGAGATTTGAGGGGATGAACAAGAGTCCAAAATGCTTGAGTCCCACGCATAACGCGTGAGACTTGGTTGCTCTGGAACCAAATAACATGAATTCAGTTTTCTTTGTATTCAATGTGAGATTGCTGTCTTTTACCCATTTGTATACTTGTTTTAAATCAAAATTAAAGGCTGATTCAATTTCTTCGCTGCTTTGACTACTAAAATACAGAACAGCATCGTCTGCGTATAGCATCACTTGGCATTCGGATACCACGTTTGGAAGGTCATTTACCATAATAGTGAACAATAACAGGCCCAAATTGGCGCCTTGTGGTACACCTGACACAGTGGTACCCCAATCAGATTCATATTTCCCTAATACCACTTTTTAACTTTAGCTGTCTTCCACTCATCTGGTAGTTTGCCTGAACGTAAAGATGAGTTGAAGAATTTGGTAAGGTGTGTATAAATTACAGGTGCAGCCATTTTTAGAAGTGCACCGCTTATCTTATCAAGACCAGGCGATTTATGTGTTTGTAATCTTCTTAACTCATTTAACACAAAATCATCACTTATTTCATCAAAAGTGAATGCAGTAGGCAGTGATTGAAAATATCTACCAACATCACCATGACTAATGTGTGAGTCATGCTTACTTTAATGAAAATGAAATGTTCGTCAAGTTCTTTCACAATAACAGATTTCTCATTTTGAATAATTCCAATCTTCAAACCGTGAATATCGTTAACGGTTATAGATCTATTTTAGTTTCAGGGTTGGTCGGACTGGAAAATAGTGGTGGTACATGTAAATATAGCCTCAATAAATCTTTAGGAAGCTGGGAAATGTAGTTAAAACTGCAGGGATATACTACACATTATTATACTTCTCGACTATTTTCAGGTATTGCACAGGTGTTTCTCAAGCATATTCTAGCATTTCCCTGCATTTACATGTGTCTCCTAGAATTTCCCGCCTGGGCGGATGATAACTTAATTTCCCAGGAAATTCCTAACCGTGCTTTGTCTCCATTGCATTATGGCCCCTTTTTTTTTTATAAAATGCCCTTTCTCACCTTTCTGTCTGTTGTCCTTTTTCCATAGGTGCTGTTAGCAGCTGCCATTTGCACGAAGAGCGGGAAGGCCCTTGTTTCCCGCCAGTTCGTGGAGATGACCAGATCTCGTATCGAGGGGCTCTTGGCGGCGTTTCCAAAGCTGATGAACACGGGCAAGCAGCACACGTTTGTTGAGACTGAAAGCGTGAGATACGTCTATCAGCCTCTGGAGAAGCTCTACATGCTTCTCATAACTACAAAGACCAGCAACATCCTTGAAGACTTGGAAACTCTTAGGTTATTTTCCCGTGTGGTAAGTACAAAGAGTTGGTAATGATATAGAGTCGAATTTCAATGTCCATTGGCATGCTGAATAAAAGGCATTGCTGCAATGGTCAAATCTGGGGCCTGTTGCAGAAAGAGTTGCATTTAAACGCAAGCCATAAAATCAATGGCAAGTCCCAAATGCGCGCTGTTAATTGGTTGAAAATCAAGTTGCGCATGATTTTTAGAGTTGCGAGTGATTGCAACTCTTTCTGCAATGGTCCCAGGAGAGGTAAATAGGTGCAGTATGTACACATTCAATGCACATATACATGTAGTAATATATTGCGCTATTGCGCAATGTCAAAATTTACTTGCCTGACCAAGCAAGCTGATGCTTCACAAAAGTTATGTAGCACCCTGGATGAATATTACTGACAGTCATCCTGTAGGGTTGGCAAAACTTGGCATTTATGCACATCGTGCATCTGTTCTATATATTACCTCTTTTAAGAAATTTATAACACTACGTGGCACATATGAAATTATGTCTTTGATCTTTTGGATTACTACTTTGTACTTTCAAAGGTTGGCAGCTCTGATTATATTTTTAAAAAGTTTTATCTCTATCTCCTTTCCAGATTCCAGAATACTGCAGAGCAATGGAAGAAAGTGAAATCCTTGACCATTCATTTGAACTTATTTTTGCCTTTGATGAAATCGTTGCCCTTGGCTATCGGGAGAGCGTGAACCTAGCTCAGATCCGTACATTCACAGAGATGGACTCGCATGAAGAAAAGGTTTATCAAGCTGTCAGAGAGGTGGGATTTTCTTCTTTTATTCTTCTTTTCTCTTTTTTTTGGAAGGGGTGGGGGTATCATGGTCCCCCGGTCCTGTTACAGTTAACCCTTGGCACACTTATGTTAAAGTTTTGCACATTCGTACAATTAAATTCAACAATCGTATCATTTAGTTGTCCTGGTGGGTGTTTCATAAAGCTATTTGTACATGTAAGTTAAGAACGACTGGTGATCCTTTCCTGTGGAAAATGGTATATTAATTGACGATGGTTAAGCGCATTAGAAGGTTCACCAGTCGCTCTTAACTTTCGAACAGCTTTATGAAACACCCACCAGCTTACATTAATGATACTAGAGAAGCAAATGAATGTGTTGGCTAACATGTGGTACATATTGGTATCAATGGTACAATTTTACAATTTTCATTATTTTCCCCCAGAATTAATTAAGCATGCAAATTGATATTAAATTGAATTAGATTAATTGCTAGAGGGTATTCATTTGTCTCGCAATCTACTATGGTCAACAAGGAAATTCGTGATCACTCTCGCAAAAAGTGTTCACTGGCTTTCTAGGAAATTCGTGATCACTCTCGCAAAAAGTGTTCACTAGCTTACAAGTTCACGAGCTTTCGAGTGCCGCTGCAACTCTTTATCAAGTGACGAAAATTGTCCGATATCGTACTCTATTTATACTAATCTCCAAGACCGTACGCACAAATGCGAGAACAATAGATTGGCCAGTGAACACTTTTTGCGAGAGTTATCACGAATTTCCTTGTTTACCATAGTAGATTGCGAGACAAATGAATACCCTCTAGCGATTATTTCAATCCGCAATAATGAACGTATTTAGTATTATTGAATTAGATTGTTTAATAATTGTGATGTTAATTGTTTCGCAGTCTCAAGAGAAAGAAGCTAAGCAGAAGATGCAGCAGCGAGCGAGGGAGCTCGCCAAACAGAGGCAGGAGGCCATGAGGTCAGGCAAGAGAGGGTATGGCAGCGGGGGTTATGGGTCATCAAGCTCGTCAGGGATGTCATCGATGTCCAGCTCGATGACAATTGTCACTCCGGAAAAACCTATAGAACCATCAAAGCCTATCAAGTGAGTGTACTTACAGGAAACCGAAACCCAAGACGAGAAGTAATCTTATTGGAAAGAGTAAAATAAGAGAAACAATTTAAAAAAGTTTCATCAAAATTGGTTATGAAATAAGCAAGATATGGACGTTTACAAAGTCAAGATTCTTGTACTTTCTATGGGGATCCTCAAATTGGAAAACATGCTTCAATGTGGCTGATTTTGTGGACAACTCTCCATTTGTTTTTAACACAATTTTTCAGATTTCCCACTTTATTCTACATATTTCACATTATCTCTTCCTGACCTTGACATATGCGGTGTGAATTATATTTTCCTGTTACATATGTTGTACTCAGAAGGAGGCAAGATGCAATTTTTGCAAAATTGTGTACAAAAACAAATTGGGAGTTGTCCACAAAATCAGCCATTTTGAAGCACCTTTGCCAATTTGAGGATCCCCATAGAAAGTACAACATGAGTTTTCAAACTTCCATAACTTGCTTATTTCATAACCGATTTTGATAAAACTTTTTAAATTGTTCCTCTCATAATCTTTCCAATAAGATTGCTTCTCTTAGGATTTGGTTCATTCAACACAGATAAATTTAGATGTTACAGATTGCATTCTGCATGCTGAGAATCTTACTATAGGATTGGCCAGAATTAAGTCACATGATTCAGGGCGGTTTCCCCTTCAATCATCACTCACACCGATGAAACTTTTGTATTTCGCTGATCTTTTCAACGCATAGGGTCACAATGTATAATGAATTAGTTTGAGTACGTGCAAAATTAACAGGTCATTGCTACTAGGGCTGATATCGATAACGTCTTTATTGATAGTCCTGTCGATTATTGCTTTTTTTTTGCCACTTAGTGATATCGATAACCTTTCTCTCTTTGTTGATAAAACTCGCATTATGTAGGGACAGAGTGATTTTCCGCAATTTCACGGAATTCACGGAAACGGCCCTTTGAAAGTGGCTTTTCAAACGGAAAATCACGAAAAACTTATTTTTCATCAAACTGCACAGAACAGCAACAGAAATTACTCCAAAATCTCAACACAAAATACTAGCCACAAAACACGATCTCACCCCTACTTCTAGGGACAGTGATTTTCCGTTTCAAAAAATTGCCTTTTCCATTTCAGAAAATCTCAAATTCCGTTTCAGCACGTCAGAAAACGGAAATTCCGTTTCCCCATAGACTTTGTACACACGGAAAAGTGACAATTCCGTTTCCACATTGAATAGCAAAATTACACGTACACTCGCACTAGTCCAACTTTGTATCTGCTACTGTACCAACAACACAATAGAATCCGTTCTAATCGGATCTATGCGGGTGTAAATAATATTTTTACAAAGACATTTAGCATGCATACATCCTCACCTCTCACATCTTTAGTATTATGTCACGGTGAAATGACTTTTCATCGATAATTTGGGTTTTTTTTTGACATCGTTATAATCAGTCAACGGCTTTAGCCGATCCGCCATCTTGGATTTTAAGACCACGATATCGTGCTGTTACATCTTCAAACGTAGAGGGCAGCAACACACGACCGTTCATAGTTGGAACGATCTTTGGTACAGTGCAATGAAGCCCAACCCGGCCGGCAGGCCGAGTATAGTATGTACGGGCGTGGGGTACTGTACAATCGAGTGTGCTGATGTCGGGTGCAGTCATGATTTGTGAATTGTCATGATTGTAGCGAAGTGAGATCGTGTTTTCTGGGGTTTTGTGGCCATTTAATATTCTCATTTGTTGTGATTTTGGAGTAATTTCTGTTGCTATTCTGTGTATTTTGAGGGAAAATGCGTTTTCCGTGATTTTCCGTTTGAAATGACACTTTCCGTTTCAAAAAGCATTTTCCGTGAATTCCGCCCGTTTTCCGCGATCGCGGAAAATCACTGTCCCTACACTTCGCTATTATTATAGCAAAGTTGGGGTGAGATCGTGAGAATCCAAACATTGTGACTGCACTCGACTCCAATCGATCGAGTTTAAAACATCACAAGCGCAAGCTCAACTAGAAGGCAGCTATCACACAGCCTTGTGGTGCTGCCCTCCACATTAGAAGATGTACAGCACGATACCAAAATGGCGAATAAGGGAATTACATTGACTGCTCAGAACGATGTCCTAAATGCCCCAAAATTATCGATAAAACTTCATCCAATCCTAAAATAATGCTAATAACGTGAAAGGTGAGGATATATTTATGCTAAATATGTTTGTTAAAAGATGCTTTGTAGTTATTTACATCCGATGAAAGCAAATTTTAAAGCATTCTTGGTACAGTGGCAGATACAAATTTTCACCAACCCGAGTATGTGACATTGCTATAATGCCTAAAAAATGCGTATTGATGTTCTTTTGTCGATAGTTATATCATTAACTCTTAACATGCCACGCACACTACTAACCCAATGCCACATTGCTAATCCGATGCTAATCCCCTGTGCCAGCCACAAAACCCCCCTGTGCCACATTGATTTTAGGATCGCGAGTCGTATTCACTCCTTCCAATAGTCATGATTACAATTGCTTGTAACTCTCTAACGATTAATTTATCCACAAAATATTGTGTAGTAAAGTTGTAGGAAATTTCATACTCCTTATAATGATGTCCTCATTATATGGATTGGTTATTATCTTTACCACTAAAATATGAGTTGTATCAAGTAGTTCCATTTTGTGGAGTGTTTTGTATGGATCAAAAACCTAGGTCTCTTCCCTCTCAGAGGCGGAGCCATATCTTGTAAAAAATGTAGAAATACTCGAAAAAGTCGAATGTAAACCGCGTAAGTTTATCTGTCAGAAAGCAGAGTTCGCACTGCACACAATAGTGCTAATTACGGCGTGCATGCGATGCGCAATACAATGTAAAACGGCGTAACAATGATTGTTATTCCGAATGTGCGCAGTCATGCACGAAGCAGGCGAGGGTAGGAAACAATGCAAGCACAAAGCAATCAATAGTAGGCGTGCGAGCACGAGTGTGGCATGTTATAGTAGGATACGTAGCGTGCACGAAGCACTCAATGAGTTAAGACATTTTTAGCATGATATCAACAAAGAATTTTCTCAACGCTAACAGCCCTAATTGTTACTCAATTTTTTTTGGCTCTCATCATTCTCTATCACGATAGCATAAGTTCTAGATGCACTAGCAGTAAAATATAGTGCAAAGTAAAAGTGCATTGCTCCTTGATTCTTTTGTTGCGACGGTAAATTCCTTTGTGAGGTCAAAATGAATCTTGCAAGAGGAAGATGTAGATCTTGCACACAGTTACATCCGCGTTGACATTAAAGAAGCATAATCATGCGACTCGATCAATTTTTTAAAGGTAACTTTGATATTTGAAGTAAAAGTTATTTCTTGTACAATATAGATTTCTTTGTTTTTTTTAAAGGTAACTTTGATATTTGAAGTAAAAGTTATTTCTTGTACAATATAGATTTCTTTGTTTATAGGGGTTCCCGCTGTGTGATGTAAAGCATGAGATCACCTCTTAATTTCAGGTGGTGAGGAAAACACATGAAGCTGGATGTACTCGCTTTCTTTCCCTAGCTTCCCTTAATTAGAGATAACTACATCCTGGTTGCTTTGAAAGTGATAGTTTCCCCATCACCTTCACCAAGAGTGATTATTTGCTTCATATCAATATATTTGACCCCCCCCACAGACACCAAAAATGAATTTTCAGTTAAATATCCTCACTTAAAAGAGGACATTTTCAGCTTTGGAATAAGATATTTCTCTCACTAATATTGGATGATCCTAACCCTTGATACAAAAAGAACAATGTTTTCTACCATGGATCGTTACTTTTCCGAAAGAGGGATTAAAATCGACTTCTCTGAAGAAGCACAGCCATACACTACTCTGCAAAGATGACCAATAGAAGATTAGAACTTAAGTCAAATTTTCCTAGGAGGGGTGTTCAAATTAGCTCCAAAGTTGAATATCCTCTTCATGATTATATAGAAATATTTCTGCAAGAGCTTAATCCAGTATTTGAGTAATTGGATTTCAAAATTAGACTAAAACTTGATACCATGGACAATGTGCATATTCAGAAAATTATACTGATAATTTTGTAATAATTTTCTGATAATTCTCTACCATGTAATTTTTATAATCACTTTTTTAATGGCATTTTTTTCCCCTCACAGACCATCGGGTACAGGCAAAGCCATGAAGCTAGGCAAGTCAACGAAGAGTACAGACATCTTTGTTGATAAACTCAGATTAGAAGGGGAAGAGGTCACATCAAATGCACCCAAGAGCAGACAATCCTCAAACGTCGCCAAAACCATAACACCTGCCAGTAAAACAGAAGGGTATGTATATAGCAATCATTTTAGGGGTACTCTGTGTCAGAAATGTCTAGTCCTAAGCTTACATATGTGCCAAAATTCATGAAGCTTTTTGTCAATGAATGATTTGATGAATTAATTTTGTTGTATTTCAGTGTTTATATTTAGAGAGCATCCAAAATAAATTGTGTGCTTTTATCACTGTTGCAAACTTGACATTAATTACTTGAGGTTACATCATTAATGAGCCCACTGTTCATTGACAGTAGTTAATAACAGTAGTCTCATACTTGTTAAATTCAACATTATTATTGCATGAAATATACTTAAACCAAACACATTTTCAAAACCGTATGTGTGAAATAGGGCCATTAAGCTTCTCTGTATTCTTTGATCCTCATTTAGAATTCACATAAGAGTGGAAGAGAAGATGACCGTCTCGACGGGTAGAGATGGAGGCCTCCAAACCTTTGATGTACATGGTATGATGACACTACGTATCTCAGACCAGAAATATGGAAAGATCAAGATTGGTGTAGCAAACAATGATGACAAAGGAGCACAATTACAGGTATAGTCTTTGTTTAAGTTTAAAAAGAATTGGGGGCTATGACCACCCCCTTCCCCATCAAGATTGGAATAGCAATCATTGACGTCAAAGTAGCACAATTACAGGTATAATCTTTGTTAAAGTTTAACCCTAAAAGGACTGGGGGGGATGATGCCCCCATCCCCCGACTCTTCGCACGATATTTCTGAAATGCAAAATGAAAGCACCTCAAAATTTTATGACTTTTTTTCTTTGAAACTCGCCCAAGTGTTGAGACCAAATTTGCAACATACGGATATAGCATTGTGACTATTTACGAGACAATGTCATGCCGAAAACGGCTCTTTTTTGTACTGAAATTCATTAAATGGTGAATATTTTTTTCATTCTTATTGGTCTGCTTAGTGATTTAGGGTTTAACCCTATCTAGGCCGGGGGGGGGCCTCGGAGGCCCCCCCCCTCAACAAATCGCGCAATATTTTTGCCGTGCAAAATTTTTTGACCGCGCCGCTCACTGACTTTTTACTTTCAAGTCTTGCGCAACTTTTGAGACCAACTTTGCGTCACCCGGGTACGTGGTTCCGAAATTACGCAACATTATGTAAGTGCATGTCAGACCGAAAATTGCTCAAAAACGTGATTTCGTGTACAAAGTCAATGCAAATTGTGTTTTCAACCAAAATTCATAAATGTATGATTATTTTTGGTTTTGCTGGTCTAAATGTATTTATTTTATGCTTTTTATGATCACAGAAGAGTCCCCAACAAATTTCATTGAAAAAAACAATGAAAAACAAAAGGTCAAAAAACAAAGAAATACATAAGAAATTGCAAAAAACAATAAAATATATAAGAAAATAATTTGATATCGCAATTTTCTTCATGTACAATTGTTAGGAACACCACAAAGAGTTTCTATACCAAAAATTAGTACATTTGGAGCTTTATTTAGGGAGTTAGAGGAAAAAGTATGATTTCGCATACTAATTACGCATAAATTAGCATAATCACTTAATAGCGATTCGCATGAAATAAATTACTATACAATCTTGTAGATTATGTCCCAGGCAACCCGCGTGCCAATTTTCGGCGCAATCGCGCGGTCGACGGCCGAGATCTTAGGGGGGGCCTGGGAGGCCCCCCCCGGCCATATGAACTCCCAAAATACCCCGGCCTAGATAGGGTTAATCTAATAATTGGTTTGTAATAATTTCCATTGAAAAAAAACAACGAAAAAAAAAGATGAAAAAACAAAGAAATAAGTTCTAAAAACAAAGAAATACATAGGGAAAAATTTGGCTTTCGCAATTTTCGTGAAAACATTTGAATTAGATTACAAAGATGACATCTGCAAAAAAGAAATTAAATTAGGTGTTTAATATGCAAATATGTTTTTCATGAATAAATTGCATATTTCATTTATAATGAATAGAGAAATAATTATTTTCAGAATATTTTTTATACTACCTTATAGTTTATGTGGTAAAGAATGTGCGTGTCGAATTTTGGCGCGATTGCGCGAACGACGGCTGAGATCAGAAGGGGGGGGGCATCATGGCCCCTCCCCCAGTCCTCAATACATCTCAAATAGCCCAGTCCTTTTAGGGTTAAAAAAGAATGGGGGCTATGACCATCCCCTTCCTGATCAAGATTGGAATAGCAATCATTGACGTCAAAGGAGCACAATTACAGGGATAATCTTTGGTCAAGTTTGATTTAAAAATACTGGGGCTATAATGATCCCTCTTCTCCAACCAAGATCAATTAAAGAACCAGTGATGGTCTAGTGGTTATGACTCATCCTTGAATCAGAGGGACGTGGGTTCGAACTGTATTTTGTGATATTTACTGAGGGGGAACATCCTCTGTAAACAAAATACTCTTCTCATGAGGGTACTGCACAAGTTGTACATAATCTATTTATAATGAAGAGACAAATAATTTTAGGAGATTGCCAGATACAGGGTTTGATATGCATGTTCTATGGAATTGTCAATGTTTGAAAAAAAAAATTATGTTTATAATGCATTGTTCTTGCTGGTTCTAAGACTTCTAATATGTAATAGTTGGTGCCAAATAATAGGCATTTAAAAAGACATTGTATTAATTCACCTCCTTGCAGACACATCCCAACGTGGACAAGAAATTATTTGCATCTCAATCATACATTGGCATGAAGATTCCTGACAGACCGTTCCCCGTTAATAACGACGTCGGTGTTCTGAAGTGGAGACTCCAATCCTCAGATGAGACATTGATCCCCTTATTAAGTGAGTATCCTTTGTTTATGATTAATTAGAAATAGATCTTGACTTTGATCTTGATGTTGTTGATCAGGATTCCCTCAGTCATGGAAAATCCTGGAAAAAATTTGTGGTCAGGGAAAAGTCAGGGAATTTGGAAAATTTGTGGATAGGCGTGGAAAAGTCCTGGAATTGTATTTACCTCTTGACTTCATAGTCATATGGCAGCTTTCCAGTTTGTCGTGTTACCCAACTCTCATTTTTCCCTGTTTTGTGAAATCCCAACTCCTGGAATCCTGGACGTCACAGGATGTCATGGAAAGCAACAATTTAGTCATGGAATTCTGTTTTCAAATTTCTGTGGGAATCCTGCTGATGTACAAATGTGTGGTCTGGCTCTTCTATACATTTTAGGCAGAAATGCTTTGAGTTAAAAACACAAATCAATTAAAACATTCCCAATGAATAGAATCGAAGGTTGATCCTGTTCCTTATTGCTTATTCAAGCCCAACACAGTCCAAGATCTTATCGTGACCTGGTCCTGTAAGATTAATTTAGCAGTTAGAGCATATTAACTGCTCATGGCTAGATTACTCCTCAGGGAGTGGAGATGTGCACACATCAGATGCAGGCAGGTTAGAATCCATTGACTGGGTAATTTATCTTTGAAGCCCTTAGAAATGTCATTCCGATGTGATAAGTGCTATATAAATGAAAATTGTTATTATTCTTATTTTTTTTACTCTTTTGTCTTCTGCAGTTAACTGCTGGCCATCACCCAACAATGAGGGCGGTTGTGATGTGAATATAGAATATGAGCTCTTACAAGAAGATATGGAACTTCAAGATGTGGTCATCAACATACCTGTGCCGTAAGTTGACAATATCTGGACAATTCTTATTGATTTTACATTTCTATATTTTTAGGGTAATGTCACTTTTCTTTAGGGCTTATATTTTTCTACACAAAGAGAAAAAAAAAATTAAATGGTTACACCCATTTTCAAAGGCCAATGGAAGGGCCATTTGGGTAATTCGATAGGGCATCCACAGTTGTGGCCTTCCATGGCCACAGATTATTCAAGACCAGTGCAAGGGGATTGTAATTTTATTGTTTTCAAGGTTTGCTGTCCTGTGTCGACTAAGAATAATCGATTTGATGTTTCATCTTGACTATATTGATACACATTACAATGTCATTTTAGACAAGCATCCAGTTTATAATGGTGCAATTATTTACTTAATTCAAAATTGCATGTGTATAGCATATATTCTACCAAACATAATGGATCATATTTATGCAAATATCTCATATTTATGATTAAAATTGCAATAGGTAATACAAACAGGATTGAAGACAAAATTAAAATGAGGAAAGAGAAGGTGTTCATCTTTATCTTTGTCAAGATTTTTTCTTCTATGCTCATTTTCGTACAAACTTTTTTAAATTTTTTTTTATTGATTTAAATTTAATCACTGGGTGGTATTCTGCTAATAAAACTTAAGTTCAACCCTAGTCTAAAATATAAGTTTAAAGGGGAATCCAACCCAAATAAAAACTTGTTTTTATAAGGAAAAGAAAAATCAGACAAGTTGATAGGTGAAAGTTTGAACAATATTGGACAAACAACAAGAAAGATATGAATTTTTAAAGTTGTAAATATTGGTAATCACTATACCCATGGAGATTTCAAATTGGCCGCATATTGGATGTCATAGTGATGTAAGGCAAGGACTACTCTTCCATGTACTCCAATACATATTATGGCTAAAATGTCATTTTTCCCAAAAGTTTTATTTCAAATTATATTTTTCTTTCATGAGGACATAAAACAATATACTACATGGGTTATATTTAGATTACTGCCCCAGGGGAATGGGTACTTAGGAGAAAACCACAAATCCCTGATAATAAAGTACATGGCCTATGGGAAAGTTGTCCTTGCCCCTTGTCATAATTTACTTACCCAGTTGCCAATTTGAAATCTACATAGTATTAGTGATCTCAATTTCAAAGCAGCTATAACTTTCTTATTGCTTGTCCAATTTCTTTCAAACTTTCACCATTCTGTTTAATTTATTTTTCTCCTTCCCAACACAACATTTTATGGCCAAGGCTGGATTCCCCTTTAAACCGCACTTCTATTTCATGGAAATTATTATGTACTGGTACCAGTTCATTAAACTTTATGATATTCTTGTATTTTCACATCCTTCCAATTTCACAACTGACTTCATTTTTTCAGTAGAATAAGAATAATTGTCAATTGGTGAATAAGTTGACAACTGGCATTCCATAAAAGTGTGATCTAAGTTAATCCAGGTTTAATTAAAGGGGAAGTTCAGCCTGAAGAAAACTTTGTTGTAAAAATAGCAGAAAAAATAGTAAAAAATATTGGTGAAGGTTTGAGGAAAATCCATTAAAGAGTAAGAAAGTTATTAGTGTTCAAAGTTTTGGATTTGTGACGTCATAAACGAGCTGCTGCCCCATGTGTTATGTAATGTAAAATGCATGAATTTCAAATTTTGTATGGTTCCTGATGACTTAATTTTGTTTTCTATTCATGATCGGGTGTGAAATGATATGTCTATTGATATACAAAAGGTTCAGTGAAAACCATTCATAATTTTCTGAGAAAATGACATTTCATTGTTTTTTTACCATTCATTATGTAGGATTGCTGCTCGCATATGACGTCACAAATCAAATAATTGAAATTCTAATAACTTTTTAATTACTTGATGAATTTTTCTCAAACCTTCGGCAATATTTTTTATTATTTTTTCCGCTATTTTTACAATAAACTGTTTGTCAGGGTGAACTTCCCCTTTAAATATAACAATATATCTTTACTCCCTTCTTATCACAACAGATCTGGTGTTGGCGCTCCGAAGGTTAGCGAGGTAGATGGTAACTACAAGCACGATTCAAGACATAACATGCTAGAGTGGAGCTTGCCCGTTATTGATACCAGCAACAAGACCGGTAGTATGGAGTTTGCTATTGCTGGTCAACCCGATGATTTCTTCCCCATTACTGTCAGTTTTATCTCCAGGAAATCATACTGTGATATTCAGGTTAGTTCTGAGCCGCTCTATTTTTATACGGTTAGGCTTGTTCACTTGCCTTGAATGTCATGTGTTAGATCATCTCATGTCGTGTAGAGACCTTGCAGAGAAATTCAGTGTAATTAAAATGACACTGTAATCTAACCATTTGTTTTGACGTACATGTTCATGTATATTATTAATCCTTGATTACGCTGTATGCGATATGCATGTCAGTGGCGGATTCAGGCGGGGGTGTATGGGATTCCTGCCCCCTGCGTCCCATGTTTTAAGAATGATGCATTGAAGATACAAATAAGTAGGCCTATCTAAGAAAGCAGTCATCTGTGGCCCTTAATTTTCAAATTTGCTCCTCATGCTCATCTGTTTTGAAATCATCTATCACTGTATGGTACCAGAGTGACATTTTTTTGTTTTACACATGAATGTAAAGAAAGCCTGGTTCATTGAGCATGGACAGTAATAATAGGCCTAACCTATTTTTGCCTCGTGTGTCTTCTTGATGAGGAAGGAATTCACAGAACCTTAGTTAGGTCCTTTCTTGTTACACTGTCTAAAAGGCAAACACTTTGTTCATTAACTCGAAGGTCTTACCAAAACTGTAGTTTGGCTTAATAGACTGACAGTACAGTGCAATCTAATGGTTTTGTGTGTGTTTGGGAGGGGGATGGAGCACACAGGAGTGTTTCATGAGTCATCAGTGATTTTCACTGACATATTTTTGTCTGAGCCAATCACATTCAAGGATTTCAGTAGCTTACAACACTTATCAGTGAAAGTAAGTGGTTATTTGTTTCATGAAATGCATTCAGGTTAGCCCAGAGAAAAACGATTTCCCATTCTGTCATTCCATCTTTCTACTAATTGTTCTTTGATTGAAAGTGAGTTAATGCTCTTTTCCGTTTGTCCATGTTGTTCTCTTCATACATTCTTTTAACTATCTGCCTCTTGTCTCTTAATATCTGTTGTTCGCAGTGATTGTCTCCCTGTGTCTGAATCCTAAGGCCCGTATTCTGAAGTCGGGTTTAACCCTAAAAAGACTGGGGGGGGCTGATTCAGCCCCCCCCTCGACATTTTTCGCGATAAATCCGCCGCGCAAAATTTTTTGACCGTGTCGCTCGCTGACTTTTTACTTTCAAGTCTCGCGCAACTTTTGAGACCAAAATTGTGACCCCCGCGTACGCGGTTCCGAATTTACGCAACATTTCGTAAGTGCATGCAGACCCAAAATTACTCAAAAACGTGAATTTGTGTACAAATCCAATGCAAATAGTGTTTTAAGCCAAAATTCATAAATGTATCATTATTTTTCCTTTTACTGCTTAAAATAGATTAATTTTATCTTTTTTATGGTCAAAATAAAGTCCCTGACAATTTCCATTGAAAAAACAATAAAAAACAAAAAGTCAAAAAACAAAGAAATACATAAGAAATTTAGAAAACAATAGAATACATAAGAAAATAAATGTGATGTTGAAATTTTTTTTGAATAAATTTGATCAGATGGCTATCTAGATTATGTGAAACAAAAATTAGCATTTCAGGGGCATTATATTATTAATTAGAGCAAACTTATGATTTTACGCATAAATTAGCATAATTAATGAGACATGAGTTTTTTTGCAGAATTTGATGTTATAGTTTTGTAGATAATGCCATGGGTAACGCGTGTGCCAATTTTCGTAGCGATCGCGCGATCGACGGCCGAGATCATAAGGGGGGGCTGAATCAGCCCCCCCCCCAGTCTTCTTAGGCGTTGAAATAGCCCAGTCTATTTAGGGTTAACTTTAACTCAGGTATAAAGTTGTGGTTTAAGTATGGATAGCCAATTGTTACATAAATCACTAACTGTAGGGATATCATATTTCAGCCCATTTTGGTCTCAAATCATTCATAATTATCTAGGAAGTATAAATAGATGATTGTCTTCACCATCGATGAATCAGGAAAGAACACAGTAAAAATAAGAAACGTACAACTTAATGCAAATTTTGAAACTTTTGGCTTCCCATAATTTTAGCACAGAGTTAGACCATGGTTTAAAGTTAAACCTGACTTCAGAACACGGGCCTCTGTGTCTTCCTCTCTAAACCTGCCTGTCACTGTCTTGTCTTGCTCTCTCTCTCTCCTCTGTCTGTGTCATCCCTCTAGCTCTCCATGTCTTTATCTCTCTTCCCCTCTTTATCCTCCCTGTTTCTGTCTGTCTCGCTCTATTTCAACCATACACACAAACGTATGCACTGCCTTTTGTATCTCTTACCCTCTTTTATTTTTGTCTCCACTTTCTTACTGTCCAGGTTGAGGATGTCTTAGCAGTTGAAAGTGACCAGCCAGTCAAGTTTTCATCGGACGTTGCCCTTCTTGTGGACAAGTATGAAGTTGTATAAGACCCAGACTCTCCACATATCGAAATGTAATATTGCCCATCATATATTGTACAGGAGTCACTTTTCTTGTACCATGTAACCCAAACAATCAAGAGTTCACAGTTGCCGCTACTGAGTGCCAGTGGGATAGTGGCAGAAACTATTGGCAATCATTAGGATCATAGACTCTTGTATTTTTTGCTCTTTTTCATATGGGTCATCTTCAGAATTCTTTGAAGGGTAGTCAGGGCACTGTGTCATTAACCCTCAATTTGGACGGTCATGACCCTGGTCCTGAGTTATGAATACTACGTTGAAATAGTCTCATATTCCCATATTTCAAGCCCCAGCGGTTCCTTCCTCTGGTACCTGGCCTTGCTGATGTTGTCTAGCTTCTGTGTCCCACAGAAGAAAAGGTATTGCAATATACGTTTTCTGTATTTGTGTGGTATTGCGATGTACTTTGTTGAAGAGTGCACATTATGTCTCGATTGTCATGTAATTATAATTATTACATGCATGCTTCAAGATATACAGGTTTATCGTTTATTCCAGACTCCAGGAGGATGTGATGGCAATGGTATTAGGTATTTTACAGCATTCCAGTTTAAAAAGAACACTGATTGATTGTAATTAACAATGTATTCATTGCACAGGATTAAGTATGTATGCCACTTTACTGAATCCTTATCAAGTAATAGATTGCAACACATTAATGTGTGTCTCTAGTCTTTTCTCTGCCGTCTTTTAACTCTTTGTTCGCCGTGCACAGAATCCCCTATTGCCGGATTAATTCTGTGGACACCAGAAATGGGTGCTCTGGATTTGCATGCGTAGTTGACATGGCTGTAACGTTTTTATGCTTTTTCCTACAGAAAAATGTTCTACAGTAAAGTTGTAGAGTATGAAATTAGCTTTCTATTGATGTATATTTTCTAAATGTTTGCTCATGTTTAGAAGATATATCTCTAATCAATGGAAACCTTCAAGTTTCAATTTGCAAACTATAAGTGTACAGGCTATTCATTCCCAGATTTTTACAAAATATAAGAACAAGCTACTTATAACCCCTTTGTCAAAGAATAATAGCACAGGCCCAATACTCTAAGCCTAGGCTATTTTTTTTTCAATGGCAAGGCAAGAAGTGCAGCTTAGGGAGCTTAGCTTTTGTGATTGATAGCATTGTATAAATCAATGTAATCAGATTGTCGTGAGATTTGTGCCGATCGGCGTACTTGGCGAAGCAGCAAGTTTGCCATCGGCGAACTCGGCGGACAAAGAGTTAGTCATATCCAACTCAATGGAGAGCTGTATGAAACATGCTTCAAATGTGGGTCCTCTTTCATGAAGCACTGTATACATGGCAAGGAAGAAGCTTCTGTTAAAAGCTTCTGAAATCCTGTAATTTCATTGGACGAGAGTAAATCTGACATACTTAAACTAGTTCATGACAAAAGGCCTCCTTTATTGATTCTGATTTTTAGGGTTATATGGTACAAGGACTTCTGTTATTTTTTTTTCATTTGTGTAAATAAATATTAGAATAATATTATCATATCAATTGTAGTATTGTACTTTACTTCATTCCAAAACTAAAGTAAATGTACTTCATACATTGACCTTTTTCATATTATTTCTTAATTTATTGAGTTCCAGGATGTGAAAGGAAAGATTTATGTTTCAACATGCTGGGTTTCTTAATTGTTTTTCTTAAAAGCATGATTTTCATGTTTGAAGAAAAGAAGTAAGTCTTTGGGTTTTTCCTCGGGGGCACAGTTATTGACAAATACTGTATGTGTAAATAAACTAAATATATGAACACAATAGTAGGGACTGTTTTGTGTTCTGCTACAGAAATATTAATTATTCAATTGAAAATATTTTCCCATATCATGGCTGTCTCGTTATTTCTCCAGTTTCTTTTGTATTTCTTCTGATTATGTTTAATTCAATTCCGCCATTGTTCCTATTCAACTACTGTAAATGATATATAGAGGAGATAGGAACGTACTTGTCGGTTTGTCTAAATAACCTTTGTATGAAGTGATGTACTTTGCTGATATAGACGTGGATATAGTCCACACATATTTGTGTCATAATTTCTGTTCAAATTATTCTATCAATGAAAATTTGTATTAAAGGTCTACATGTAAAATACCCATGGTCCAAAGTAAATGTGTCCTTTGATACAAATCCTAAAGGGATAGTCCGGGCTGAAAATATTTATAACTAAAGAGTAAAATTCACTGACCAAAATGCTGAAAATTTTATCAAAACCATACAACAAATAGCAAAGTTATTGAATTTAAAGTTCATCAATATTTTGTGAAAAAAGTTATATGCACGTCATGAATATTCATTAGGTGGGCTGATGATGTCATATCCTCTTTTTCCTTTTTTTAAAATGTTATTACATGGAATCATAATTGTTTCATTTTTCATACATGTGTAAATGAATTGTCTCCATCATGATGAAATAAGTTGCTGCAATAAATAACTAATGCAGTTAATTAGTTGTCAATCCAAAATCCAATTGTTTTAGTTCTTGGTAGACACATTTTGAATAAACCTGATTTAATGTAATAAAATGCAAAAGAACAAGTGGGGATATGACATCATCAGCCCACCTAATGAATATTCATGAAGACATGCCAAGAACCGTTTCACCAGAATAATGCAAATATTTAAAATTCAATAACTTTGTTATTTGTTACCTGATTTTGATCAAATTTTCAGCATTTTGCTCTGTGAATTTTACTCTCTTTATTGAGATATGAATATCAGATGGCCAGCAAGGACTTTAATCTGAAATGATCTATTCTTTCAAGAAAAAAAGTTATGGTTGAGCATATTGGTATCCATGTCACTAACAAAACATCTCTTTTTTACACCACAAGGGTTCTAAAGTTGGGTTGATATTTCTTGCCCATCCAAACTGTTCATGAATTTCACAGAGGAAACCTCTGTCTATCCGGTGTGGGTGAAAGCGTGTTTTAAGTTGAAATTTTTGTGGGTGTGTATGTGGAAGTGAGATTTCTCTCAATTGCCTCAGGTTTGAGGGTGCATTGTGTGTTTGTGTGTGTGCATGATGGTGGGTGGTGTGTGATAGAGATGGTGAAATTAGGTGTGGAAGTAAGATCATTGTTATGGGTCAGAGGGTGTGGGGGAGGGGAGAATTTGCATTGTGTGTGTGTTTATGCGAGAAAGATGATGAGATTTATGTGTGTGGAAGTGAGAGCATTTTTCAGGGTTTGAGGGTGTGGGGGAGAGGGTACATTGTGTGTTTGCATGGATAGAGGCAGTCTGTGTATATGGGTGTGGGTTATGGAGCAGTTTGTATTTTAGGTGTAAAGTTTGTGTGTGTGTGTGTGTGGAGATTGCACTCAATTGCCTTGGGGTTTGGAGTGTGTGGGAGCGGGTGTATTGTGTGTGCGTGTGAGGATGTAAGGGTGTGTCTGTGTGTCAATGTGAGTGTGATGGAATTGATGAAAGTGGTTGTGGAAGTAAGATCATTGCTAGGAATCGAGGGTGTGGGATGTGAGGGAGCGGGTGTGTGTGGGTGTGTGTTGTATGAAGGAGAGAGAGAGAGTGAAAGTAGGTTATGGAAGTGAGGACCATTGTTTTGGAATTGAGGGTGTGGGGGAGAGGATGTATCTACTGTGTATCAGAATGTGTGAGGCAGGTGGTGAAAGTGGGTGTGGAAGTGAGACCATTACTTAATCATTTAGGGGAGAGGGTGTGCGTGTTTGTGTGGGTGGGTGTGTGTGTGTGTGTAAGAGAGAGAGAGAGCTGGTGAGAGTGAGTTGAGGGAAGTCAGAGCATGGTAAAGGTTTGAGGGTGTGTGGACACCTATGTATTGTGTATCCACGTGTATCTGTGTTTAAGAGAGAGAATCCCGCTGCTACACACACACACCCCCAAACACTCACGTCCACCAAACACCCATTATACACCCGCGCACACAGACAAGCTATGTATAAACGACAAGGATGTATAAGGGTGAACAACTTTCTTTTGCTTAAAGGAGAATGAAACCTTTGGAACAAGATAGCTTGTGTGAAAACAGAAAGACCAAAGAAACAGATCAACGAAAGTTTGAGAAAAATCGGACAAATAATGAGAAAGTTATGAGCATTTGAATATTGCGATCACTCATGCTATGGAGATCCTCACATTGTCAATGCGACAAAGATGTGTGATGTCACTTGTGAACAACTCTCCCCATTACTTTAGTATATATTTCACTTAAACTGCTTCTTTTATCATATCTATCAGTAGATCATGCGTTCTTTCTATAGGGGGCATGTAATACACATTTTTAAAGAATACAACATTGATAAAGAGTTTGTATCAACATAGGAAAAAGCAAAAAGAGACATTTTGGGGTAGTTTTATAGTCCATCAAAGGGAAATTTGTTCACATGTGACATCACACTTCCTTGTCGCACCGCCGATGGGAGGATCTCCATAGCATTAGTGATTGCAAAATTCAAATGCTCATAACTTTCTCATTAATTGTCTGATATTTCTCAAACTTTCGTTGTTCTTATTCTTTGATATTTCTGTTTCGACACAAGCCTACTTGTCCCAAAGGTTTCATTCCCCCTTAACAATCAATGTAATAAAAGGAGGTTGAAAGGGGTCCATTTTACAATCGATGATTTCATAAGTGGTATAGGTGTGGTAGGCAGATGTGCGCACAATAAAATTATCAGCAAACTGACAGATTTTCCCATGAGGAGATGTCAAGTTCAGAACTAAGATTGGCTGTGGTAAACAACGGAACTAAAACATATAGGCCCGTATTCTGAAGTCGGGTTTAACTTAAACTAAGGTTTAAAGTTGTGGTGTAAGTATGGATAATTGTTACATAATCACTAACAGTAGAGATATCATACTTTCAGCTCATTCAGCTCTCAAATCATTCATAATTGTGTACGCTGTATAAATAGATGATTTTCTTCACCATCGATGAATCAGGAAAGAGCACAGTAAACATAAAAAGCATAACAATTTTGATACTTTTGGCTTCCCATACTTAAACCACAACTTTAAACCTGAGTTTAAGTTTAACCCGACTTCAGAATACGGGCCATAATCATAATAAAAACTATTGTTGATACTCCCTCCCTACAGCTGCATTTCACCTCTTTCCAATGGCAGGATCTATGAGTGTAGGTCTACCAAGGGGGGGGGGGTAAAGATATGATGATGCCAGCCTTGGGGCACCACTTCAGCTGTCAGTGGACCATGGGAAATTTCATAAGTTGAAAATTAATTTTTTTTTTGCAGTGCACTGATGGGAACGGTTTCGTGCTGGAAAAACTTTTCAATACAAAATATAGGGCTGATGTTTGAATGTTTGCATGGTGGTATGAACAATCGTTGAAGTAGTTTATGGTACACCATGTGTAAAGCCCTGGAAGGACTGAGATATAACGAAAAGTGGGTAGAAATTGAGGTAAATTGGAAAGGAGAGAAAGTGGAGGTTTGAACGTAGAGCATTCTTTTCGAGATGGATGTAGTCCTTAAAAGGAATGTAAAACAGAAGAGGTGGTAACCCGAGTAGTCGGCGGGCTTGAGTAGGTGAGAAAAGAAGGCTGGCTTGGGTAGGCACGTAGAGTGGTAGCAGGAGAGTAGACTCGACGTTTCGGGCAGGTTGACTGTCTGTCCGCCTTCAGGAGACGGACAGTCAACCTGCCCGAAACGTCTTTCCAGGACTTTTCACATGGTGTACCGTAAACCTGTTCCGCAAAAATAGGGCATTTTGGATACATTTCTACTATTTAGCATACCTACCAGATTTCCAAGGGGTGCTGCCTATGATGAATAACACATCCAGCGCCTCAGGTAAATTATGGGGGGGGGGGTAGGTCCACCTCTTCCCACGGCCACGAATCTTTGGCATTTAAGATGTTTTTGTAAAATTAGAAGTTAACATATCTTTGAAATATAAAGAGAAGATGCAATTAGCCCTCTGTACCGCCCCTAACACCCCCCCTCACTCCTGTATCGTTTTCCCTATAGGACACACACAAGTAATTCATCCGGGAACAATGCATTTCAGACAAGCGTAATAGTTTTGTATATCCAAATAAACCCCTCAAAAAAAGTTTGGAAATCCCAGTTTGGCCATTAATTTCTTCCAACTCCCAATTTTACACAATGCATATTTGATATCATTCAAAAGATCATCTAATTATCTTTAAGATGATACCATGCCTGTTATGATCATGCCATCACGAAAAGGGCAGGATTCAAAAGTGTTAGATGAGGTCTGAATTGAAAAGCTGCAAAACGAGCAGAAAAAGTCATAAAAGGGTCAATACAGAACATGATTCTTTTGTCTGTGTCATTAGAGATGAACATCCATTCAAATCAAGCCCCTGTTTCTGTAGTGATCGATGGTTCTGTGAGATAACACGGTTTAAAATATCTATGCATGTTTGTTTGTTTGTTTGTTATGTGTTTGCTTGTGCAGAGGTGTGTTTGATTCCATGTTAATGTTGATAAGATGCATTAAAAAATTAGAATAAACCGCTGAGAAAATCTTTCATCACCACTGAAAAAAAGCAGTGACTTTCAATATTGTGTCATTTTGCAACTTTTGAATTTTGACCTTGCTACACATTTCAAGGCACTGCACTTCCATGTGAACCATAATCATATCATGTAGGCAGAGGCGTCGATCCTGGGGGGGGCGGTCGCCCCACCAATGAAAATATTGGGGGGGGGGCAAACATATCGTTTTGCCCCCCCCCCCCAATAATTCCGTATAAGTGCAAAAATGAAATGAGATTGTAATGTTACAAAGAAATCAGCAAGCGAGATTGAGATACACAACTCGTTCTTTATTCAAAATCGTGCTTAAAATGTCAGCTTTTCCAATTGGAATGTAAAAATTTTCAACTCGCGCTTCGCGCTCGCATTATTTCTTGAGCAAAAACCCATACTTTTCATGATTAAACAGGTGAATAGAATGTCCTGTTTGCAGGTTTAAACCTCAAAAGAACTCCCACATCGATTTGCAATAATCTTGTTGGATTTTAAACTCCTTTTTTTCATATCGAAATATCGAAAACTTCAGCTCGCGCTTCGGGCTCGCATTGATTTGTTTGTGAGATATCCTCTTTCTCATGACATATTTATATATATATTATATATATATATATATAAATATATATATATATATATATATATATATATATATATGTGTGTGTGTGTGTATGTGTGTGTGTGTGTGTGTGTGTGTGTGTATGTATAGGCCTGTGTGAGTGTGTGTGTGTTTGGTTTTTTGTTTTGTGTGGAACGTTGATTCATGATTTTGCCCCCCCCAATCTGAAAAATGGGTCGACGCCCCTGCATGTAGGGTATCATTTTAAAGAGAATTAAATGTTCCATTCATCAATGTTAATACACATTGATATTTACTAAAACTGGGGAGGGATTATAGATCAAAGTGAAATTTCCAAACTTTTTTTTGGAGGAGTTTATAAATGATAACATGAATTTCACGCTCATACTCTTTCATAAATGGACATGTTTTAAACTCGTTTTACGGTAATTGCTGTCCCAAATACGTTTCCGGTTTTTCTCCCTGTGCACTGCTCGAAATTGAGATTAGTTTCAGGTCTCAATTTGTTCGATCTGGACAAGTACCTAATTTTATTTTGCTATAAATTCACCTCTATGAATTAAAACGAAATGTGTACAATGATTGATTTTTACATATTTTTTGATGAGCCGAGATTCAACACGTGATCGAATGTGGGCGCGTCGAGGTCTAGTGGTTCTGACTCGCCTTTTAAACAAAGGGTCGTGAGTTCGAATCCTAGCCATGGCGTGTTTTCCTTCAGCAAGAAAGTTATCCACACTGTGCTGCACTCGACCCATATGTGAGGTAAATGGGTACCGGTAGGAAGAAATTCCTCAAAAAGCTGTGCGTACCAGAATCGGTAGACTAGCTTAGCCGGGGTAATATAGGAGCGCCTTGAGCACCTAGCAAGGTGGATACGTGCGCTATACAAATCCTATATTATTACTATTATTTAATGTGAGTCTGAATTACTCGTGTGTTTCCTAATTGTTTTATGCACAATCCCACTAGCCATACTGATAAATATGCAAAATTACATACCCCTGCTATTGGGTGCCCTTAGTCATTTGTGAGATGCATTCGTGTCCCCCATTTATTATGATGTGCCGTTTGATGCAAATATTAAAAAATATGATTTACTTATGAAAAGGCTCTCTTAGTCTCTTTTGAATTTATATATTTCTATATGATTTCATGAAATATTGCACCATTTTATATGAAAAAGGGTTTTTGTTTTTAAAATAGGTCTGAAAGTTACATTGCAAAAACTCCTGTGTTGATTTAACACCAGCCCGGAATCTATGTCCACACCAGAGAAGTATTGAAATAACACCAGTTTGGAATCAAACCGATGCTGTTTTAATACTAATTGGTGTTGCATAAACACATATCTGGTGGTAGACCGAAACCAAACTGGTGTTGTTAAACACTTCTCTGGTGTGGACAGATATAGATTCCGGGCTGGTGTCAAATCAGCACCGGAGTTTTTGTAGTGTATTTATTTATTTTTTTTAAAGGCTAAAACACACATTATATTCAGCTTATCATAACAAATCGGCCACACAATAGACGGTCATTCAAATACCCTTTATTTCAATCGATTCCAGACTATGTAAGTGTGTAGGTGCCGTGGCCGAGTGGTCTAAGGCGCCTGGCTATACATTAAAAAGTCCGGGGTTCGATCCCCGGCCGCGGCAGCTATGCCCGTGAGCAAGGTATTTAATCTACAATACTCTTTTATCTTGCTTTCAAGTAAATGGAAATGCTATATGCATCATTGGTAACTAGGTGTGAACTTGTTTTAAAAAAAATAAATAATAGCTCGTAGCCAGTTTGGTATACAAAAACATTTTTTAGTTAGTTTTGTTCTACATTTTATTCATGCAAAATGATATTCAAATTGACAAAGTGGATAATAAAATCGTAAATGGTAAACATCGTCTGGATAAAGCATCAACAACCTTGTTTTGAATCCCCCCAATGTTTAACGAATAAGTTAACGAATTTTCGGACGAATTTAAAATCATGCACCTTTATACATTTACATTATCAGCATGATTATTTAAAAAACTCGAAAACGTTTTCACGTACCTCACAAATTATTAAAAGTATTTTGTAGAGAAATTGCGGAGAATATTTTGTGAGGAATGTCTGCCTCACCTACTCTTTGACCATATAGCTAACAAAATATTGTTATTATTTGAGCATAAAGAATTGCAAATATCAGGTCCTACATAATCATAAAATACATGGACTTATTCACTGATAACTTAAGGAAAAGGGGTAACTCGAACATTTAATTAAGTCAATATCGGCAACTAATTCTAATCAAAACCCCAATCAAGACAGTACTTGATTACTATCAAATAGAAAACAAGTTTTTTCTATGGTATTCTGGCGCCTAAACAAGGATATTCTTAAAGAAAATTAAAGTATTTCCAGTAAACACTGATTTGATGAGAGAGGTTTTGGAACAACGTTGATCGTTATTTTAAATCTAGATCTGTCACAGAATTTACATGAAATGATATATGCGAAATCACAAAATCTAAGCTGAAAAACGATCGCCAACGCAGATAAGCTCATGCATGGGCCAGTGTATAATTATTACCATTATTGCTAGGAGAGAGACCCAATATGTCTGGCTGTTGTACTACTATTAAAGTTATTGTTGTACTACTGTTAAACACTCATTATCTGACTATTTATGTACATTGACTGAAAACTAATGTTAACTGGAGCCATATTGACTGTGAAAGCAAATATACATGTAAACTAAAGGTTTATTGAATAAAACATCCTACTGTGGGTGAAAAGGAAATTGGAAAAAAATATGTCTGGCTAGAATACCACGCCGGCTTATTTTGTTAATTTCTCAGCATATTTTTAATGTCTCCCAGAATCCTTTGGAATACTTTTTTTTTATCATTTATACATTCAGGCACATCGGTGTCAGGCAGAACGAACCCTTAACAAAAACGTTACAACAGCTGACATTAACTTTTAAAGAAGATAATAACAACATTGCAGTCAATACGCCATCGAATTGTAATAATAAAACGAAAATTAGGACGACGCAAGTCTATCTCTTGCTATCAGCCATATTGAGTTATTTTTCTGATATTGTAGTTCATTCATGAGTCAATCTTATTTGTAATTATTATCCCGGAATTCCATCCAATAAAAGGGAAGGTGAGGCATAACGGTCCCTTGGGGAAAAACAGAATTTTGACATTTGCATAAGTTAATAAAGTACGCCCTCTTTACAAATTCTTTGAAGCAGTCGAGATGGCGGCACAACATCAACCATGAATGACCTTTCATCCAGCGACATCTGAGCACATCCGAGTAACGTCTCTTAAAACGTCTCGCGATCTAAAATAAGGGGATGATCTTTAAATTTGTAGTTCCTGTATAAATTTGGATAAAATAGTCATATATATATATATATATATATATACATATATATATATATATATATATATATATTAACCATAAAGATATCAACGTTATAGATACACGTTTTGGCATGCCTTTTTTCCTCACACAGTTAAAATGTTGGGCATCATACTGTCCACTGTGTTGGGTAATGTTGCCGTGGAGGAGCCGTGGTGTAGTGGTTCTGACTCTCGCCTTGTAAACAGAGGGTCGTGTGTTCGAGTCCCACCGCGGTCTGGCGTCCTTTGGCAAGGCGTTAATCCACACTTTGCCACTCTCGACCCAGGTGCTAAATGGGTACCCGGTAGGATGTGAAAGTCATTGTAGCTTGTCCAGTACTGTGTGCGCCTCACAGGCGACTGACTGGAATACTCCCCAGGGAGTGGAGGATGTGCACACGTTGTGTGCGGGAATGACTGATTGAATCCGATGACCGGGGTAATAATATATCTGTAAAGCGCTTAGAAACGTCGTTCCGATGGATTAAGCGCTATATAAAAGCGGATTATTATTAGAAGAAATATATATACTGGGTAATATCCAACTGAGCAAATTTATTAACCAATTATTACTTTTTATTACCCAATATGGGCAGAATTCAACTTATTGTGGACAGAGCAGTTTTTGCCCATCTATTTGAAGAGTACAGGGATTGTGCATCTTAACCTTTTATAATAAAATACACAATTGGGGCGAAATGGACTATAAACAAAAGGGACCAAATGAAATAATTTTGCTCGAAGTATGTTGCATTTCGCCCCTGTTGAAAATTATATTTTCAACACGCTCTTTAAGACCAATTGCATTGTTTATGGCAGTTGTGAGGTGCAGGTCGTCATGAAGATATTCAGGAACTACAAGCGGAAAAGGACAAGACAGACATGAGATGAGGAGGCAATGAGGAGTGCCATAAAAGGGGGCAGTTTCATTTTGACCCAGCGTTGGGGAAAAGGGATTTTTCTGTAAAAAAATCGAGGTTATTTGGAATTTACACCTGGAAATTCATGATTTGTCGTTGATATAAAAGTACAAAATATTTTAATTATCTGTATTTGTCAGTGTCATTGCCGTTGTGTGTCGTTGATAACGTCATAATGTAAGTTTAAAGTTACGTATTCCAATAAATAAATTAATGAAAAACAAAGTGACATACAAAAAATCATTGATAATTATTAATGATTGATTTGTCAGCTCAGTTGTCACAGGATTCATTTATAACTGGCTTGGAATGATAAATAAAGTAGGACTATTTTTCTTCTATTTTTCACCATTAAAATGATTAAAGCATGGGGAAAGCACGGTAAACATACACTCTAAAACAGTTTAGCCAATACTGGTTAAATGGGAACACGTGTGCTTGCTGGGTAAAGTTATTATGTATTTGTAATTTTGTTAGATCTTAGAGTGCCGCTTTTGACACGATTTATTTTGATATTTTTGACAAAAGACCGACAAAATGTTTTGGAATTCATGGAAATGTTAAAAGCTGGATTTTATCTAAAGACCGTAAAAGTCAAGTTTGTATTGCTGGGCATACGTCATCTGAACATACCTTAGAGTTTGGTGTGCCACAATGATCTGTGGTTGGCCCAGGAATGTTTACATACCATACCTATCCACTTGGTGGAATAATCGTCACGACCTAAAATATCACATCTATGCAGATGACACTCAGATTTATATTGAATTCGATCCAAAAATACCCGGTGACACTGTCATTGCATTGCATAAGCTTCAAGTATGTATTAAAGAATTAAAATCAAGGATGACTGTCAATAAACTGAAGTTAAAAGAGGAAAAAACAGAGTTCTTTATAGCAACTTCTACCCATAATATGATTTATCTTAATAATGCTTGCTTGGATGTTTGTGGTACACAAATAAAGCCATCAAATTCCGTGACCTTGGTGTCTATTTTGATAATAATATGATTATATCAGACAAATCATGTTTCCTCTCTTGCACGCTCCTTGAATTTCAATCTGCACAATATTGGACGCATGCGTGGCTATATCGAAGAAAATACATGTAATCATGTAGTTAGATCACATGTTCTCTCACGTCTAGACTACTGTAATTCACTCCAATACAGCAGTACTGTTAAAGACATGAAAAAATGCAGACCATTCAAAACAGATCAGCTAGACTTATTTTTAAGGCAAATTGCAAGGAACGTACTTCACCATTATTACAACAGTTTCATTGGCTTCCAGTCTCTGAACGCATTGTTTTCAAGATTCTTGCTCTTGTTTTTAAAGCACGTATGGGGGAAGCTCCTGGTTATCTATCAGACATAATTAGTAATTATATTCATATGGGCAATACTAGATTCCTTAGATCACATGTTAACCAATGCCTCCTTAAACACAGAAGTTTTAGTTCATATGGTGATAAAGCATTTGCTAATTTTGTGGCCAAATTATGGAATAAACTGCCTGCAACACTAAAATCTACTGACAAGTTTAAAACGTTTACATTTCTGCTAAAAACACATTTATTTGCTCATTGAAACCTTTCCTCCTTATATGATTTTTTTGTTGTAACTAGTGGTTTAACTTTTCATGTTTAGGTCTTTTTTGTATGGCATGTTTCCGTAAGTTGGTATTGTATTAGGGTTTAGCCTAGGTCGGGTGTTTTTAGAGCCCTTGTGAGTTACAAACCTGCCGGATTGCCTTCTGGGCATATTCCTTAAACTGTGGGTGAACAGGGCATTCAGATCAAACACCTGTCCCCGTAGACATTTTTTAAGTGCTGTTCAATGTACATGTAGTTTCATTATTATTATTAGTTATTCATTGTAAAGAGCTTGGATAATATATTTGGTAAAGCGCTATATAAGTTCTTGTTACGTATGTATGTAAAATTGTACCAAATAAACCCTTTAAACTTGCAATTTCCCAATATTGAGGGAAAAAATACACAACAAACATGCTTGTTCCCTTTCTACCTAATATTGAGTAAATTTTTACTCAATATTTTTAGAGTGTAAATAATATATTCAACATCAAAATTCAAGGGCGGAAATCTCTCCCCAAAGGTAGGGGGACCAGGGGCTGGAAAATTTGACAAAAAACTGGTTATCACCCCAAATGTAAGATCATTTCGACCAAAATAAATTTGATAAGCCCCCCAAAAATGGGTTATCACCAAAAAAGTAAGGTCACCTCGTCAAAAATACATGTTTTTGTTTCGATTTCAAGGATGTATTTCTTTCCATCATAAAAGACCAAAAGCAGTAGGGAGACATTTGATATTGTGTCTCCCCTACTATTTTGAGTCCCCCTGTCCCCCCCCCCGGGATTTCCGCCCATCCCTGCTGGAAAGAACACAGTGTCCCACAGTGTGTCTGTGAAGATGTGATTCACAATGTTAAAACGCTCCAATTTAACAGTGTGAAGATGATTTCACATTGTGGACACCTCCACTGTGTGGTTTACCACAGAGTGTTCACTTAGTGATGTTTGATTTCACAGTGCGAATTTACTCGTTCACAATGTGAAGATGTGATTCACAATGTTAAAACGCTCCAATTTAACAGTGTGAAGATGATTTCACATTGTGGACACCTCCACAGTGTGGTTTACCACAGAGTGTTCACTTAGTGATGTTTGATTTCACAGTGCGAATTTACTCGTTCACAATGTGAAGATGTGATTCACAATGTTAAAACGCTCCAATTTAACAGTGTGAAGATGATTTCACATTGTGGACACCTCCACTGTGTGGTTTACCACAGAGTGTTCACTTAGTGATGTTTGATTTCACAGTGCGAATTTACTCGTTCACAATGTGAAGATGTGATTCACAATGTTAAAACGCTCCAATTTAACAGTGTGAAGATGATTTCACACTGTGTTTCACACTGTGGGACACTGTGTTCTTTCCGGCAGGGATATTACTATGTAAACAGCATGTAGATACTTTAGGCTTCCCATATAACACAGATTATGGTCCAAGATAAACTGTACTTATACTTATTATTATTATTTTATTTGGCATTTCAAATACACATGTAGAGAATGCAGAGTAACGAACAAGTCAATTGGACGAACAATTTCAATGTTAAATGATAAAGAAAATAGGACCTGGATGAGGGTTGGAGAGGCTACCTGGGTATGGAAAAGGTTAACTCAATAACCACAAACCACAGGTCTTCCTCCCCAACTCCATCCAGGTCCACACAAGAAAACGAAAAGATATGTAGAGTTCAAGTGATACTGCAAACTGGTAAAACAATTCACAAGCGTGTATATTGGTCACTTCTAGAAATGAAATGAGGTTCGTAATTCCGAAGGTTCGTTAGTCCGAACACTAAATGATTAACGAACCTTATTTCGTTTTCGGACTAACGAACCTTCGGAACAACGAACCTTATTTCGTTTTCGGATTAACGAACCTTCGGAACATCGAACCTTATTACGTTTTCAAAATATCGAACCTTTGGAATAACGCCACAAATGTTCGGATTAACGAACCCTTTTACGTTTTCGGATTAACGAACATCGAGGTATAGGCAATTTACGTGTTTCGGAATTACGAACCTTCGAAATTACGAAGTGAAACCTTTATTAGACAGACAGGTCTGCATTATCAATACAGGACGAGATATAGGTTAACAGGAAATACTCAACACTTCTCTCACTCAACAATAATTAACATGATTGAAGTCTAGTTCTGCAAACATTTTCTTTTGCATTTTTTTTTTACATTAAACGTTTATACAGGGTGAAACACAGTCGCAAGATAAGAATGTACAAAGACATTATATATTTATTATGTAGACCTCAAAGCGATTTAACAGCATTTTGAATGTTTTTTTTTCCAAATTCAAAGCAACATTAAAGGAAAAATTTGGGGGAAAACATCATAATCGCAATAGTAAATTGTTCCAAGATATAGGGCTACATGTAGGCCCCTATAGAATTTACATATCATTACGGATGGGCGATTTCACAACAATGTGCTTGTTTCTTCTTGAATTCAATGCCTATTTGTTTTCTTTATGTAATATGTAGATATATATTTTTGTTTTCTGTTATTCAGGATCTCCATACAATTGGGACTATTCTGTTGAGAAAAACTAAAAAGATAAATAGAATAGTAAATAAATAAATAAATAAATAAATACAGGGTGAGGTAAATTACAGTAACAATACAACAAAAGCAGCAACACAGAGGCCTACACGGATATATTTATTACTGCAAAGTGCCAGCACCATACAAGTTTGCATAATATTGAGATTAATATATCATTTCACTTCAATAATTTTAATTAAAAGTAATGCACACTTTGTACATGTAGAAGCAGGGGGTTTGACTTTCCAAAAGCTTACATAAATCATTCGATCATATTGCAATAGGGGAATAGGTCATTAACACAAATTGAGTAAATGATAAAAACATGTTCAAGTTATCAAGTTTAACTTCTATTTATCAAATATCAAACAAAGTGACAATTTCAAATCAATATTCAATTCAATTCAAATAAAACATTTATTTTCTTCCTTGTCATTACATTTTTCGTAAACATAAATTCATAAATAAATCAATTTGTTATAAAAAATATAAATATGTACATATTGGGATTAAGGAAGAAGGCGTATACCCTAAAACCTGAGGCTTGTGGCAGGATAAGCCTGTAGACATAAATACAATATCTAATACATACGATACAAAAATAGAAGAAATATATTGCATTGTGAGTAGAAAGTGTAACAATAGTGCAGTTTTCTCTTCAAGTAAACCCAATGAAATGAAGGATCCATAAAGGCGTTACTTGTTAGGTATAGACCCTCTATTTAAACAAATGTACAACAATATATTAAGTTCGATGAGTAGGTACGAATACCGTGTATAGCTTACATAATTAGAAACATATACGTATATATATATATATATATATATATATATATATATATATATATTCCGCAAATTTGTTTATACATTATGGCCACTTGTTTCTCTTGTACTTCAGATAGCTGAAGAAGGCCCAATTATGGCCGAAAGCTTGATGGAGTGAACCCCGTCTATATACGTCTCATTGCTTATTCTCGCTGTATGTATAACATTCTCTCAAAAATACATGTATATATATATATATATATACATATAAAAGTATATCAAAATTATAGAAAAACAGTACATTACGATTTGAGGTAAGATGAATGTTATAAATGAAATACGGTCATAAAAATTATATCAAGTATATGCATATAAATAGGACAAAAGCTTTATGAGTAATTGGTAAAAACAATTAAGTTTCACAATTTTTGTTTTAATTCTAAAACTCCAATTAAATTCAAATTAATCTAAGGAGAGTTACAAGGTCGACGAATTCATATGTCCATTTTCTCGAAATTCTTTAAAGTCAAAATGGCGCATTTGATTCTAATAACAAAAATAAACCATACAATGTAAATGTCTTGCTGGAGAAGTTGAATAATGTTTATGCGTTTTCTTTTTGCAGTACTGCCTGTATTTTCGTTCATAAATCGGTAACAAATTACCATCTTCATAAAATAACAAAGGTTTAAATGGATACCTTTTAAATGTGACATAATAAATAATACTGAAAATACTGATAATTAGATTCACATAAAGCATGTGAAATAGTAAATTGGGTAAAATACATGGGCCAGCTATAATACACAGTAATAATGCTGCTTAAAAAATCATACAACGCTGTTTTCTATTTGTGAACCTTACAATAGTTGTTTTTACAGTTCAAAATATGTATAAAATCCTAAACAACAAAGATTTATTTTTAATACTTAATTCTAAATACATTAACCATAGTTGTAAAACTGTTAACAAACTACTGTATGAGGTCCGTACAGTATATAGCGTTTTTACCATGTTTACAGTGCAAGCAAAAAACTGATTAAAGCATGTCTGTGTGCACCCAAATTGAAATGAACAGAAAGCACTAAAACAATTTGATACAAATTGGCATGTTGGGAGTTTTACTACATTACGTAATTTGCACATTATTATGAATTTAAGAGGGTAATCATAAAATACTTTTACCACCACCCGTTAACATTTAGTTGTTTCCTGGTATTGTATAACATTTCCCTGCTTTTCTTCATCCAATTATAGCGTACATAATAACAATTCTTTATTCCCCAAGAATTTATATGAACTTAACAGTAGTTATTAAACAGTTTTTATTTATCTATTTATTTATTGATATATTCATATTCCACAATCATCAAAGTACATTTCGTAATCATGTTTACAATGAAAAAAAAGCATAACATATGCAGGATTGAAACGTAGCAATGAAATGAAAAAAGTGGAGGGGCCTACTAAAAAGCAGAGCTTGTAAAATGTAGACCCCCTATCAAAACTTTATACAAGGGTAATATGATACAAATAGAGTAAAATAATCAGCAAAATTCTATAAAATTATATAGATATAAACACTGTAACACAAATGTATTTACACTATATACAAAAGTAAATATGGACTTAAAAAAATAATCAATACTACCGTGGATAAGTATGAAGTTCACAAATATTAGATTGAATCAATAAGAATTCAGGAGAAATTTTTTGATGAGTAATTTAAATCGATTAGCTGCCTCTTTCATTTCTCTGTCCAGAGAATTCCAGAGTTTTGGTCCTGTGAAAAATACAGTTTTGCTAGAAAATACTGTTTTACTTTTAGGTAAGTGATAGTCATTTGATTGTCTCGTATTATATGAATGTAAAGTATTGTTTCTCATAAATTTCTTTTGTAGGACATTAGGTACACTATTTCTATCTAGCTGATACATGAATTGGAATAGTTGCAAGCGGTACAGGTCATTGATTTTAAGGATACGTTTCTGACGAAACAATTCATCCGTATGAGCTCTAAAGGACATATTGCATATTATTCTCAGTACTTTTTTCTGAAGTAGCAAGACTTTATTTAGTCTCGTTTGAGAGGCATTACCCCATGCCAGAATTCCATGATTAAGATATGGTAGAATTAATGCACAATACAACATGGATAGCGCCTGTGCTGGTAGAACGTATTTAAGCTAATTGATGACTCCAATATTTCTTGACACAGTTTTGCAAGTATTGTTGATATAAATTTTAAACAACCTTGCTTAATTTATGAGAATTCAATAAAGTATTAAACATGGAAGTTTGTTGTTTAAGAGTTTAAGCACTTGTTTAAACCGTTTTAAACAAATACCGCAAGGCTCATATAGTAGAAAGTGTTGTCATTGTTGTATAAACAATTAAAACAGCTTATTTTAATACTATGTATGGTTGAAACAATTGCTTAATCCTGTTAATACAGCAAGGACAGAGTGAGCCAAAAATACACCATTTTTATCCTATAAAGTACATTTGGACTAGAAAGTGCATTTATTTCCAACGATAAAAGCATCAACACATTTTAAGAAATGGAACAAAACAATGGAGGTAACAACTCAGAAAGCATAGCTTGTGATGAGTGCGAATTTTTTGTCTCTTTATATTTGAAAATGAATATGCGTTTTTAACATTTTCATAAATATTTCGGATGAACTTTAAACAAACATCACCGAAGCTATATATAAAGCAAATCTAATCCAGAATTACGAGGAATGATTTTTTTATATACTGTTTTTATTCTGATTTCATGAACAAATAGTTACATAACATTTCAATTTAACATTTCCAATCACATATAATACTTTACATTTCATATTTTCACTTTTTTCACTAACTTAATATTAACATGAATCATACATATCTTAAAAGAAAACAATGAACTTCAGTTATTATAAAAATGCTTAAACACCAAACTCCTACCCCCCAACACACACACACACAACACACCACTGTCCTGAAGACCTGCTAACAATCATCATAAATAAATCATGTTTATAAGTACAAAACAATTCGATGAACAATTTTGAATATAACAAGCTCACGGGAGAAGCATTACATATATTGAAAGTAAATAAAGACTTACAAACTTAACCTTGTCATAATTTTACTGTTTCCCATTTTTGCAAGTGCCGCCCTACTTTCCCCATTTTAATAGCTATTTTCTTTTCTTGATCCTTCTATTCTAAAATTGATTTTGAAATAATGTCCGATAAATTACACACACACCAACACAATTCTCCATTTACTCACACAAAGAAATATTGATTGTATATCAAGTCATTATAGTGTAAGTTGTTTGCGATGAAGAATGTATTCCACGTGATATACCTGCGGTACACAGATACACCTGAAGTTTGTATACATTCCATGAAAATGTGTAATGAGCACACCTTTCTCTTTGTGTTGGTCTAGAGCCCATTGGCATTTGTCATCAGCACATAGACAGATAAAGAGAATGTGGGTTTATTTTATTTATACCCGTTGCTTTTTAGCATCACGTACCCCCGGTATTTTTCAACGGAACCCTGAGGCCGGTCCATATTCCTCCGCGTGACACGGCGCTCTCTGAGATGGCGATCACTGATTGGTCAGTCTGGACGCATCACGAACTAGGAAATAACGAGAATAATTTTAAAAGTTAGCTTAAAGTAGTTCTCCTTTCCTCATACGAAATAAAGAAAACTTACACATAAATGCAAATTCTATGGACACAAATTTATTTCTACTCAATGGTCATTCAAAAATAAACAAAGCTCATTTGAAAAATCAAAGAGGAAATATGAATCGACTTTTCGTTTATCGAATTTCTTTGTGTCATAGAGTTTGTGAGTCATCTCACAACGCCCTTGAAATATACAATAAGAAACGATCACAGGAGTACACCAATAAAAGATATATTTGCACAACACTTCTCTTCTCTTCTCGAATGTTGCATTCCAAAGGGAATTTAATGTATTTGATTAATTTGTTTTGGATATTTACAAATGGATATCTATATTAAGATATATGAATGGCTGATTACAAAATATTACAAGAAGTATTGATCATGAAGGTTTCACAGGACATTATCTAGAAGCGATCTGAAATCAATGATATAATTCATGATAAATCACAGACAAAATACCCAGAAGAAAATTCTAGGTAAATTGACAAAGAGGGTTTTTTTTTCGTTCGAAGTAGTCAGATTTCAAATGACATTCATTCACCAAAAGCATTTTTATTTAAGTTATGAATAAGATTAAAATTCTTCAGTAAGAAAAGTATTTGAGTCTTTCGTTATTCACTTTTATCGATAACAGCATATAATTACGATATTTTGATTGGAATTTCTGTTAATATGAAATTACAAAATCACTGATGATTATCCAGACTAAATAATGTCAAATATCAATTTTGTGCTGCCTCTTGATGAATAATCAATTATTCATTCCATGTATAAGCATGGCCATAAACATTTGCCCCATTTTTGGAATGATTTGCATGATTATTTAATTGATTATGGGGGAAATTTAATAAAAACGTGTAATAAAAAATACGGAGGGGTTATATTACGTTGTTATTTATTAAAATGCAGTGTGTGTACGCTCATAAATGGTTATATTGTTTCTACGCATTTGAGAAGTTACGTATTTCTTTTGCGCTCATACGAAATTCAATTGAATTTCCTTTATTTCCAGTTTAAAAACAATTCGGAAATGAATATCTTTACAGGATTTATGAAATAATGATAATAGCGGGGACATGTAAATAAAAAAAATAACGACCTATCAAAAAATGACCGCTAACAGTAAACTGGCTGCATTTGACTACATAATGTATAATGTATGAAAAGAATAAAGTTACGAAAAACTATTACAGCAGAAGCAAAATACTAAAGGCAAGAAAAAAGGTGAAAAAAGAGGAAACGTTGTATATGCATTTATCAGGGGAAAAAATGTATGTTGTGAACAGTAAAGAAATTTAAATAAACGCTTTGGTTAATATTTTATTATGAACACACCCACTAAAATAGTACGAATGATATTATTTACGTATGTCAATGACACTAACCACAATAAAAAAGCATTAGTGTAGTTCATGATATATAAACATGTGTCAAATGCATGCTGATTTATCCACAATTTTCTTCAAAGTTCTAATGCACATTGATATTTTGTTTAACGCAGTTGAAAATATTCAATTTTTCATTCAGACTCTACTTCGTGTGAATTCAACATTACCATAGAATTGTATTAAATTAAAAAAAAAGTTGAAGGCTTCACTTCCAAAAAACTTCTGCGAATTATTTCTTTACATTTATATCAACTTATATTCACACTTAATATTCATTTTCCAGCAAAACGAAAACATTATCCTTTTATTCCAAGGAACATTGTATGAAATGATGAAGAAAATCTCTATATCACCAAAATATTAAACGAAATATACACTGTACTGCGGTAAATAATTACACAAATTAATACCACTTTGTTGTTACAAAACAGAGCAGAAACAAGGATAATGATATGATGGCAACAAAATTGTGGAACAACCTGCCTCATAATATTAGATCAATAAGAGACTTCAACAGATTCAAATCTGTGTTAAAACATACCCTTTCAAGAAGCACTTGCATTATCCCTATACAAAATTAAAACACCTCTTCCATTCACGTATTATGCACCTTATGTACATAATTAAGCCTTTTGGCTGAGACGTGCAATACTAACAAAACCTTTTCAATTTCAAATTTATATTTTTTTAAAGAACTAATCATTTATATTATTGAGACCATTATTATTATCATTAATATTATAATTATCATCATTATACTGGCCGGTGAGGATTTCAAATTGTACTTTGCTTGCTTGTACATCTAATAAGAAGAAAAGCTAAATACATAGGTATATCAACATATGTGTAAGTAATCAACATACGGCAAATAATATGAATTAGCAATTTCATTGAGGTTTCATTGCTTTATAAAGCTCTTGTCTTGATTTAAAGGAAGCTCCAACCTTTTAAAGTTATTTAAAAACCACACAAAAATACACAATGACGATTAAGTTCGAATTACTTACTACCTTACCTACTAAGTTATTGATTGCTCAATATTGTGCAAATAATTAACAAATATTGTTTCATTAATGATATATTCCGATGTTTTCAACCAAAAGAAATGTTCCTCGATGTAATATCGTTTGTACATTACGCTTCAAATTGTTATACATGTCATGTATGAAATATCTTTATAACGAATGGCTATTAAGAGTAAACACCCGTGTTGCTACGTCAGACAGTATCTGGGCTTGTATTAATTTGTTTCCAAGAAAACCCACGTTGCTTTGAAATATATATATACATAATATTCAAGTATCAAGTTAGTAAGGGGGCCTATTATTCAGATACACATGTACACGAAGATCACAAATGTATTGGTAATTATATTATATATTAGAAAAAAATGCTTGTTCATCGAAAACATCTTAGTCGTACACCCATCAAAGTCATTTATACATCATCGATATAACTTTCTTTCTATTTTTTGTACGAAAGGAAAGTTAGCCAATTAAAGGATGGTTAAGCAAAAATTCAGCTGATGATTGTCGAAAAAAAACTTCCATATGTCCTTGAGTCGCTTTTGCGGTTTTGAACATAAATGTTTCTTGAATTTTAGATTCAATAATATAATTCGGGCCATAATGCTTGTGAAGGGAACCCGTGACCTATAGGATACGAGCGTATTTTTTGTCTTGTCGAAACGTGACGCCTCACATTTTGAATTGGCGGGAAAGTGTGGTCGAAAACCCTGTGAACCGTTGGTCACGCCGCCGAAACCTCGGCGGTGGAGTTCCATCACGGTTCCGCTTGTTTGGAAGTGGTGTACGTGATTACGTGAATCTCGCCCTAACTGAAATTCGTCTTACTAGATGGTTATGGAAATAAGAGTTAGATTTATTTTCCTTAAATCATAATTGGACCTATAGCTATGGGATTGTATTCATGTGACCATTATCATAGTTACTACATATTTGCTCCCAACAACGTAACAATTAGCTCTGTGGCACTTTGGAATTCGTTAAAAACAAGAACGGTTGTTTATTCAGAAATGTGTAGAAATTAGACAAATTCTCATCATTTTAGAATCGTGTGTACAGATGCATGAGGTAGAATATCAAAACATGTTTGAATATAAATAAGAATAAGGAGGAAAATGAGGGAGAGAAAAGGATGATGGTAAATAAGAAGATTCATGGTCACGTGTGTTAACGAAATTAAGACAAATCTTGTCTTTAATTAGTTATAAATCTGAACATTTTAGAGCTTTAGTAATTCAAA
Source organism: Lytechinus variegatus (assembly GCF_018143015.1). NCBI lineage: Eukaryota > Metazoa > Echinodermata > Echinoidea > Temnopleuroida > Toxopneustidae > Lytechinus > Lytechinus variegatus. The sequence continues at coordinate 2,731,621 of NC_054747.1, read as the reverse complement.
GTTTATGTAACATTTACATGTTAAGTCAGCTACAATTTGTTAATATATTTTGTTATATCCAAAATGCAGGTTCAAGATCAGAGGTCAAAAGAAGTGGGTCACGTGTGTGACATCACATAGAAGCATGATTTCGAAAGTTTAATTTCATTTGGAAATTCTTGCGAATTTCAAGAAAATTCCCCTCAATTTTACAATGAAATTATAGTATTAAAATCATCATAATAAGTTATAATTTTCTATTTCTTAAGTTATTACTAATTGAAGTAAAGATTTGTCAAAATTTCTGTCACACTCGTGACCAAGAATGACCCAAAAGAAGAAAGCGTTTTTTTTTTTAACTTTAAAACCCCCAATAGTCATTAACATCATATACAAACAGAGCCAGACATAATATCAACAAAAACTCAACAAACTATACTTTCTGGATATTGAAAATAGGCTCATACATTTGAATATTCGTTTTATGAAATGATACAGGCTTGCATCTTATTATATGGTAATCTGAGTAAACGTTAAATGTCTCGAATTTGACAAAATATGAAGAAAAATAAAGTGAATGATGAAACATATTCTTGAAATTTTTCGAACTCTTCTCTCTCTCCCTCTCCCTCATTCTCGTAAAATCATTTCGACTGCGAATTAATAATCAAGCAAAAAATCCACTTATTTAATGGCCATATGCTTTAACTCATTTTTCATCATAATGTGATATGTTGCCCATAAGTCTGCCACATGATATGAAAGATTTAAATCAGATTCAATTCACATTACCGTAATTTCATTAGCTTGCTTTTTCTTTCTTAAAATTTAGAAAATTGGCCATCAACGGACATCCCTTAATAGCATTTAAAAACATTTTTCATTCCATCAATTAACCGCATAAAGATTGATGTGTCCTGATTTTAGTTCCATTAACCAGGTTAACATTATTTTAAAAGGTGTGATGTTGTCCTGCTCTTGATTAAAAAACCACTGGTACAGTTCAGTTGGGTTACACAAGCCTATAATGTACATTTAATGGTTACCGGTAATCATTTTGTACTGCAGTCTACACTACTTTGATGTCAGCCTCATTTTCCCCATATTATAGAAGTAACAATGTTGCTCTTAACTGTATTATGACTACCGTTGACAAAGATGCTGCCAAACGTAACTGAGAACGTGTATATATATATATATATTACATGTATTATCTTAGAAAAATAGAAATTTATCGAATGGTGGGCAGCTCTTACTTTACTGCAATAAGTGCCCCTGACTGCATTTTCTTTTGGAATCAATCACCTGCTTAGAAATCCTGTAACGCTTTCACAGATTGTTTATTTTTGTCTTAAATGGTATGGCAATTTGAAGGATTATAAGATATGTATGAATTTTATCAGAAAAATTGCTTTGACTAATCAGTTATATTACTACGTAATATATTGTGGAAAGGTAAAACAAAATCATAAATCAATTCCTTATTTTAAGTTTGCTTTAAATGGTGGTTTTGTGTGTGTGTTATTTTTTGCCCATGTAATGGAGGATGAATAGTTGGTTGGTTTTTATTCAAGATTAAAAATGCAAAATAAACATTACATGATCAAATAATCAAAAAAAATATAACAATGTAACAATAATCAAACTTAACAATGTATATAATAAAAAAAATCGTTGGGATAGACCCGTTTCAGATTAACTATTAATAGCCAATCAGTTCTTCCCAGGGGTCCCAAACAGGTTTAGTCGCCCCTAAACGCTCAAAAAAGGATTATCCACCGATGGGCTAAATTGAAACATGAATATTAATTAGGTAAAATAATGGATAAGGTGCGTAAACTTAACACGATGTTGTGTAAAGAAATCTTACCAAGTTTTTTACACAAAGAATGTATGATTCGAGTTATCAGCAACTTTTCAAAGATTATTTTTTTCGATTTCTTTCGCCATTTATATTTCTAAAGCTTTGGGAATATTAATCTCATTTTTATTTGTACATGTATAACTGTATAAGATCTGTTGAGACCTTAATACTTTCCAAAATTTTACTATGCGTCCCCCATTTTTGTAAATAGTTTTGACTGCCATACTTGTATTGCTTAATCAAGAATTGTTAATTCGTTCCAAGTTCTTATGGCTTGATTGACCATCCTTTGTGACGCAATTACAATGAATTCGGATTACATAGGCTTGCCAAACATGTTAAATGTACTAATATATTATAAGATATTTGAAAGTTTACTTTTCACGACAATAAATCATGCTTTCTATTTCTTTTGCGAAACTTTCAATTGGTTTCTCTGACAAGATCTTAAAATAGCCATTTACCCAAAGAATATAATACAAATAAAACATTTTTTTTACCAATTTAGCTGACATTTCCATTTCTGTACTATCATTTACCAGCCTCTCCCTAATTTCCACTTTTTCATATTTCTTCTTTTCTCCATATTATGAACGTGATTCCTTCACAATAAACTAAAGAATAATTGTCCATCATCATGATCATATTACCAAAGATTGTATATATGTATCTCTGTATCTCTAAATGCAAAGGAGCTAATCTGGTCCGCAGTCACACTCCTCTCAGAGTGAGACGAGGGGCCAGTTCTGATAGAGTGTGCTTTCGGTCTTCAAGAGTAATTTTCACCTCTTTTGGAGTGAAAATTTGAAAAAAAAATACACACTTTCACTCCAAAAAGGGTAAAAATTCAATCTTGAAAGATTGAAATCTCACATCATCAGTACCGGTCCCTCACCTCACTCTGAACGGAGAGTGACTAGGGAACAGATTAGTTCCTTTGCATTTGCAGAACTTAAAAGACGAAGAACTATCTTCCCTAGACGTAATCAATCTTTTCACAGTAATGTGGAATTCATAACACTCATGCGGAATCACATTTTTTCACTTTTTGTAGAATTTTGTTTTTTTCAAATAGATTTACGTATTTTCGTCCCATTTTTGTCATTTATTTCGTTTTTTGCATAACATGGATGAATTGCCAATTTTAACAATACAACGACTGTTTTATCGTTCCGCATGGTACCCATAACATGCATTAAAAAATCTATTCTAATCATTTTTTATCGTTACATCAATATATATTTTTCATTCTTGATAAATCCCAAGGACTCATCAACATAATACGATATAAACATCGTCACCTTTTCCATAATATCTTTTGTTACACATATTTATGGCAAATTTTTACGACAAGGTAAATGACATATTTTCCAAGCAGCCTAATTTCTATGGATTTATTTACCTCATACCTTTTCACGATTTGAATATTTTCTTGTTAAAAGATATCTACAAAGCAATCCATGGGCATCACATGATCATCCAACCTTTATTTATTTCATAATATCATCATACATGTTTGCAAAGAAAGTTGGTAGAATTTGTAAGTTTATCAAATGCATTTTACTCTATTATGTTTCACTTCAATTTTAGATGAGTGATTACTGCAATAATCATAATCATGGTAATACACATTAATCCATCTTCTTCTTTTTGTTACTCAGTATTATATATATGTCTCATGTTTATATGTTTAATCATGGAGCTATAGTGTTTTATAGCTCCATGGTTTAATTTAATTATGTCATTTTTGTGAGGGTAATATATCTTGTTGCTGCTTTTCTCTGTAAGGGAGCATCCTGCTCGACAAGCGTAAGCTTCCTGGGGGTGCTACCCGTTTTTTTTTTAAAGCTTTATACATTTTACATCGTATTATTTGAAAATGAATAAATGATTTGAATTGATCTCTGCAGGTCTTTTCCATGTGCATATATCTATGTGAACATACATATGCAAATTGATTATATTATAATAATCTATTCAGAATTGGTTTTAAAATGTCCGTCTGTGTGACTTTTTTTGTCTAGATCTCCCCAGTCATGTAGGCAATCTTCTAGTCCTTTTGAACAATTTTTATGCCTTAAATTTAGTCATTTTTCATTCAAATAAACAGTTATTTCTTTTCGTTTTTCACAAAATATAATTTTCATCTAAATTATACAAAATCCTATGCCATAGAAGAGTATAAATATGTAACACATTTGTCAACAGAACAGAATAAGAAGGTGTGTAGTAAAATCAAAATCATGTGGCGGGATATGCCTGTACATTTTAAATGTACCACAATACATCACTGTTTCAGTTATCATGATTATGTTACGTGAGCTCAGCTCCTGTAGAATTGAAAAAATATTTTGTTACTTGACCTTGTTTCTGTTTTTTTTTTTACAAATATTTGCGTTTAGAATCTTCAACAAGATACAAACAACTTTTTCATAGGAAAAAAAAGTTTTTCATCTGAAAGTAAATAAAAAATGGGCTATATTAAAAATCAATTATGATAAACGTATTTTACACACAGTAAAAACGCCGTTTAAGATTCTGTACAAAGCTGTTTACTATATGAACATTACAGCGGTTGTTTAACAGTTCAAACAAACATGCTTAATCTATCGAGAATTAAATACTACAATACAAACTTTGTTGTGCAAGATTTTTAACATTGGTGTACACCGTTTAAACAACTACTATAAGGTTCATATAGTAATCAGCGTTGTATAAACATTATATACCCCGTTTTTACTCTGCAGTCAGATTTTTAATTCTTACTGCTGAATCTCCTTCCTAAGATTTAATGCCTTGAGAGTTCAAATTTTACACACAATTTAACTTTAAGAAAGTACTTCAGGGCATGTTTTCGGTGCATCTCATAGACTCTAAAAAATGAAATGTTAAATCAACATTTAAAAGGTTGAAGGGGTGACAGCCTTCTCTAAATGTTGTATATACCATTTAAATGATTCAACCCAACACTTAATAACTTTGATTCAGCTTCACGCAAGGTTGTATATAACATTTAGCATGTTTGGAAAAGGTTTTGTTACTCCTCCAAGCTTTCAAATGTTGATTTAACATTTCATTTTTAAGAGTGTACGGTTTATCAACGATGTTTTCAATGTATTTTATTGTTTTTAAATCTACATGCCTGTGACGTAATTTTTTTTATAGTAATATGTAAAATCAACATTCTTTTCATTATACTATCCAGATGAAAATTAATAACCAACTAATCAATCATCACCAAATAACCTTAAACCTGACGTTCAGGAGGCGTGACAAAACATAGCTAACTTTACATAATACACTGTAAAAAAATATTGGGTAAAATTTTTACCATCACGAGGGTAATTATGTGTCCAACCAATTCTGGGCAGTAATGTACCCTAAGCGGGAAGCATATTGTCCAGTAAGGTTAAAAAGTAAGCAGCAATTACTTTAGAATGAGCAAAATTTCCATCACACTGGATAAATAAAATACCCCAAAGAAATGTCCAATGTTGGTTGGACACATAATTACCCTCATGGAGCACTTTTACTCAAATTTTTTTTATAGTGTACACACCATAATTTTTTTTATAGATTTAATCGACTGTATGTAAAGACTTTCATATTGACTCAGAAGCATTTTAAAAGTGTTTTAGATTACAATTTATCGACTCTCGATGTCTTATTGTTAGTAGATTATGATATTACCTTATTTTGTACTTTCATGTTGATGTTTCGTTCAACTGCGTGATGTCTTTGTGAAGTACTTTTCCAAAACTGATCAGGCCAACCCTACAGAATAACATAAATAAAACACAATAAATGAATAAATAAATAAATAAATAAATCTGTTTTGCATCAATTATTGTACGAAACGCATAAAATAGCAGTGTAAAAATAGCAATACATATACATTTATATATTGAAGAAGATAGACAACATATAGAGCCCAAACATGGTCACATTACTGACGCAAACAGGGCAGATTAAACACATAAATAGTTACCCAAATGAAAATATATTCTTAATAATTTTTTTTTTCAATTCAATTCAAATAAAACATTTATTTTCTTCTATGTCATTACATTTTTCGTAAAAATAAATTCATACATAAATCAATTTGTTATAAAAAATATAAAATATGTTTATGAAAGTAAATATAAATATGTTCATGAAAGTAAATCATGACAAATTCGTTGAAAATATTCGATCTATCATCAAGTAGATTTATATTTCAGGTAAGAAAACAATTCAGATAAGAAAACGTGTTATTATCATTAAAAACATGACATATTCGGACCATCATTGTTCACTCTAAATTGTACGGATCTAAAATATAAACTTGAAAAAATCTTATAAATCTTATCAATATCTAATTTTGCTACACTCTAAAAAAATATGTGGTAAAAGCGCTCCATGAGGGTAATTATATGTCCAACCAACATTGGGCATTTCTTTTGGGCATTTTTTTTTAATCCAGTGTGATGACAATTTTGCCCAATCTGAAGTAATTGCGGCATATTTTTTTAAAATCTTACTGGACAATATGCTCCCCGCGTTGGGTAAAATACTACCCCAAATCGGTTGGACACATAATTACCCTCGGGCTGGTTAAAATTTCACCCAATAACTTTTACAGTGTGCTTTGAATCTTGCATCAGATCGCGAATAGATTTTAGAAATAAACACCAGATGAGAAAGCACACTGTCTTCAATGAGCAGTATGAATCTTCAAGTTGTATTAATCGAGATTATATCATTCTTAAAACAAAAATATCATAATATTTTACGATCGATATTTAATTTTTCTAATTCATTTGGAAGGTATACAGTTCGGAAAATACAACGAAGTATGCCGTATATAGCTTGGTATAATCATAATTATATTCTTGCTCAGGGTTTTCTGATCAAAATGGAAATGCTGAAATTAAACATCTGTTAAAGTTAACAAATGTGAACAGTCTCTAACGAAGCACTGTGGAATTCATAAAATTCGAAAAGTACATATCATACTTTTTCAAGATAAATCACAATTAGCATGGTAAGTTCTTTTTGAAAGCAAGTCATAACGTGGACATGAAATATATCATAAGTAAGTAGTATATAATATAGTATAGAAATATGAGACTGATAAACTTTTAAGGGGATTAAATAAATATGAAATACTTGCTAAAACAGGCGTATTGTTTTAGGTTTTACCATTAATAAAGACAAACTTAATCCGGACAAAATGTATAGGATTTCAACTATTTCTTATATGATATTTATAAATCTAAAATATTTAACTTGATCCTGAGCTTGAACAGCTGAATTTATTGTTTTAAAAAACAGAATAGAAATACACATGAAATCAACAAATATACAACATTACAGAATAATCAAGAAATAAAATAATTGCTCAAATAAATTTCAACTATAATGGCATAATAATGCAAATGTGATATTAGTTTTGGAAAACTTTGGGAAGATCTATACGTTCTGGGAAACATCATTCACTCCTAAACTTTACTATACTGAGTAAGTTTGAACGGAACTTCAATATGAAATAATAATGACGTTGTATTCATTTTGATAAACAATGGAATAAAAGGAAGGTTGTTGTAATGATGTTAAGTGACAGAGAATTCATAATCTAAGAGATTCCCCTAGATTCTCAAATGTAGGCCCTACGCTCAAAATAAAATATTAGGCTAATGGAAGTGTTTCATTAATTTAAAAAATGGAGCATAAATAAAAATCAAGATAATGAACTTTATATTCATATAAACGATGTTATGTCGGATAGATTCAGCATTAATGACATTCATGAGATTAAGCAGTGGATTATCTTTAGGACATTATATATGTCATAAATTTAATCCCCCCCAAAAAAGAGAGCAGAATTTGTTTAGAAGTGATAAATGTGTTGAAATGAACAACTGATAATGTTAAAATTCTCGTGCATGTTGCATGATTAAAAAATTGAAAAATTGATAAATTAATAATAGCTGATGTAAGTTCTTCTCGTTCATCCAGTGGTGATCAATATAACAACATCGAAAGAATGATGATGATGATGATGATAGTAAAAAAATAACAATGATGATAATAATAATAATAAATGTGTGGACATATTTTTCTCATCAAGAGAAGTAAGACAAGCATGAACACTGATGAAGGAAATGTTATATCATAATTATGCATAGAGTCTATATTCAATTATGACACACAAAAAGGAAGAATAGACACAGAAGAAGAAAAAGTAGAAGAAGAGGAAGAAGTATAAAAAGAAGAAGAAAAAGAAGAAGAAAAAGAAACAGGAGAAGGAGAAAAGGAACTGCTCCGGCACCATACTGTTATTATCATTATGTTTATCATAGTACTATTTATTTCGCCAACAGGTATAGTGAGAAAACACTTGTACAATTCTTATGAGTTCCAATGAACATGGTAAATATATTTTTTATGTATCAAAACGAATGGAAAAATATCCTCTAAATAAAATGTATGTTTCTGAAGTAAAAATTGCACTACACCTCTGCCGGGGGAAGGAGGGGGGGGGGGACACGCGTTTAAGTGTATATACAAAATAACACTAAAGGAATGAGAGCAACAGCAAAAGGTTCAGGAATAGTTTACGTTTCATATCAACACATGCTATCATCATCATAATGGAATTTGATAAAACAATTTTATGTGAGGAAGGATTTGTGTTAGCCTCTTTTGTAATTTAAATAATCAATGTGATGACATTTATGTCGTTTAGAATCATAGAACATGATAAGTCCATATTTGAACTGTTAGTTAACCAAGGGCGCATACTGGTCTGATTTTTTTTTGCTAATTAATGTAAAGAATATTGACATATAAAGCGTACACGAAAAGAGGAAATAAGAAAAAGGGCGGGGAAACAACCTTTTCACCGATCAGCCGCAATACACCGTATAAATTTTTTTTTTATTCGAATACTGCATTATCTTGAGCTTGACAACAAAAATACAGAAAATAATAAAAAAAAAAATAGAAAAAAACTATACAGTCGTATTCAGAGAAAAGGCATCAAACTATGCTGCCCATCTGCGATGGCACAGCTTTATTACCATGATCACAGGTTTTAATATAATTCAAGGTGCAATCCATCCAAGTACAGAACGAAAATCATGTTATAAGTTGCTGGGTTCCTGACAGTGAATGATTTGTGAACTTGACTCTCTGTATAGAGCACAAAAGTCATATATGTTTATATATATATATCAAATAAATTAGAGAGTATGAATGAATTATATTCAGATGAAATAATGGGCCCAGCCAACTAACCACAATCACACGTGATCTAATCATTCACGTTATGTAGCTATGCTCTTGGCGATATAAATTTAACCCCAAACACACAAACAAACACACGCACGCACACCTACGCACGCACGACGGAATAAATTTGGATAAAGCGATTCATGAATGTTTTAATAAAAAAAGATTGATTAGAACAGCAAGAAAGAAAACAACCGATTAATTAACCGGTAAAATGTGAATATTTTTTTTGGTTTTTTTTTTTGGGGGGGGGGGTGGGGGGGGGGGGGGGGGGGGGATGGAGGCCATTGCCTCAAGCGTGCAACCCCTCAGCACATCCATGTACCTTTCATCAGTTTCTAAACCAATGCAAATGTTCAGGAATGCCCCCTGCATACAGTGAAGAAAGTACGCCATCTACGGTAGTAAGATGATCTGACGTTCCATAATTCACGATATCTTCCAAAGAAATTCAAACATGTTTCAGGTAGCTCTTGATAACTGACCATCATACACGATATTCTTTTTCTTCAGTGTAGATTGAGACGAGGTATGAATGTTTTCATTGATAAAAAGATTGATTAAAAAAAAGGAAGAAAGCAACCGATTAATTAGCCGGTAAAATGTGAATAAACGTTTTTTTTTTCCTTGGGGGAGGGGGGAGAAATGGGGTTATCCTTGCCAGACCCATTTTTACTTTAAAAATCTCTTCTTGAGAGATGATGACTTTTTTTTCTTGTCGTTTGTTCTTGCTGACCCCCCCCCCCCCCCATTAAATCCTGGAACCGCCCAATGGGTCATCCCATATTCATTCCAATGGGTAAGAGGGCTGAATAAAAAACAATTAAAAACACCAGGCTATAGTCCATGAAATTAAAATAAAATCGATATTATCTGGAGTCGAGGCTAGCCCAGACAGTCGACCTTTGCCCGCTTGCAATCGTGAACTTCACGGTATCATGTATGCAACGCTTTTGGCATTCTCGTGTACTTCATTTCACAAACCAAAGAATGGGAGTCTGGGGCCTAGATTTTCAGGTTTTACCAATGCGGAGAAGAAAATGAGAATGTAATAGAAAACATCATAATCCGATCTGGTTTCCTTTAAAATTTTATAATAACACTCAAATTTCTAATCATAATTCGGAATTAAGATGGCTGTAATAAGCTATAATCGGGTAATTGTTGAGCAGAGAAAGTGCTTCGAGCAGCTTGATATTTGTGTTATGTCTGTCGGTTGTGTCTCTCTTCCCTCACGGAATATTTAGTTTTTCTTCAAATTGATAAGGGAGAAGTGAAGATCTAAGACACTGCTAACACCACATTCTCCTCTTTAACTTTAAAAAGTTTTACAAGTTTGAAACTTTTCAAATGGCTCATTTTATATTATTGTAAATTTGAATAATGTACCATTTTTAATACCATCTGGGCAACAATATTAAACAAGAGTTAAGAGGGTAATGAACACACACTCGCCCCACCCTCATGTACGCACCTATCCCTCACTTTACACGGTAAAAACGTTTTATATTATGAGGTTTTTTTTGTTAAAATTTCAATAAAAGATTTAGACAATAAATTTCAATTTGAAATATTAGTCTCCATTATAGATTGAAATTTGTTGTTCAATTGATTTCAACATCATAAAGTAAACCAGGTGGTATATGGAAATATACATTTTGTTTAATTTCATTATTCAAAGCAAACTTGTTTAGCCTATAAAGTCGTATGACAGTGTAATAATAATAATAATAATAGCCAATTTTTATAAAGCGCTTTTCCCAGAATGGCCCAAAGCGCGTTACAGCATATTAATACCCCGGTCATTGGACTCATTTCAATCAAGCACGAAAAGTGCACAATTTCCACTCCCTGGGGAGCATTCTTTGCACAGCGGTAGTGTACTACTACTATTACTACAAGTGTACTACTACTACTTCTACTACTACTACTACTTCTACTTCTACTACTACTGCTACTTCTACTTCTACTACTACTGCTACTTCTACTTCTACTACTACTACTACTACTTCTACTACTACTGCTACTACTACTTCTACCACTAGACCACAACCACAAGCACCACTACAACTACTACTTCTTCTTATACTACTACTACTACTACTACTACTACTACTACTTCTTCTACCACTACCACAACCACCACTACAACTACTACTTCTTCTTATACTACTACTACTACTACTACTTCTACTAATGCTGCTGCTGCTATATTACTACTACTTCTATTAATGCTGCTGCTGCTGCTACTACTACTACTACTTCTACTACTACTACTAAAAAAATGAAAAGAAACGTGAGAATAAGAAAGAGGACAAGGAAAAACAAAGTAGACAAGAAAAGCGACAATAATTAATATAGTAATATTGAAGATGATAACCCCAAAATGAAATATAATTATCATTAGGTTGTCATTTCCCTAAAAGGGGGTCAGATCTTATAGCACTTTTAAAATATAACTCAATGATTTTTTTGATCTCTCTGACTTTAAATAATTTACAGAATAGCTTAATCATTTAGGAATAACTTGCAATGATATAACGAATATTAACGCTTTAAATTAAACAGTCAAAAGCCGTCGTGATATAGACTATGATCATTTAACCAGCTAATTCTTGGTACAGTTATTCTTTTTTTATCAGGAGCGACACTATAGAACACCGTGGGTTGACCTATTTCTTACACTCCATTTCTAAATCCATTAATGAATTGGCAGAGTTCTTTTTCCAAATAAGTTTTCTGTCTCTCCCAGGAGGGCTCCGCATGTATATAAGACCATCATCATAATTGCTTCTTCATGTGTAGTGAGGTAGGAAGATCAATCGGTTTATTGCCAGTTGGTCTTCTACCACTTGGTCTACTATACCCGTCAGTCCGTAGGTCTCATCCCAGATGGTCTAATCCCAGTTTGTCTAATAATCTTTGGTCTAATTTTCTACGTATCACCATCTGCCCGAATGTTCATGAAACAATCAATACCCATTTTGTCAATTTCCAATTGGTTAAAGACCACTGACTTAGTCTATATGTTCAGATGAACTGTTTACACTAAAAAATTAAGTGCTAATTCAGCTCTTAAAGAGCGTGTATAGTGACTGCACTTCGGAGTGCTGATTTGTCTAGTTCAAATTTGAACTAGACAAATCAGCACTCCGAAGTGCAGTCACTATTCACGCTCTTTAAGAGCTAAATTAGCACTTCATTTTTTAGAGTGAAGGCTTTATACGACTTGATTGTTAGACCAAGTGGGTATCAGACCTAGTGTATTGTAGACCCCGTGTAGACCGAACGGCAATCATTCCGAATGAAAAGTTGACCAAATTTTTAGGCCCATGTGAACCTGGACTCATTAGTAGACCAACTGATAATAAACCAAGATAAGATGAAGCATCCAGTTCCGTACCAGAAAAATGCCCTACTTTTCCCCGGAGCACGCTGGGCGGCGTCGTGATCGTTTGTCGGTGCATGGACCATGGTCGGTACAAACCTCAGCTCTGTTGCGAGCAAACCTGATAAGTCTATTTAATTAGTCATATATGGGTCAGACATCTGTTTTGTATTCGATTATAAAAAAATACACAGGAAAAAAAGAAAATCAACTTCTTGTGCAGACATTTCCGAGACATCTACTGATGACTGAAAAAACAAACATTTTTTTTTCTCCTGGGGAGTGAAATTGTAACACATGCAATAAATGCAATAATATTGAGACGGTGTTTCCGGTCACTTTATGCTTCACTCTTTTGAAGCAACAAAATGATTTTTGTTTTTAGGGCTCCATTTGTAAAACACCATAAAAACAGGTTACAAAATGTGTCTTTTGCAGATCAGATCTTTTTAAAAGTCTATACAATGAAAGCCGATGCCTTTAAAGTGTTTTAGTATAAACTTTAAAAATATGTTGGGTAAAAAATGCTCCATGAGGGTAATTATGTGTCCAAACAACATTGAGCATTTTTATTCATCCATTGGTTAAAATTTTGCCCATTCTAAAGTAAATGCTGCTTATTTTTAACCTTACTGGTCAATATGCTTCCCGCATTAGGTAAAATACTACCCTAAATTGGTTGGACACATAATTACCCTCGTGCTGGGTAAAATTTTACCCAATATTTTTTACAGTGAATATCAAAGAATTTGTACGTGATAGTTTATCAAAATGTATTCTTAGTATAATTATAATGGAAATGTTGTCAACGTGGCTAATAGTAATTCTGAAAAAAGCATTAAAAAAATCATCGTGTTTGTGATCAGAATTAGACAAGACTTCAAAGGGATCGAAAATTCCCCGGATTTTTCGAAGGATGTATGTATTTAGATCGTAGCATATTCTCTTTTATTTCTGGCAAAATCTGGGGCAAGCATAATGAAAAACAGCATAAATGATACATCATCTTGATGATATGAAATGAAATGATATTCATAGCATTAAAGTGGGCCATATTTTGTTTCATGACTTACGCTACTGTTCGTGTAAGGCAGACGCTTTTTAAAATTGGATCAGTGTTCTCTTTATGGAACGCTCGACACACATGCAAAATTCACTATAAGCAAAGGTAGCACATACAATAGCAACTATGCCCACGTATGAGACAATACGTTAGTAGCATTTCGAGTGTAAAAAGTTGGTCTATTTTCGCCCACAATTTATAATTGTTAATGTGCAATGGTGCTGGATCAAGACCCACATGTTAAGGTGCACACTGACGAATCCAGGGGGGGGGCACAACTAGCCCGTGCCCCTTCCTTGAGAGACACAATTAAGATTTGCAATGTTAAAATGCCGCTAAAACAGAAGTGTCCCCCCCCCTTGATCCCTTTTTTTTCTGCTTGTCAAATTTGTTCGTGGACGAAATGTCTTTATTTTTTGGTTAAAAACGTTGTGTTTTCTTTTCTTTTTTTGCTTGTCAAAATTTTTTCTCGGGAAAATGTACCCTCCCTTTTGAAAAATCCTGGATCCACCCCTGTTACTGCCCACCCACAAACAATAGTTGTTTAACATTTTAATACAACGCTCTTTACAATATGAACTTTATACAAACATGACAAACTCGCTGTTAAAGGTTTTATACAGAGCTATTTAAATTATGAACCTTACGGTGGTTGTTAAACAATTTAAACAACCATGCTTAAATCAATGAGAATGAAGCATAACTTTGTTGTTTAAGATTTTAAACACATGTAGTAAACAGCCATGTATATACAAAACAAGAATAAAAAGCGTTTTTACTTAGCACAGTAGTTTTGCTTACAGTTTAAACAAGTATTCAAAACCTTAAACAACTAAGTTAATTTCAATAAATTAAACATGGTTGGTTAAACTATTCAACAAGTACTGTGAAGTTCATAAATTATAGTAAACATTGTTCAATAGTTTACAAATATCACAATATGAAATGCAACGTCTAGTATTGCTAATACTATTCTAACCTATTCAACCTATTGCTAACCTATTCAACAAAGTAAACCATACTATGCTATATAAGACTCCTGATATGCTTGTTATCATCAAAGGGATTCTACGGGCTGAAAATAATCATACAAATAAATTAAATCAAATTAATGGATTCAAATTAATGGATAAAATTCACCGAAAAATGCTGAAAATTTCATTAAAATCTAATAACGTATAGTTTATTGAGATGTAAAACATCTCACCTTTTAGTTTATTCGAAGTTAAGTTCAAAATTGAATTTTTCTATTTTTTCAATTAAGGTGAAAATAGAAATAATATAAATTTTGAATGTGAATCATGTGAAATATACACATTTACTATTTTGTTCCATCTCTACTCTTTTGTTAAATAAAGTCTATTAGCTTTCTTTCTTCGTAATAAAATTCAAACGAATGCACGAACCTCTTGTACATACATTTTTATCCAGATTCAGGATTCAAAATATATTTATTCTAAAGTAAAGTGTCATGAATACTGAATTGTTTTTTTTAAATGCACATAACAGGATACACAAAAATTAAATTACAATAACAATAGGTGTACCGATTTAAATTCACAATAATGATTAAAACCAACGATTCCAATTCCAGTTCACAATAATAATTTCAGTTGACAATAATAATTACCATTCACAATAACAAGGTAAAATACACAGTAGAAAAAATAGCACATTGTTCAAGCCTGTTACTCTAACAACAAGTTGTTTAAACTTTTTGTAATTGTTTAAACTTTTTAAACAGCTAGTTTAACAAAGTTTAAACAGTTGTTTAAACAATGTCTGTTCGAGTGATGAGCTAAACACCAAAGAGTGGAAAAAATAAAGGTGTTGTTATAACACACAAGGGTGTTGAACCGACTTTACTAATTTATTACATTTTTTTTTTCAATTTTAATCTAATAAACATGTAATAGGCCATAACCGTGGGAGATAAATTGCAGATTACATTTGTCAAGAAGGCAGGCTATGGGGTAAGGCGTAGACATGTATTTGAAAATATATTAAAAAGAATATAAGTTTAAAAAATCCTGATAATTCTAACGTCGGGTTTTCATTGAAAATTATATCAGGTTCCTATGCCATTATTGAAACAAATTACCAGAATTTCCGAGATGATGAGCTAAACATCACAATCACTTAAATGGTTTATGATTCAACGGTATGATATATAATGGGGACAATATCCATCTTCTCATCATATATCAAGTAAAGAATGGAAATGGACGGGAATGCATTGGAAAAATATCAATTCAAATTTAACCTTGAATGCATATTTGAATGAGGAGTAATCATGAACACTTGAAAAAAAAATGTTACTATTGGAAAATAATTTGAAAACAATTAGACAAATAAAGATAGAGACTGAAGACTGACATACGGTATACTGCAGTGAGAATATTAAGAAGAAAACAAGGTCATTGTTTTGCGTTTCTTTTTTTATGTCCCTATATAGATTTTGTGTTGTAATCATGTAAATCGTTTGAAATTATTGTGATCCTTGATGATTTGATTGGATAAAAACTTAAAACAAAACAAATAAAAAAACAGTTCAAGAACTAATCAGTTTCAAATTCAATTAAAATTTTGAGATAAAATTTAGATAAATGTAGACTATCTAGACAATACACTTTTCGAGTTGAAATAGCTTGCAGTGAATTGTTCTTGTTTAATCAAAACAAAAAAAAGTATTCTTGCTTTCCATACGTTTTCATGCAGGTATCCATACAAGTGCCCAAATGCATCAATCCATACCGGGGAGGAACGGTGCACATGAGGTTCACCGTTCGGGTGAACGTTCTTTTGACCCGACTTCGCGATTAGTAATACTCTGAGAGGGCTCGTTGGCAGGTGCTTCTGCCCCGGGAATTACGGGTGGGTCGCGAGGTTGCATCCTGCTACATCGCATGGGTGTATACATGTATATAGCCCCATTGTTTGCGATATAAAATGTCAATACTAGAAATTCACAATTTCTCTGAATAAAAAGATTTTATGATACACCAATAAATGGCCGATGAGAATCAACATACAAACATATATTACTTCATTATTAATAATAATATGGCATCATATCGCAATGGTGAATGTGTTAAGCTTCTATAGAGGTCTTATCATTTATGAAATCATTTCCACAGAAAAGATAGAAAACCTCTAATTTCCTCTCTTGCATCCTTTCTCGTCTTTCCATTTCAATTTTTTCCCCCCTGTATTTCTTTTCCCTTCTTCATATTACACATGGTGAACCAGAAACTTTCCCCATGCATGTTATAGACTCCACCATGCAAACCTACAAAGGTCATCAGATACACTTTTGTTCAAATTACTACCCAATAAACATACACTGTAAAAACTGCGGTGTTAAAACTGACACCAATTGGTGTTAATAGAGGACCACGCCGTGAGGTGTTAAAATTACACCCTAGAGATTAAACATAACACCAAAGAGTGTAAATGTAACAACAAAAGGTGTTGTAATAACACCTATAGGTGTAAAACTAACACCACCAATTTGACACCGGTGTAAAATAACTGGTGTGGTGCTCTATGTACACCGGTTAACACCACAGTTTTTGCTGTGTAACACGATCATTTATATTCAATTCAAACTCTGCGACAGGTCATTTTCTCATACAAAATCAACAATAGCTTATAGTTACATTTGCTCATGTGACATACACGAAAAACGTTATATTGGTGTACGACTTTTTTTTTATTGGACTGATTTAAAAAAAAATTGTGTGTGTGCATGTGTGTGTATAAACATATTATCAATATCACTATCTTTATTATTGATTTGACCAAATTATAAAACACCTATAGTACGAATAATTGAATATTACATGACTTAGACCAACAAAAAATAGCAATATCTATTCATGCTTGTTAAGGTAAATGGTCGGAAGCATAATCACCCTACGCATATAGAACTGCATACAAATGTCAAATGAATATATAATATATAAATGTATTATCATATTCATATTTTTGTAGGCTACACAGCAAACCTATTGCCCTTCCTATTTAAAAAACAAATAGCTTCATGTTTTTTGAAAAACAAATTGAACAATTTATGAATATCAATTTGTGTACCTTCCTTTCTATTCTTGTTTTAACCTCTTTCTATGTGATTATTTTATATACATGCATATACCCGTTCACCAACTTTCGGTGTAAAATACTGGTTTTACAATGACTCAAGCTTCAATCTTATATTGCAAGACTATTGTGTGTTCTACACTGTAAAACTGCGGTGCTAAAACTGACACCAGTTGGTGTTAATAGAGGACCACACTCTGATGTGTTAAAATTACACCTTAGAGATTGAACAAAATACAAAAGAGAGTAAATGTAACAACCAAAAAGGTACATGCAAATGTCTGTGGAATTTCTTTGTAAGAAATGAATAAACCTTTTGGGCTCTGTCGGCTCTAAACAGAACATGAATTCATAACTTTCATGAATTCTACCCGAGAATCCGACCAACAATTCGCCCTATACTTACAAGTCTTCGGCTTACTATATTAATACAATGCTAGGTGGATAGGCCGATGAAATATTTGGTGTATATTTATTACTATTTCCTCACAATTTATAAGGGAATTAAAAAATAACGGTATAAAAGAGTATTAAAGCCATCGCAAAATATCTCGAACCCGCAGCACCATGAACATAATATCTTGAATGACAGGACATTACCGTTGTTAAAATAATAAAAAAAAATCTTAATTAATATCTTTTTCAATCTTCATACTTTAGGCAATAAGTTTTGCATGACTCGTTATTCCCATTTTCAAGTCAATTACAACTCTAAAAAGTCGATAGGTTGAGGTAGTCTCACCCAACCAACGGCGAACGCCATTCCACCCAGCTCGTTCCCGCGCGAACAATAGGCGTGGAACCCCCCATCCGTAGTACAAAGTGCGACGCAATGCGTACACTTTCCTCTCGACTATACACGAAACCGGTCGCAGATTTCCAACGGAGCGTGGTGTCGAAAGTAGCCCAATCCTTGGGCGTGTGGCTTCCCTGTTAGGGTCGGTGACATGGAATTTGGCCTGCGATGGCATGCATCAGCTTATTATGCATGTACTCAACCGAACGGGAATTTCACGATAAAGGTCGCCGAGGCTCCGGCTGTGAAACGTGTCACACACCCATAACCCGCGTGCGTTGCACTCGCTAAGGCCTAATACCTGTATATTTCACTGTAAAAGTTAATCGTGTTATTCAGGGTCTCCAATACCAGTGGTATTGTTTTATTAGATAAACGGGGAATTTTCCTTCAGTATAATAGTTAGTACAAAGAATATACTATTTTCATAGCCCCAAATGTGAGGTTATATTGATCGGTCTATGTTTAATTGCACGCGACAGTCAAATTATTTGCGGGCGATATTTCTTTACATACCAATGACTGGGTCTAGGCATAATTTGATTTTCATAGAATCATATTAGGTTTGTCGTTACCACATCCTAACCATTTTTAAATGTTTTCACCTTTTAGTTTATTCTTTCTCGAGGTATAGAAAGGACACAACGAAAGAAAGAAAAAAAAACATAATTTGGATCTGGCGCAACGTCAATGGTATAGAGTTTAGTCACCATATTATAATGTTCGGAGACCGTACATGAAAACATCTGCAAAAAGATGATTATTCCTACTTAGACAAACCGTTCGCACGATACATTAAGCATATAGTTTCATTTCCTATTAAGTCTACATTATAATCGTGGCACATGTCCCGATGGCTTCATGGCTTTAAACAACTACTGCATGGTTACACATTTTTACGAACATCTTTCTAGGGCCTGTTATCTTTATTCAATTTCTTTTCTTTTTTTTCCACAGAATATAAGACGGAACAATCAAATATAGCCATGGTAGCTAATGCTTTGTGTGTGTGTAAATTGGGGCTATACAAATATTGGTTATTAGGCGTATATTTTCAATTAATATCATAATTATTACACATTATCCTATACAGCTAGGGAGCGCGTACTTTTCATTGGCTTATCAATGTCATATGTGAATACGACTCAAAATATAACTCTTTCCTTCTAAGCAGACATCGAGTGATTGAGTAAAATCTCCATTCAATCTTTCTTGGAGAGAAAAGCTTAACTATGTGTAAACCAAAATGAAAAATGTACAGGAAAAAGAGCAACAATCTCCAAGAGATTTTGCAGAATCTCTGGCATTACTTTTTATCTGGAAACATCTTAAAATCTGTCCTCCATCCATTATTCAAGTGCATAACATATGTTTGTCGCATGTCACCGTATGCTATGGAACCGGGAATCCATTGACTCTACCTCGGCCTTCGTAGCCTCGGCTATGTGCCTCGATGATAATGCAATACGCAACATCATGTATCTAATTATAAGATTCACTTTCTTTCCTTTTTTTTCATTATACCTTTAACTTAATTCATGCTCAAGTGATTACCTTGTTACACTCGTGTTTTATTTATTTATTCATTTTATTTTATTTTATTATTTTTTTTTTTGGGGGGGTTGTACTACATTTATTTATAAGAATTTATTAATAGGATGCTGTACTCTACACGCTTTGCCTTTTAGCAGCCCCCTCCATTCCTAACCTGTTTATATAATTATCTTAATTATAATCTACATAGAAATTTTCCTTGCATTATTGCTTATTGTAAATACTGAAAATGGCAATAAACGAATATGGAATAAAATAAAATGAACGATGTCGTAATCATGAACGGGATCAAGCTTAAATTATGTCGTTAAACACAGATAATGTTAACCATTCAATTCAATTCTATAGAATAGAAAGTATATATACTTTAATTTTCGTATTTCATCATTTTATATTATAACACAGTGTTTTAAATAGAGATTTACAAAATGATATGAATTCAAACATGTATAGCCCTGAAATCACCATATATAACCTGGTAAGGATTGCTCCTGAAATGGTGTAAAGGGTGTGTTTTGCCACCCTAAAATGATAATAAATAAGTAAATAAAAATTATGATAATAAAATTCAATTCAATTTGAATAAAACATTTATTTTCTTCCATTTCATCACATATTTTTCTTGTAAACGTAAGTTCATACATTTGTTATGAAAAATATAAATATGTACATGTTGGGTTTAAGGAAGAAGGCGTATACCCTATATGAATAAGAATGAAACAAAATGATAACATGACATGAAATTTAATAATTTCGGAATGTACATACTGAAATTTTGTAATATATATATATGTGTATATATTTGCCTGTACATTCATCTATATTTTTGTAATATTTTGTCTCAATACAGGACTCACTGGAGCAACATAATCTGATTATTGACGGGAATATAACATTGACGTCAGTCTAAAGTCATTTCCATTAACATTATTAATTCGTTGGCTTATGAATATATTTATATCTTAATACATACTCCTAAATATACACGCCTCTAAGGGGAGAATAAAACATATAACCCTTTGTACCTACGTGTAGCATACGGTTTCGCACGAGAAACCTTTGGAGATATACATGTACATCTACATTGCATAGTCGTACACACATACACTCTAAATTCCAAGGATTTCAAATAAATCCAGATCGGCTGTGAATGGTTACCAGCCAATTTTTTAATATTTTTTTAATCTTTAGGATTAACTTTTAGATCTCAAATGATTTAATATCAAATCTTTTAGATTTATGTTTAAATCCTAATGGTTTAAATCTTAATCGAATGTTCGGCTGGTCACTATTCACAGCCGATCTAGATTTATTACATATATATATCCTTGGAATGTAGTGTGTAATATATGATACGAAACAATTAAAAGCAAACAAGATTTGCTATTTTTATTTCCACTGCAGAATAAGCATGTCAGTCGCGGATATTCTTGCCCCAAATCATTTTATTACATTTTCGAGATTTACACTGTAAAACTGTGGTGTTAAAACTGACACCAATTGGTGTTAATAGAGGACCACACCCTGAGGTGTTAAAATAACACCCTAGAGATTGAACATAACACCAAAGAGTGTAAATATAACAACCATAGGTTTTGTAATAACACCTATAGGTGTATAACCGACACCACCAATTTAACACCGGTGTAAAATAAGTGGTGTGGTCCTCTATGTACACCGGTTAACACCACAGTTTTTGCTGTGTACATGCACCAAATATATTTTCCAAACTAATGTACGACTATAAGCCATAGTAATATGATAAACTGATATCGATTTTTAAAGAGATTTCATAGGATTTTCGTACCTGTTTTTTTTTGAGAACGACGAAAATGTCGGTAGTATATAAAGCACATCCCTCCAAAACAACAAAATTACAAAATAATGATTACAAAATACTCTGGAATATCCAATAATTCACCGGAATTACAGTGATAAATCCACGTAATTGTATCTTATCCCGGTAAGTTGGAGCAAAATTGCATCTATTAACGTGTGAATCTTTACCAATCAACGTGACCAAGGTAGTATACGACTACCATTTTTCCTTTTTAATGAATAACAATAATATATACACGTGCAATAATCAGATTAGGATGAAAATAGACGGATTACATACTGTTTTCGACTTACAGGGCTATTTTTGTACATGCCACTTTAATTAATTCAATTTTAATTCTGACCTGCCACATCTAATGGATGGATGTATTGTAACATATATTGTTATTTTCAACATGTTAAAGCTTGTGTATAGTTTTGGTAAATCCACCAAAATGCACCTATCACTATTCCAATTCATTGCTAGCTAATATGAATGGATATGCCCTATAACAGTTATGATGTGGAGGATATGAAATGAAAATGTGTTTTACAGGATAAATTTAACTTGATCGGGTCACCCGATCAAATTAAAATATCTGTGTGTTTTTGTCTTTCAATTAAATCCTATTCCAAATCATGAAATGGGCTGAAACTTTCAAGATGTGTTCTTTGTCTGTAACTTTTGGATATCTAATCACTAAATTTATAAGATAAGTGCTTGAATGCCCATTTTTTAAATTTAAAACAAGCATCGCCGAGAGAGGGCGCTATATATCCAAGATTTGAATATTTGAAATTTTCTAAGAGAAGTGCAGTTGGAAAAATATCTAACGGTCTCTACGCTTCAGTAAGACTGTCATATTAGATGATATTCGATTATCAATCACATTATTGACCCTTTACCAAAGCTATACACAGGCTGTAAAACAAATAGGTACTGTATTTTATCTATTTCTATATATTTCGGAAAATATTAGTGATAAAGTATTTCTATCAGGACACATTTCTGAAAAATTGTATGGAAAATAGAAAATAGGGCGATAGCATGTTTAGACTATAGTTTTTTTTTCATACGTGCACGGTTTTGCTTGAACGTGCTTCAATGCTACGAGCTCGCACGCGTTTTGTGGTCAGACAAATAAATACATGACATTCACCATACGGTAAATGTGCTAAATTCATGTCTGTCTGCGTTTAAAGGCCTCGAAGTCAAGCCCCAATTTTCGTTCCCACCAATGGCCGTGTTCGCTTTTCTAAAATGTGAAATATAGATAACCTCTATAATTGAAGTTTGCTTTTGATTTTGCAGTTTCCTTGAGTGACGAAAGTTATAACCCAATTTGCACGTAACGTTGGAAAATAAAATAGCCCACCGTAAAACCAGCCAACCGGAATGAACAATACACTTGAACAAAAACATTTTATCAGCGTGGCAGTACTATTGTAGAATTTGATTGGATTTCTTGGATACCTGCCTGGATACAATTATCTTCTTGAGTAGTTAGAATATTCATTTATTAATCATTTTCAAAAATTAATTTGTAGTACAAATTGTATTTCAATTTGTGTGAAAAACTTTGCATTTATTCAGTAATCATGTTTCCATCAATATGATTTCTTTTTTCTCTTTCTCTTTCCTGTAATACATGCATGTACGCATATAATAAGTCGACTATAATTTCTTCATTTCCAAAGGGGATCCACACTTTACAAGCTTTGCTTTTTAGTGGATCCCCCTCATTTCCATTTATGCTCTATATTATACTGGGTTTTTTTGTCTGTTTTACGAAGTAAGAATGCCCTTCTGTAAAATTGTACTTGATTTGTATTGTTTTATATTACTTTGTATTATGTTTTGAATGCAAATGAAAAATAAAAGAATAAAAAGAATAAAAGAATACATGGGTCGTTTTAATGATCATAATGACTCTATATATGAACAGAAGTGAAATTTATGGCTTTTATGGAAGATGGGGGATAAAACAAAATATAGAAATAGGTTTCAGGTTGGTCAAAGTGCAGGGTCAAGAATGAATAGACGTGAAATTGATGTCTTTGATATGAAATGAGGGTTAGAAGGAGAAGCAGTTTGATTCAGTGCTCATCATGGTCATAAATTACATAGGTATAGTATGAGTTCGAGTGACTTATTGTCTTAAATTAAAGAAGAATTTTATTTCAAATTATCTCATATAAATATCACAATAAATTAAATTAATTATGAATTAATGTGGAATATATGGATTTAATCGGCCTTATAAATGATGACTCAAAAGAAGCTTTTCTTCCAATGTTATCAAAACCAGGATAAATTAGGTCAAGTTCGTTGTCTTTAACAAAATAATAATCCCTATTTCTTGAATTCTAAAATAGTCCGAGCAACCTTAAACCTTGAATGAGCGAAAAAAATGTATTTAACTAATCATGATTGATTTATGATGGGTTACTTTGGGCCGGACCAATTATCCTCTTGAGTAGTTAGAATATTCATTTATTTATCATTTTCAAAAATTAATTTGTAGTACAAATTGTATTTCAATTTGATGGTTTATTTCTACCTCAGCAGATCTTAGTTGAAGCAATTTGATTTCATATTCACACTTAAAAATACCTATATACATCTAGTCAATTTAACTACACTGTTAGAAAATTTATCCTTAAACTAAAAGAAGTTCCTGCAGCAGAGTCTCGAGAACACCTGTAATCTTACCAGATTGCGTAATCTTACAGGAAATTGGTATTTGGTGTGTGTGTAATCTTAAAAATTTCCTTAAATAAAACACTCTTTTCCCCTTTTTCTAACAGACCTGTTCTGTTAAAATGCAGAAAAATTCCTGTTTCATGAATTTAAAGAATGATTCTGGTATTGCTTTCTGCAAAATCTTCTTTTATTTTTCTGTAAAATCAGGTTTTTTTTAACAGTGTAGATAATTGCAATAGGCCTATCTTCAATATCCCAAGGGCACTTTATCGGTTCTAGTCATTTCGAACCGGAATTAGATTTGTCAAAACTACTTGAAAATTGATCAATTTTCGACAAAATTATCAAAATATGATCAAAATGACAGGTATCAAGTCACAAACATTATAACCCGAAAATCAAGCCCAAATCTGACTTGGTATTTTTATGAGTGAATATAGATAGCTACAACTACACTGTTAAGATAATTGAAACAACGCTGTTTACTGTGTAAATCGTACAGTAGTTGTTTAAACATTTTAAACAAGTGTTTTAAATCTTAAACAACAAAGTTTAAATACAAATATTTAATTATCAACAATTTAAGCATGGCTGTTTAAGATTTTAAAAACTCGTTTAAACTGTTTAAACAACTACTGTGTGATTCACATAGTAAACAGCGTTGCTTAAATTATTTTAACAGTGTACGGTCTATCGTACCAAGATCGTACTTTAAGACAACGGAAATCGGCTTCAAACTTGTAAGATCGTTACAAATGACGTCAGACACAAATCACGTGACTTATTCCTTATGATGAATGGTGGAGTCAAATCTGTAACAATGGAATGGTTTTTGCGGGTGACAGAATTGTTTTCCATCCTTTTGCAGACCGATAATGTGCTGATCGTCTACGCACATGCTGCGGTCGTGGGAGCATCAAAAACAATGATTGCTCAAGACATTCAAATCAAAATGATACGCCATCAATCATGTGATCGACAGGGCTTCACATTCCCTCATTTTAGGTCACGTGGTGCGCTTGGTTAACATGGTTTACAGTCTCGCGCGTTTTCATGTTCCTCGTCAGGTACAGCGTATCCGAAGAAAATGACCCTCTAATAAATCATAATAAATAGCAAATTCAAAAATATATAATTTTTGATGTTTACGAAACATTTTTGTGCCGACAATAATAAAGAAAATTGTATTTTTTATCTTGAAATCGACGACAAAATTACACAAGTGGTGTGCTCTCAAAAAGGAAAATGTAAGTAAAAAAAACAATTCCTGGTTATATACTTTCTGCTTTATAGTCGTTAGTATTAAAACATTTAAACAAAGCATCATTTTCAATATTTAATCTTCAATGAATTAAACATTCTTGTTTAAACTTTGAAACAACTGTAAATTTCATGCAGTAATTTTTTATTCAAAGCTTTCTCTGTACATGAACCCCCGCATGAACCTTATACCTTAAGATTTCAAAAGCCTCTCTGGTTTGGCAAATGTAGGCCTATATCTCGAGACCAATGATTAACCCTCCAATAGTATGTGTATATATGCATAGGTCTGTAAAGGTATTTTATCTTAGTAATTATATAATTTTGAAAAAAAAGAAGTCTGGCAATCATAAAGTGGTACATCTGTAGTCATATGGTTTATACATGCTGATGTGTCCAAAATGTTTAAAGGCACTGGACAAATTTGAATAGGGGTTGCTGAGGGCTTGGTTCGGGTAATTGTCGTCAGAAACAAAATGACAAGCCCCCCCCCAAAAAAAAAAATTGCTTCCAAATCTCCGTAAGTTTGGAGCAATTACCCTTAGAAAAAAAAATGCCCACCTGATTGCCAATGGGTGTTGCCTACGGTAAATGAACTGTACGCAGCACCCTCGGAAAATTCGGGGGGGGGGGGGCTTGAGCACCCCAGGTCCCTAGCACCCCCACTTCCCAGGGTTTTATTGCAGTACATTGCGCCGATGTTTTATTACACATTTCTATAGAAATTAATTCCGTTTCCTTGTGTTTTGTTCATTCAAACAAAGCACCGAAAGTAAAATATACTTCTCTGAAACCCAGATCCGGGTAAACTTGATCGCTAACATCCGCAGAGGGCGCACTCGTTGTTCACCGCTGTTCAGATGTTGAGGTGGGTAGGGGGGGGGGGTGATTCATGTTCACAATGGTTGGCGAGTACCACGTTTATGTCCTCGATACTGCTTTGTGTTCTACTAGATCTGAATAATTCCTTTCGAGTCCAAATTCCGTGTAGTGGTTCATGAAGCTTCAGTCACCGGTTTTCACTGACTAATTCAATCTAAGCCAATCAGAAGCAAGGATTCCACTAGCCTGTATAAAATGGTCCCCAAATCCGTTTCCGTGTTATTTTGTTTGCTCCCCCTTCACTTGTGTGCGCCTTGAGCATCTCTAACGAGATGGATATGGTGCCTAATAAATTGTATTCAATATGATTGTAATTATTATTATTCAAATTATATACGTGGGGCATGGGAGATGTTAGACATGAGTTGTTATCCCAGTTTCTCTAGAAATCGTTTAACACTAAATAGACTTGGCTATTATGGCGCCTAAAAAGACTATATGATCTTGGCCGTCGATCGCGCGATTTCGACGAAAATTTGCACGCGCATTACCAATGGCATAATTGCTCATTGATTATGCTAATTTATGCGTAAAATCAAAATGTTGCCCTACTTAACTAAACAATGCCCCTAAAATGCTATCTTTTCGTTCACCTGTAGACTCTTTATAGGAATGTAATCAAATGTATTTTAAAAAAAATCAACATCACATTTATTTTTTATGTAATTTGTTTTCTAAATTTGTTATGTATTTCTATGTTTTTTTTTAATTTTGTTTTTTGTCTTTTCAATGGAAATTTTCAGGAACTTTTTTTTTACCATAAACAAGAATAGATTAATTGATTTTAATAAGTAAAAAAAAATACTTTTATGAATGTTGGTTATAAAAAGACACTATTTGTATTGGATTTGTACACGAATTTACGTTTTTGAGCAAATTTTGGGTCTGCATGCACCTATGAAATGTTGCGTAATTTCGTAATCGCGTACCCGGGGTCACAATTTCGGTCTCAAAACTTGCACGAATTTGAAAGTAAAAGGTCAGCGAGCGACGCGGTCAAAAAAATTGCGCAGCGGATTTACCGCAAAAAATAATGAGGGGAGAGTGGGGCTGAATCACCCCCAGTCTTTCTTATCAGGCTTAAGAGTTGATGTCTTTAAAAAAGATAAGTTTGTTAAAATGTTTTCAACTAATCTGTAATTATTCGCGTTCTCATCCAGTGGATCGCCACATTAACTACTTTAAACAAACACGTACCCATCCACACACACCCCGCCCACCCACACACACATACACCTTCCCACACACCCTCCCACCCTCCCTCACGTACACACACACACACACACACACACACACACTATATATATATATAATAATAATTCAGAAATGAGAAACAAATAATGTTCACGAATAATGCAAGTTTGCAATACCAACAAGTTCTTTATTAACAAGATAAACTTGTATATAAATATTTTTTTCTTTCTTTTTTCGGTTCTCCGTTTATATTTCACTTCTCACTGACATATTCTTTCTTTAGTATAGATGTATTCATCTATTAGGCTTATATATTTACATGATTGATGTTTCATGTTTCGCGGAAGTATCTCTTAATAACAATGATCGAAAAAAAAGAAGATCAATATTAGTGATTATAGCAGACTATTAAGGCTGTCTATGAAATTTGTCATCATCATCTGAATCGCACGTCACTTCAGGGAATATTATTATCGAGACTCTGACCCCCTTTTGAACGGTCTCGGCTAGGATATTCCATTATCAATGTTTACTGACTGTGCTTTTACAATAACGTTTATTATCTTCTTTTTACTCTAACATCCATTTCATTTAGTTCATGTGTACATGTGCATGTCGTCAGTCAGGCATACTTGCGTCTTGGTGTTTTTGTGTATGTTAAAGTGAGCATCTACACGAGAATGAAGTGTCTGTTCTACCCTTAGCACTGTCAGCTCTACTATTTTGTAAAGACACTTCAATATTTAGAAACGTATAATTATCTTAACGTAATACTTCTGTTACTTCTAAATCATCTAGTCTGACATCAATCGTTGGTCAAACCGCAGACCTTCATAGCTCTTGACCCCTTTTTCTGCTTGATCAATGAGGTAACATGGTATCAGGCTCGGTAACTAGGGGACCGACGGCTACAGATCCTTTCCGTGATAATTGCGTGGAATGCCAAATATGGACATGACGAAATTAATAATTATTTTTTCCAGTATCACCTATAGTTACAGAGCTTCGTGATCTCACATTTAATGGTAGCAGCACACGAGAGTGTGTGTAAGGTGTTAATAGTTTGGAGACCTGTGTATATGCATATTTATTTTATTTATGTTATTTTTTATTAATAGCGTGAAAGGGGGAAATATGTGAGATATCATGTCATGCCAAATTGGGTATGTACTGTAAAACATACAGAACACAATTACTCACCACTTTGTGTGTATTCCGAATACAAGTCCACCGCATGAAACTTCCTCAATTACAAATGACCTGAAAACCACGTCAAACTCCAAAACAACCTCATCATCCAAACATGCCCTGAATGAATACGATGTAGTCCCATCTATCCATTTCCAGTGATACCTGTATATACCCTACAGGTCAACGTCAAAATAAATTGCGTAACCAATGTTATTAATCTAAGTGTTACAGCAATAATAATTCAAAGATAGGGAGACTGAATGTTGTGAGGCCTCGCCGATCTGAACGAATGTAAACATTACGCATGCAAGGAGACTCGCGGGGTAATGTTATGATTGGACCGACTCGACAAAATATTAAAAGGCCCTGAATGTAAGCAGAAGAATGACATACTCTCGATCTAGTCTCCCTCTCTCAGACCAGTTTCAAGTAATGAAATTTATCATGTATTGCAGGCGTCGTGGAGTTGCGCAAATTACACAAGCGTGGATTCAACATGGACCAGTGGTTCGGTTGCTCAATCAGCAGGTTTCGGATTCGAATCACAGGTTATGTGACGTACAATTAAATCGTTGCGCCATATCACGTGTGGTTATACAGCTCTCAGGTGCACGGTTCAGTGATTCACCGATAAACGCAACCAAGATTCCTGAAGAAACACTGTAATCGTAAATTCCACAACACATTTTTTACGGCTGCCTCTCTTGACCCTGGTGAAGCAATTACTTGCTGAAAACACCTTTTATTCCTGCGATACATCCTACTGCACTCAGTGTGCTTCAAACAAAGCTGCAACAGCAAGAATTCGGAGGCTCACTGACGGAGAAGACGAAATACTGGCGCCTCCTAAGTGTATACTTAATGCTAAGCAGGCTAGACATGTCTGGACATGTTGAGAGAAAAAAAATCGATCTCTGAAAGGAAGATTTCCTATTTCCGGAAGCTTTCCATCTACCTTCAAAATAATACGTTCTTACCAATCTCTTCTGTGATGCTACAGCCACACCAATAAAACCGTCTCCAAACCGACCGATCGCATATCATTGGTAATAACGTAATAGCTTTGATCGGTCCGGAGCCGGTTTCGCCAGGGTGGACTGTGGCAAAATGAATACTCTACATCTCCACCTGCCAAACGTTAGACGTAGGTTCATCAGTTTTTTCTAAGATCTTGTGTGTGTGTGAACAGGTGGGATGTGTTAATACACATAGCACATAATATTCCATGCCAATACATTTGATAACAGACTGAACAAAATACAATTTCAGAAAAAAATGTTACTTTCAAGGTCAATTCCTCTTCTGAATAAAATAATTATCATCATAGCGATTGCGCTTGCATTAAAGGAAAGTTTATACAATGGATTTCCACGACTGGATATTTCCTATTGTGAACTTTCCACGATTTAAGAATTCCAAATTACTCACTGGCGACCATCGTTCTCTAAAGACCAAGGGCGGTAGATCATAGCCTTGAGGGACCTCTAAACATGGATCCTATTATGAGGGATGCCCTTGAATAGTGGTTCACGTGCTAAACCGATAAAGTTACGGCTTAATGAGTTAATGATACCAAAGTTCTTAGAAACTGATAGATCAGACGGTAAATAACCAATTCGTCCACTGCCAACTCGTCTACTCACCACATGGTCTACCTTCATTAAGTCTCATGCCATTGCGTCCATCAACATGTCGTCTAACAACCATTTAGTCCAATTATCACTTCCTCTAATCACCAGTTCCTCTATGACCATTTAGTCTCACATCCAGTTTGTCTAATAATCGTTTTATTTTCATTCATTTTGCCAAATTAACACTTACACTTAGTCTAATTAGACCAAATGGTATATGGACTACATGGCTTTTAAACCAACTGGTTATTGGACGAAATGGTGAGTGGACGAAATGGCAGTTAGACCATGAGGACATCGGACGAACTGATGGTAGACCAAATGATAGTGGACGAGTTGGCAATTGGACGAATTAGCATTAGACCAATTGAAATTAACCGATGAGACTTATCGACATGAAAGGGATTCAGTTTTTCACTATTTTCTCCTGGAATGAAGGCCTCGACAGATAATACCAAAAACACTGATCTAGGAATTAACATGACGAAAATGTGCGTTATTCAAGGAATACGATATCCGAATCTTTGACATCTTTTTCCTCATTATTCCATTTCATTACGGGTGGAGCCAGGGGAGATGGATTCCTACAGCTGCCACCGATCATGGTAATTCTTGTACGGACATCACAATCCTGTGTTTTTCCAGAGAATAGAAAATAATTCACCAAAACAGAATCTCAAAATATGCAATTCTGACTGAAATACAACAAGGGAGAAGATTGGTTAATACAATTTTCGATTAAGTTATCATTACTTTATTCTACTTATTCAATTTCAAGGCTAGGTAGCTTATATCAAGGAATAAAAAAATGATTGTGTGCTGTGTTTTAGAGGAGTGATATTTGGCTTTTTTTTATAGATTTAATTACTTTTGATGCAATGGTTGATTATTATCTGGGATAGTTTTAGGAATGAAAATTACAACTCAATATGGTGGTATATTTTGATGAGGAATATTTTTTTAGAATCCTAGATATTTTTTAAGGTAACATGTATGATCACTATTAATAGAAGGGATCATTATTTCACCCACATTGTAATTCAATAATGCAACGTTGCATAGATTTTCCAGGTAATAAAAACACTGTACATTTTTAAAAAAAATGAATGAATAGTTTTCTGTTTCTGATTTTAAATTATGTCAATGATATTGTTTTGGGGGCCATTATCTACAAGCAGTTTGCTTTTTTATGGTCCTAGCCATATTTTGTTTGCATAATTATGTATGATTTGTATATACACATTTTTATGGTTGAATAAACTTGAATTGAATTGAATTGAATAAAAACATTTCGTGTTCAAAACTGAAAAACGAACAAAAATAAACAGATATCAACAACAAACACATAATGAGATTTTGATATCGAATCTGATATTCACGCCAATCACAAATAAATTAAAGTGTTGTTTAATCTTTGATAGGCATCAGTTTACATTTTGGGAGTAGTTACATTGTTTGCAAGCCTGGGAAAATTAAGACTATACGGAGCAGCATCCTTATCTTTAGAAATACTATGTATCGTAATGTGATATGCCAACCTTCCGCATTATACTCAAATTACTTGAATTATTATTTTTAAGTGCTAATAAACATAACGATACATCAATCAAAATTTGTTAATGCTTACTGTACTCACTTTCATTTTCGATCGACAGTTCTTACTGGGCTGTATTTAAGTAGTAGCCTTTCACTGATGGCCGTATGCAGAGATTTTTTTGCTGGGGGGTGCGGCAGGACGCGTAAACCTTTCCGAAAAACTCGAAAGCAAGGGAGCAAGGCGGCCGATCTCGGCATCACTTTTGCTTTTCTTAAAGAGAAATTGGAAGAATTTGTGCAAACATTTGGTGAATTTTGCGAATATTTTGAGTAAAAAATGTAAGTTTTCAGAATTCATTGGGCGAAGGGGCAACTACCCCCTTGCCACCCCCCTTGTGACGTACGGTCGTGTCTTTTCTTGTGAATAAACTGTAACTTCACAATACAATAGCTGTTTAAATTGTTTGTCATGCCTGATATAAATACTATTCTGCGAATAACTTTCGTTTTCATCATTCTTATTAAGGGGGAAATTCACCCTGAAAATTTTTGTTGTAAAAATAGCAGAAAAAATAGTAAGAAATATTGGTGAAGGTTTGAGGAAATTCCGTTAAAGAGTAAGAAAGTTATTAGAGTTCAAAGTTTTGGATTTGTGACGTCATAAACGAGCAGCTGCCCTATGTGTTATGTAATATAAAATGCATGACTTCAAATTTTGTATGGTTCCTGGCGACTTAATTTTGTTTTCTATTCATGATCGGGTGTAAAATGATTTGTCTATTGATATACAAAAGGTACAGTGAAAGCCATTTTCAATTTTCTGAGAAAATGACATTTCATTGATTTTTTGACCATTCGCTATGTACGAATGCTGCTCGCATATGACGTCACAAATAAAATTATTGAAATTCTAATAACTTTTTAGTTATTTGATGAATTTTTCTCAAACCTTCGGCAATATTTTTTATTATTTTTTCTGCTATTTTTACAATAAACTTTTTGTCAGGGTGAACTTCCCCTTTAATCACAGCTTGGGCTAATCAATGGGATTGCCACACATGATATATTCAGCAAGCGCATTTTAACATTTGTACGGCAAGCCATGTGAAAAAGTAATCAATTTTCTTGATCCAAATAATTAAACATTAAATCTTAATATCTTGGTATCGATAATTATATTCTTATTATATGTTATCATATTCTTGATAAGAATGATGACTATTTTAAAATAATGTAAAATGTGTGTTTTAGATGAAAAATATATATTTGGAGTAAGGAATCACATAATCTATATCAAGAATTGAATTTTTTGAAGAAAAAAGTATTACATTTTTAAACAGTTTGGCATAGGCATACTATGGATGTTAAATATATTGCTGATGGGAACAGATAAGATGTATTCTGAATCGTGTTCACAGTGTAGAACAAACATTGTGATCATCCTAACACGATTAAAGTTGAGTATGTATTTTAAAATTATGGATAACTTTTTACGTAGTCCTTTATGTGATCACACTGAAAACATTCATTTTGTAGAGATGATATTCAGTGTGAAATTGTGTTCACGTTTTTTTCTCTTTTTTTTAAAGTTTTATGCCATTAGTGAGTGATGACCACAATAGTATATCATTACAGAATGAAAAAAAAAGAATGAAGAAAAATATCAGAAAAGGAAGAACATTTATGAAATTTACATTGTCTGTGACAAAAATAGTCAATTATGACGGATTGCCAAACAAAAATAAATTAATAATGATATTAACTTAAATTTGATAATCATAAAACAGTGTGAGTCGCAACTGCATATATTTCAGTTTACTGTGTGACCATATAGCTACGCATTGCATTAGTTGATGCAGATATTGGCATTAAACATTGCACTTGTCTCACTATAGAACACTTACAGGAAGAACATTTTAGTTTTCATTAAAAAATGCAAAGCAGGACATGTCATCCTGGAATCTTTAATGGAAACAAACGAGTTGTAAAACGCGTTAATCCAGTAATACACAAAATAGAAATAGCCATGCATCAGTGAGATTAGGGTCTTTGGCAAAAGGCAAGGAGACTAAGTGTCAATGTGGATCTTCGTGGCGTAACTATGGGCACATTATGTGACCTAGAAACCTCGGTTGAGGTTGAACTTGAGATGTGTATTGTCTGGGACGCTGCGCGAGGGCAGACAATGGTAGGCTGGCCTGGGAATCGGAGTCTGCGTGTAGAAGAAGGCTTAGTAGAAACAATAGCGACGCTATAGGCAACCTTGTGGAATCCCCCATGGATCCTGTTTTGGCTGGGAGTGTCACGTCTATTTCATCTGGAGAGCTTTTCTTGTCGGTGATTTTTTTTCCAAACTACTTGATCGCACCCAGTGCGATGCAAGGACTGAATTAGTTCGTCGGAAATATAATGCTAGTTTATTCCATTAGAAGGTAGCCTGATTAGCCTTAGGCCAACCCTGGAATCGAAACCATTGTCGCACCCGATTTCCAATGGTGATATATCCCAACAATATCGAATATGTATCGTCAAGAATACATAAATTATTCTTTTCAGAATCTTTAGGGGTTTCAGACCATAGAAGGAGGAGGGCCCTGTTACACGGTGTTTTGCAATTAGAGGCAACAAAAAAGAAATCATTAGTTTCGACCAATTAGAAGCGTTAGTCTAATAATTGTTTTTTTTTTCTTTTATATTGGTTTAGACGCACCTCGTAAAATGCATATTCAGCATTTCAGTAGGTCCAATGGAATTCAAAGTTTGCCATGTTAAAAATATAAACACAGTTCAGTTAGGACAACATGGCCAAAAATACAGGTTATAGGATGGAGTGATCAGAAAGGGCGGGGGAGAATGGTAATTAATTATAATTTCAAAAGAAAGTACATTCAACCTGTTCAGTCTCTTTGACGACATGATTTTCTATAGAAGAGAACACATACAATCGTTGGTCACAGGTTTCCTTTCATTTCTGCATTCAATGAAATTAAATAAGGATAAATATGTGTGAAATTAGGAAGTAACATGGACGTTTAAGAACATTAAAACAAATTCAATCATTATTATTCTTTATTTTTCTGGTTGTGATCAAACAAAACTCTTGTTGAAAAAGCGGCTGGTGATTGTGTAACAAGGGACAGTCAGTTTACACGAATTCCACAAAGGTTTTCTGTTGGGTGATTCATCAAGCTGTTCGTAAGTTAAGAACGACTGGTTCACCTTTCTTACTCGCTAAAAAAAAATCACCAATGAATTCAATTGTGAATATCCTTTAAATCAAGAAAGGATCACCAGTCGTTCTTAAAGCCACTCTTAACTCTTAACTTTGAGGCCTTCATCAATTTCAAGCTCTAAGCTTAAGATGAAGGTCTCCCACATTTCAAAATGTACAATGTTGATATTTGTGTATATATATATATATATGATTTTTTCTGCTATTTTTGTAACAATTAAAAATAAAGAAATTTATCAGGTATGAATATATTTTAATTAGATTATTAGATTGTATATATGTATATGTTATTAATTATATCATTTACTTATGTTTTACTAAGAAAAAAATCACTTGTATATGATTTTATTGGAATGTGGAAATAAATAAATCAATCAAATCAAATCAAACTTACGAAAAGCTTTGTGAAACGGCCCCCTGTTATTTCATGGGGAATGCCATCGGTCGAGTTGGAGTCGGTTTCATCAGTGTGACTGCAGAGCATGATCAAACTGAGCTGGTGAAACCTGTAGGAAAGGGAAGACACTGTTTAGGATAGACGGATTCTGAGGACAAGGGACATTTTGAAAGAACCATTGAGATTCATTTCAGGGGACCGTTTCATAAAGCTCTTCGTAAGTTAAGAGGGACTTTCAGAACGACTGGTAACCCTTTCTTGCGGTTGATGGTATACACCATAATATTCATTGGTGACTATCTAGCGCGTAAAAAAGGATCACCAGTCGCTCTTAAAGTCGCTCTTAACTTACGAACAGCTTTGTGAAACACCCACCAGGTTTTAAAGATGAAGCGAACTGAAAAACACTGCACTGTCTCTTATTGACTGCTTGTTATAAAATGGCTACTGTGTAGTCTTTAAACATACCTTTGAGATAACTATTTGTAATACAGAAAATAAATTAGCCTATACTTTATTGTAGAGAAAGTACAATATTTTTAAAGGAATATGTACTTGCTTTGCTATTTGGTAGCATAATTATTGGGATAAGAATGTTTTGAGTACAGTGCATTAGTGTGTTATCGTTCAAACGGGCCGATATCACAAGACTGCTCTGTCCAGAATGCTGCATCATGGGTAGTGAACCTGGCCCTTAATATGAATACTTGAAGACTTGAGGTGGAAGTCTTATCAAGGCCGTTGGTTCGTTTGTCCTTTAAGCTGAAAATTCTGACATGAAAACATAACTTCTTAGACATCCAGGTACCAAGGCCCATTCCATCCAACACAATTCTGAATACAATGGGCTTGACGGGAGGTACATCACTGGGGACCAAGTGGTGGAGTCACCAAATTTGTATTAGAGGAACCACCGTCTGTGACTTATGACAGACAGACTAAATCGGAAAGTGCTGTTTGAGAACATTCGCAAATTCAAGAGCGCATATAGGAGAGATTTCAGCAATTTAAGTGACACACTTACTTTGTGAGGCTGTCAAGTTTGATTTTTTTTTGGGGGGGGGGGAAAGGGAGGGGGACGTATTTTCAGCAGTTTAAATGAAGAGTGTTTCCTTTTCTTTCCATTTCCAGATGAACATCCAGTTAAAATTACATCGGCTTCAATTCGGGTTTCTACCATTTTGGTAAAAAATTGAAATGATTTTATCCCTCGGATATACTGTATGTAGAAAACCCCAATCAAATCAGGGATTTAACGATCTCATGGATCATATTATCAATTAAAAAATGAATATTCATACATAGATGGTAGTCCAAGTATGAATAGAGAAGGGGTCGCGGAACCAGGGGATGGTTGCAACTTCACCCCCGTTTTTTCTCTCAATAGGTCGTACAATAACGTAAAAATACCTCTGGATTGTCTTTTTACATAGTCAGCCACCCCTCACCCCATATTCAAACCCTTTTCATGTCCCCTTAGAGACCGCCATCCTAATTATTTAAAAATGAATCACTTTAAATGATAAATAAACAAACAATGAAATGTAGAAAATTCACATCTACGTCAAACGAATTTGACATAATATCAAATAGGGTGAGTGCAATAAGTTGAGTGATTTATTTCATTTGATTTGGTTGTGTATAGAGGTTGATAAGTTTTGGAAATACATCGAAGCAATCATAAGAAAATGTTTAATTCAAAACTTTCGTTTGAAGCCTCAGCATATTGGGAAAAGAAATTAATTTAATCTTGAATTATGCATTATATTCTATTTACAAATGTTACAAGATAACATTACAATGAAAAGATGAAGTTTTATGATTTGAAAATTATGTTCATACATGTTGTGAAAAAAAGATATGATATTGAGAAAGGTAAACGAAAGGAAAATTTGTAAAATTTTTGTTTGTGTACATATATGTGTATATTTTATTCAAATAAAGAAGACCAGTACTGGTTTAAAAGAAAAAAAAATAGGGTGAGGATTTTTTTGATAACAAGAACATTCGTATTTCCAGACATTAAAGCGAATGAATTTCTATTAACAAAATGCATTCAAATGCGGATGGGAGGGGGATAACAATACACTGGTTTGTATCTGGCGGAAAAGCAAAGCAAAGATTAATTAGATGCTTGAGGTTTGAAATAAAATAAATGTTCATCGTTTTGCTGGCAAACACTTCACTGTAACTAAATTGATTGCTGTCGTTAAACTCATCGTTTGTAAAGGCACACATTTATTGAGTGTTATTGGTTGGGGGAACGGGTGGGTCCTTTATGTCTACTGTCCATTCACTCACTTCTCCCAAGAAAAATGAGAAATCATCTTTACCACTTTAACCCCAGATCTACAGATGTGAGACTGGGGACCATGCATGGAACGCCAACATTTTCATGACTAAAGGAATAAGAAAAAAAAGGAGAGCAAAATAAAAAGGAAAGGGTAAAATAATATAATTTTCTGAATTTTATCTTAAAATCTATCACCAAATTAGATTTGTGTGTTAAAATGTCACAATTTTTGCCCCATACGCTATGTCTTGCCCCTCAAAATGTGTGAATCATAACGCCACTGACGTCAGCAAACCTGGGATAATAGGGGAAAAAATAAAGTGCTGAGATTTAAATACGGTGTCCTATTTTAAAAGATTTTCGAGAACAGAACCGACACTTTTCAAATTAATAATTCAATGTCGCTTGATTTGACGCGTAGGCCTAGAACTCAAATAGGCCAGATTTTAATTGAAATGTAAAGAAAATCTTAATGCTGAAGATGCAAACTGGCTTTCATAATTTGACAAAAATACCATTTGTGAAAACTTTGCGATAAAAGCAGCCGTTGAAGAAAACACCTAGAGGACACATCCTCATACATCCGCATCAGTCACGACGTCACACACCCACAGCTCTCTCGCACAGCTCTCACCCACACACGCACTCCGCCAGGAGTGTTCACCTGTGGAGATCAAACATGCAAGGGCGATTACACAGGTAGGACTAGACAGCGGCAATGGGCAAAGAAAACCTGCAGACATTATACACACAAACACACACACCCACTCCCGGTACACACACACCCTCATGCACACAACACACGCATACTTTGCATTCACGCGCACAATCGTAAGACATCCTCTCGCTCACAAAATACGCCACCATCTCCGCTCAACAATCAACACATGCGTGGCAGCCAATCAGAGGAATTCAAGCGGCCAGGCCAGCGTTGTGGCGTATGAACGTACACAGTCTCTTCAGCCAAGTAGCGCATACAGGTAGACCATGGACTTGGACCTGAACCCTTGACATCCTACCCCATGAAACTAACGATGTTTATATGAATGTTCTGCGCCATGTCTGCCCCGTGCAATGTGCGACTGAATAGCGATAAAAGCCGACCGTCTGGGTATGCAGTTATTGACATAATTTGTCTCGTGACCCCCTCACCTCCAGTCTGCTTTTAAAGAGAACATGAACTTCTGAAGGAAGCGGGTGGTAATTCGCCATCATTTCCAGTCTTCCGTCCATTGGTACGGATTCAAATGGAAGCATGTCAAAACAAATAGGCATGGCAGAGGCGGATCCAGGATTTTGAAATAGGGGGGGCGCCAGCGGCGAGGGAGCGAAGCAACCGAGCGGGGGGAGGGTGTGGGACTTTTTCAAAAAATCATGTCCAAAAGTCGTATTTTGAGAGCACCTTTAGAAGAAAAATGCACACTTAAATCACTGTAACTTCATGAATAAAAGACACATACTGACTCATTTAGGAGCTGGTTTCCAGACAAGCGGTCATTCAAAACATACATTTGGCAAAGGCTCTTCACTTGCTTGCATCGTGTGATTGAAACGTCAAATTTAAATGATACGAAACTGAGACTTGTAATCGATATATTGTAATCAGCAAACCTATAGATTATCAAACATTAAAAATGGGGTAAGGGGGGGGGGTTAATGTCACAATTTCTACTTTTTAACAATACACAATGTGTCCTCGGGACGATTTTCCCCAGCACGAAAGTATTTTTATTCTCCCCCAACCCCCACCCCCCCCCCCCCGTCACATAAAACCTTCGCTCCTTACGCTGACATATAGCTGCCTATACACAGCAAACGCGGAGTAGGTTCGACTGGTGATTGAGAATATACAATTTTGCTCCTTGATAATAATTCGTTGGAATGATTGCTTCGGCGAAACTTAGTTGGGGCGCCCTGGATAATATGCCTCTGAATCTACCAGAAAGTGTAAAAGTTAGTTTACATTAAATACAAATATGTCTGACCTATACAGTGGCGTACCGTGGGTCACGGCATTGGGGGGGCATCAGCAAAAATTTTGAGTCACTTCGTGAGCGCGCGAAGCGCGCCCAGTTGCCAGGTATACTGACCTAACAGAGACATTTTAAGGACAGTGCCATTAAACGGATATTCAGACCTAAATAGGGACATTATAATCAGTCTTTTGTAACCATGATACGTACCTGTCTCGCTAAATAATGCGAGCGCGAAGCGCGAGCTGAAATTTTTTTAAATATTGACTCTCCAAACAGGAAGATTTTAAGGACTATATTTTAGGAATCCATTAAGAGTATACACATCTCACCATAGTCATCTAATGCGATTGCCCATAAGCGCTTGCTTATTTTGTTAGAATTACATCTAAACATGCACATAAAGCACTTGTAATCATGATTAACATACCCATCTCACTAATCAAATCTTGCGAGCGTGAAGCGCGAGCTGAAAATTGAGGAAATTCAGACCTGAAGGGGGCATTTTAAGGCTTATTTGTAGGAATTCACGAAGACCATACGTAGTTCACTAACCAAATGATGCGAGTGCGAAGCGCGAGCTGAAAATTTTTGATATTCAGATCAGAAAAAGGGACATTTTAAGGACTGATTCTATATACGAATTCATGGAGAGCAGACATATTACACAAAGCCACTACTGCGAACGTAAGCACGGACAGGAAATGATTTATTTAAGACCTTAAACGGGGCCATCACTTTTAAGTAGTCATGAAAAAGAAGCACACTATTGTACATAAAACAATAATAACTCGAAGTGCGAGGAAATACATTTGGCAGTTTGTTGTATATTGACTTGAAAACGGGAGGTTTTATAGTATAACAGGATTATATATATCGGTAAACAGACAATGCGAGCACCAGGAACAATGAAGACATAGGCCCTATGCAAATTATGTTTCATAAAGTTATGAAAATAAATTTTTCTTATGTAATATAACATAATTATGATATAATATAACATTATAATGAACAATAATGTCTTCTTTTCCACTACGTTTCTCTCCCTTTCTTCCTCTTTTTCTCCTTTTCCCCGTTTTTTTTTTTTTTTTGGTCAGCCGATTGGGGGGGCACGTGCCCCCCATGCCCCCCCGTAGTTACGCCACTGGACCTATACATTTCAGTGAAAACGTACATGACCAAGGCAGAATGATAATGCTGCGCACGTGGCGCCCGATATAGGGCTTCATCTTTGAGTGAAGAATAATCTCGGGGATAGACATTATCATTCGCATCGTTGACACTTTCTCTCGCGATCTGTTACTTACAATTTACATGTATTTGCCATAAAGACGGACAAACGCATGTTACAAAAAACACAAAATTTCGGGAAAAAATGATATCCAATCCAACATCTTCACACTGGTCACTGCACTGCAACTCCCGATTACAAGTGGTGCAACTTTCCAACCAATCGACTTGCGCGCCCTGGAATTCCGGAATTTACATATTGCAATACAGTATGACAGAGGTGCATTTGTGCGAACACAAAGGCCATGAGCGTAAGTTAAAATATAGTTTTGACTAGATCTAGCCCTTGAAATTGACTACATTGTACCAATCCAGTAAATATAACCATAAAAAAAAATAATAAAAAATCCTACGAAAATAGGGGGGGCGCGCGCCCGGGGCGCCCCCCTCTGGATCCGCCACTGCATGGTATGAAGGGGTTAAATGTTCATGTCTCTTGTAACCTAATCTTCTTATCCATGTTATCTGTGATGTGTAGGCCTAGGTCCAAACCTACTTCGCATAAATGAGTCAAAAGAAGACTTGAAATAACAGTCTTTTGAATATCAGTTCATGTTTTTTTTAAATCAAAACTCCATTCCCGACTTCATTGATTTCAATGATTCAATCGCAAAATGATCAGAGGCTAAGATGGTTTCACTGGTTTTCGAATTTACAGGATTCTTCGGAGACTCTTCTTTCCATTAATGTTCACGTTGATCAGTAAAGAGAGCCCCCAATGCTCCTTGATAACTGTCACAACATCACCAAGTGCGTGAGGTCGGGCCAATATTACTCTAGAACACTGCTAACTATTAAATAGAGCGAAAAGAGTCAGGCAGACTTCAGGTTTATAGTCAAGAGATGTTTTAAATCTAAGAACACGACTATATTAGCCAACAAACACATGGATAATTACACCAAAACCAAGTTGTATTTTCTCGTCAAGCCCATTGCATAGGGACCCAGACGACAAAATCTACGTATTGATACTAAAGAAGTTTCTTTACGGGGTTATAGACTTAAGAATGATTTTGATCGTGAAGTTGTCTTGGCAGACGATACGTCACCTCCGCTGGCACAATTGAGAATTTTTCGCAATCACTACATAGACTGCCGCTTTGGACAACGCACCAATTCCTTTGTAATTCCATTGAAATCACA
The DNA here is from genome assembly GCF_018143015.1 of Lytechinus variegatus. Lineage (NCBI taxonomy): Eukaryota > Metazoa > Echinodermata > Echinoidea > Temnopleuroida > Toxopneustidae > Lytechinus > Lytechinus variegatus. The sequence continues at coordinate 2,689,063 of NC_054747.1, read as the reverse complement.
GAGGACAGCTAAGAATTTACATCGGAAGTGGTGGACCTGGGGAGCGTTACATGAAAGGACTTGTTAGACATTTTATCCGACAAGTCCCATTTTATCCGACAGTTATCATAGCAACAGTGCTTCTCAGCCAATCAATATCCAGAAAAGTTGTCAGATCTGACAACTTGTCGGACAAAAATGTTGATGAAAGAAACGCCCCCGGGAGAGCAGATCCTCCGAAGATTCGGACCGGACGAAAATTGCAAGTATGTATGTGGTTTGTCCAGAGTCTAGGACGACACTGCTGTTTCGATTCACTAATTTTCGACAAAGGCTAGTTGTTTTGTCATTGAAGGGGTTTTGACAAAAGATTCTCTGCGTTATAAACATGATATATATATAACATGAAGCTGTGCTGAATTAAGATGGACGATGTAGCTCTTTTAAACAATCTAGAAGCTGATGCAGGCCTCTCCTTCACCTATGATTGCTTTATTGATCAATTGATTAATTGATTGATTGATTGAATGACTGGTTGATTGATTGATTGGATGAATGAATGATTGATTAATTAATTGATTGATAGATTGATTGATTGATTGAATGATTGATTGATTGGTTGATTGATTGATTGATTAATTTATTGATTGATTCATTGATTGGTTAATTGGTTGGTTGAATGAATGATTGTTTATATGATTGATTGATTAAATGATTTAATGAATGATGGTTAGAGTGATTGATTGATTAATTCATCGATTTTATTTGCCAGGTATTACATAACAAGTACGAGTGTAAGATGAAATGCATCAAAATATCTTGACTGGATAGACGTTGAAAGCCAATCAGGCTTGTTATCAAATATTTAAAACGCATTTAAAAAGGAATTAAGTTTCGGGTTCTATTTTTATTTATTACCTTCTAAATTGCACAAATTTGAAGACAAATGTATTACATTAATCTTGCATATCATTTTCATGATAAGAATTAGCAGACAGCAGTAGTTTTCAAAGCCGATATTGATTTATTGTAAATCGGACATTTCTAAGCTACCTATTTCAGTCACATGGGGTATTCTTTAAAGGACAAGTCCAACCCAACAAAAACTTGATTTGAATAAAAAGAGAAATATTCAAGAATCATAAAACTGAAAATTTCATCAAAATCGGATGTAAAATAAGAAAGTTATAACATTTTAAAGTTTCGCTTATTTTCAACAAAATTATTATATGAACGAGCCAGTTACATCCAAATGAGAGAGTTGATGACATCACTCACTCACTATTTCTTTTGTATTTTATTATATGAAATATGAAATATTTTGATTTTCTCGTCATTGTCATTTGAAATGAAGTTTCATTCCTTCCTGAACATGTGGAATTCCATTATTTTAACATTTTGTGCTTCAGGCAAGGAGGTCCTAATCGTCAAATTCGTAAAAATTGAAATATTGTATAATTCAAACAATAAAAAACAAAAGAAATAGTGAGTGGGTGACACCATCGACTCTCTCATTTGGATGTAACTGGCTCTTTTATATAATTATTTTGTCGAAAATAAGCGAAACTTTGAAATGTCATAACTTTCTCATTTTATATCCGATTTTGATGGAATTTTCAGCATTGTGCTTGTATGATTTTTCTCTACTGATACAAATCAACATTTTTCTGAGGTGGACTTGACCTTTAAGATTCACATGTACAGAATATTTGCAAATGACACAAACAATCCACAATTGAGTTGTATGACATAAAAGGAATGACCAAAGTAAACTATAATCATTGATGTTGTTGTTATTATTATTATCCTTATCATTATTATTGCTGTTATTATCATTTGTTTGGCGTCTCCTTTACTTTGGAAGCGAAAAGCGCACTGGATCACTATGACTAGCAGGTCTTTCGTGCCGATATAAACAATTAGGGGATTGCAGGTAGACCACTACACCGGGGTATGCGAATAGTGCAGTGCGTTCTTAATTTGCAAAGATGGTGACTCTCCTTTACACGGGGCCTCCATTTAGTGTCCTATCCGAGGGACGGAGTGTTTTCCACTGTAACTTGGCCTGCATTTATGGAACAGGGGAGAGGCGTTTACACACGCCGCAGGCTTGAGTTATCCGCCCGGGGTGGACTCCAACCCGGGCCTCCATTTGCTGTGAATGAGAGATCAATTAAGGCAGGAAGTGTATATCTTACAACTCCTGATAAATTCATTACAAAAGTGTGAAACAATCTTTTTCCAATTACCATCTAACACTTGATTCATTCTCAAGGCTGACTGATATCAAAAACACTTAATCATGCCCTGCCTTTTCAAACAGTTCACAGTTGTGACCCAATCGGAGCGACCTAGTTTGGAAAAGGGAACTTTGGAATCGTCAAATATATTAAAGGGGAAGTTCGCCCAAAAGAAAAATGTGTTGTAAACATATTCCCCCCTAAAAAAGATAAAAATACCGGTTGAGGAAAGCTCATCAAAGAACGTAATTACAATTTGTAGTTTCTGATTTGTGACGTCATATACAAGCAGCTGCCTAGTGTGTTTTGTAATTTAAAATGCATCAATTTTAATGTTTTACTGTTTGGTGATGTCTTTTTTTTCAGAAGCGGAATGATATTCTGTTGGTATACCGAAGGTATATTAAAAACCATTACAATTTTTTTTTAGAAAATGACATATTGATTTTCTTTACTGTGTGATATGTGAGGAACTTTCTCGCATATAAAAGATAGATAACAACTTTTTAATCTAAGATGTATTTTTCTCAAAACTTCAACTGTTCATCAATATTTTTTACTGTTTTTTTCTCCTATTTTTCAATAAATTTTTTGTCAGGGTGAACTTCCCAATTTAAGCACAGGAATTATAAGAATCAAGAGAGGGTGTATTCTTTTGTCGATGTAAAATTTTACAAAATTGGGGCAACCTTAAGTCATGTAAGTATATATTATTATTCGAATTGAAAATAAATTTGAGCGTTATGTGGGCATATTTCTACACGGAGGAAGAGTCATGGGCATCAGTGCAGAGGATTATCTTTTGTATTTAGGGTGGGGGCGCAACAAATGATAATCCTCTACGCCGACGCCCGTGCTAAAACTATTAAAAAAAAATATTGAAAAAACATTTCAAATCCATCTCGGTCTCGCTCCATCGCTTGGTTGTATTCCTGTTTTTTTTTTTTTTTTTGGTAATGGATTGTCTTGTCTTTTCCTTTTGTGTCTTTTGTCGGCATCTTGTATTGATGTCACCCTGCAAAGGCAATAATACTTGTTAGCCAGACTACTAAGGGAAATTCATAAACGATTTGTAGGTCGGGTTAAGTATTTGCATAAAAATCAATTGAATAGAAGCCTTTTCAAACCATTTCAAGCACACTAGTTCTTACAATTACACTATATCTACACCATGACGTAATTTCCTTCAGTAAGAAACTGATCCACAATGTGCTGAACTCAACCCAGGTGAGGTAAATGGGTACCGGTAGGAAGTAATTCCTTAAAAAGCTGTGTGCGCTATGAACGCCTAGCTTAGCCTGGTAATATAGGAGCGCCTTGAGCACCTAACAAGGTGGATATGTGCGCAATATAAATACCCTATATTATTGTAATTGTCAAATTAGTCATGATTACATTTTTTTGGAAAAAATCGCGATTATAAAACATATTACTGTTGTTATCACGATTTCCTATAATGTAATGAGTTGACTATCGCATTTTGTCACCTCGTTTCATTTTTTTAATCCTGACTTTATTCGACATTTTAAATCAAGCCCAGGCCACGAACTAATAAACTTCACGCAGTACAACAAATTATTACTATTATTATTAATTCGGCCATAAAAACGTATTAAAGAAAAGTACAATTTAAATACGAAAGGGAAACAGAGAAAGACGACTATAATATTATAAGAAACCATTTTTATCATTGTAACTTATTTCAAAAAGAGATAAATATAATGTTTGTGTTCAATTTGTGTTTTTGTACATTACATTTATAACAAAGAGACTAAATTCATTAATTAAAGGTCAAGTCCATCTCAGAAAAATGTTCATTTGAATCAATAGAGAAAAATCAGACAAGCACAATGCTGAAAATTTCATCAAAATCGGATGTAAAATAAGAAAGTTATGACATTTCAAAGTTTCGCGTATGCTTAAATTATGTTAAAATAATGGAATTCCACGTGTTCAGGGAGGAATGAAACTTCATTTCACATGACAATGACTAGAAAATCAAAATATTTCATATTTCATATAATAAAATACAAAAGAAATAGTGAGTGAGTGATGTCATCAGTTCCCTCATTTGCATACCGACAGAGATGTGCATATAACTGTTTTGTGAAATGAAGCCAAACTTTAAAATATCATTGCTTTCTTATGTTTCGTCCGATTTCGATGAAATTTTCAGTGTTATGCTTGTTGAATTTTGCTCTTTTGATTCAAATCAAGTTTTTGTTGGGGTGTGCTTGTCCTTTACCGATAACGAAAATGAAGGGGTTTCAGAAATTACTTTGAATGAATAAAGGCAATCGTTCATTAGTTTATCCTTCGTATCAAGTCATGAAATATTTCAATTTTCTTTTCAATTAAAAAAGCGTATGCTACCACATCTTTATATTAATTTGTCTATTTATGATTAGAGACAAAATTAAGTTGTTTAAAAACTGTTTCGTTGGCATTTGATCATAATTTCCAAAACGCACTTAAATGATATTACCGAATTAATTCATAGACAGCTGGGTGCCGTCTCTTAATTGCCGATTAATGCCGATTTCTTGAAAGATATCGAGAAGAAGAGCCCACAAGTGTTCACCCCAGCCCCCCCCCCCCCGCCCCTCACTTTAAGAGAAGGGTCCGGAGCCTCTGTGTTAGACATCTTTCTGGAAATCTGAAACAGCAATTTTGATTGGCTACTGGTCAGTCTTTTGAACATGTTGTGATGAAACAATGATCCTAATTGGCAATTACCACTTTCAGGATCGATATCTAATTTCGTGTCATGGAAACCTGGGTCCCATAACACAAAAGTTATTGTTTTAATCGCTAAGGCCCCCATTCCACAGAAGGGAGACCTTTGAAGTTTCTCTGAAAGACTAAAAATTTGCAAGGTCTAACGGTAGTCTCCAAGATAACTGAAATTTGTCATCTCTGTGGAATGGCTCAGAAAGACTCCTCAAAGGACTCTGAAAGACAATTGATTTCTTGTCTTACTAGTCTTAGGCTAGTCCTATAGAGATCTTTCAATGATCTTTCAGTTATCTTTTATGTAACAAGTGATCTTTCAGAATTATTTCAATGGCCTCTGCCTGGCCTTTTAAATGATGATCTTTTACTGACCTTTCAATAATCTCTCATAAGTCTTACGGTGATCTCGGCAAAAATCTTGAGAGACTGTCGAAAGATCATGCAAAGACCAATAAGAACTTTGAAAGTTCATCGAAAGACCACTGAGAGACCATAAAAAGCCTATTGTCATGTAAGACCACTGAAAGACTTTTCGAACCGTTTCAAAAAGTTTTGGAGATCATGGAGACCACGAAGACCACTAAGCGATCCATCAGGAATCGTGAAAGACATCGGAGATCTTTGAATGGTCGTTGAAAGACCCTTGAAAGATCAAGCAGGTTTCATTGTCTTACAGTAGTCTTTCAGACGTCTTGCTTTCTGTGGAATGGGGGTTTAAATAAAACGGCCTATCAAAACCATTCTCGCATGCTCATTTTGCTCAGTAGACTTACGAGGAACCAATAAGAATCGTTCTTTCCAATTACTGAGTAATCATTAATCTTTGTGTTACCAGGCCCTAGTCGGGATGCCCGAGGTTACCCAAGTCATGGCCGTCTAGAACGTCGCATCTTATTAAAAGCTGGTGACATTTCCTGCACTTATTTCATGGGGAGTTTAGATCCTCCTCATGGGGGTCGGTTGAAGAAAGAGTCGCGATCAAACACAGTTCAAAAAATCAACCGTAACTTCACATTCAACCACTGAAACGCGAGTATTTGGTATTTGCGCTTGATGTATGGAGTTACGATTAAAAACAACTCTTTTGGCAACCGGCCCCTGGCCTTCATTGTGTCGGAATCCACCCTCCATCAAGTCAGTTCAAGTCGAATTTTTTTTCTTTACCCAGTCAGACTCTTCCCAAAGTCATGTAATCTTTCGTTATGAAATGATTAAATTCTGTTACTTGATTTACCGCGTTGAACTGTCAGACATTGGCGGATCAAGGGGTTTAGGGGCTTCCCCCCTCCCGGGCTCCCTTTAGAAAAACAAGCGAAAAAGGGAGAAGGGCTCAAAATCAACCACCCTTTTTCCTGCGTACAAGGGTCACACAAGACGTAGTGACGGGTCTACGAGAGGGAAGACGGCTGGAAATGTCGGTAAATAATCTTGTGACTTGGGAGGGGAGTACAAGATCTCAATATACATTCCTTGACGATGTTAAGCTATTGTGAATGCTGATTTGTCCTTCTAGTTTCCGAAATAAGATTTTTTTTTTCAAACATGATTAGAAGAAAAATATACAAAATGAAATAAAAATCTAAATGATATTCGGAGGGAAACTCAATGCAGCAATACTGTTTATGCTTGGCGTCCTGATTAGATATATCTTCGTGTTTTTAAAGATCAAGTCCAGCTCAGAAAATGTTTAGTCTAATCAATAGAGAAACATCAGACAAGCATAATGCATAAAATTTAATCAAAATCGGATGTATAATAACATTATGACTTTTTAAGTTGTCGCTTATTTCTACACAATAGTTATGTGCAAATGAGAACACGATGATGTCCCTCACTTACTATTTCTTTTGGTTGTTATTGTTTGTATCAGACAATATTTCAATTTTTACAGAAGACTTTAAAAGACTAGCCGTAAAATGCTGAACAATGGTGATTCCACATGTTTAGGGAGAAATAAAACTTTGTTTCACAGGACAATGAAGAGAAAATGTGAATTTTTCATATTTCATATAATAAAATACAAAATGAATAGTGAGTGAGGTCATCAGTTCCCTCATTTGCATACCGACCAGGACCTGCGTATAACTATTTTGTGAAAGCGAAATATAAAAAGGTCATAACTTTCTTATTTTACATCCGATTTTGCCGAAATTTTTAGTGTTATGCTCGTTAAATCTTTCTCATTCAAATTAGTTAAGTTAGTTTTTCAGAAATGCTAATAGCTTCTTAGTGCCAGGATAATTCACTCACAAAATATAGAATTCGATTGGATGTATCAGTTTCTTTAAAATACAGAAATATAAATCAATGAGCAAAAATATTGAACTTCCAATTATAAACTAATTAGTCGATTTTCGCAAAACACGCAGATTTAAGTCACCACTATTCAAATAAAAGATTAAATACAGAAAACTTTCACCAGTTGGAAATGAAAAATTGAATAATTTTCAAAGCATCAACCAAATTTATTGATAATTTGAGCTTTTGTCCACTCCTGTGCTGGGCTTTCTCAAGCCAAATAATCAGTCACAAACAGGATTGAATATTTTAGAATTTTGATTAAGTGATTATGAAATATGTTTAATAAAATAAATGAATTAAAAAAAAGAGACCAGAAAAGAAGCAGAGCTTGGTAATTGCTGGTCTTTAGAATACGTTATAATTGGCAAAATTCAGTTGATTTCAAAGCAAACATTCATAGAAAAAAAAATTAGTGCTGAGTGGGACACGTTTTATTTTTTGATGTTGTTTTACACTTTGTTTTGTTTTTCACAGTGTTTTTTATAACCTTCATGAGAAGCCTCGCCTTTAAATTTGCACAATTAATATTTTAATCTTACTTAGAATGCCCTATCCTGTTAATGAAGTAGAGATTGAATTGGTTATTTATGATAAAATACTTCGTCCTCTATAATAGCTCATACGTTTACAAATTCTCTATATCATGATGTACATAAAGGATGTGGAATGCTGACTGAAATAGCTCATTTTTTGGCAATTAACCACAATGTTAAAAACAGGAGATCCCCCCCCCAAACAAAAAATGAATAAAAATGAATAAAATAAACAAATAAATAAATAAATAAATAAATAAATAAATAAATAAAATAAAAAAATAAATAAAAATACAGAATCATTGTGTAAGTTTTTATCACAGGACTTTTTTCTGCAATTTAAGAATATGTCTATTTAAAAAAAGGAAGAAAGGGTGTTTTATCGGAAGAGATTTGTAATAGTTCAAATCCCTAATGCCAATTTTCTGTGATTGTATACAATGTAAGATAACAAGTGTTTATGAGACTTTGCTTAACGGGTGAATTTTCTAACAGTAGATTTAGTATCCCGTCTCGTTCAGGGATCCGTTTCATAAAAATGGTTTTAATAATAAACTTACGATAACAGTTACAGGCTACTGGAATCTTTAAATCCGATTGGCTGATGGTACATTCGTTACAGAAATTATGCATTTATAACAAATCTTTGTGAAACCAGACTCTTTTCTGTTTTCCTTTGAATGACAGAAACAACTGCTTCTAGCCCGGCTCCCACGGGGGCTGGCTAACCTCGGGATGGTGAAGGGGGAGACCCCGCTTTTACTGTCGATAGTTTCCTGGGTTCTTTATGTATGATTGCCAATTTGTTTGCGTACACAAAAAAAATATTGGGTAAAAATGCTCCAAGAGGGTAATTATGTGTCCAACCAACATTGGGCATTTATTTATCCAATGTGATGAAAATTTTGCCCATTCTAAAGTAATTGCTGCTTATTTGTTAACTTTACTGGACTATATGCTTCCCGCGTTGGTTAAAATACTGCCCCGATTTGGTTGAACAAATAATTACCCTCGTGCAGGTTAAAATTTTACCAATTTTTTTTACAGTTTAGTTACTTTGGGACATGTTTTATGCATTGCTTATCTATACAAAAAGGTCTTACTTGATTATTGTGCAAAATGAAATGTTTGCCAATTATTTGTTGAAAATCGAGTCAAATTTTGGTCATTTTCTTGCTCAATTATCGAGAGATTTTTCATGATTATTTCATAATTGGATAATCCTGTTATGGAAATAGTTGTGAGATTGAAAACTGTTAATATTTTGCTCGACAAGTTCCAATAGTTAAAAATATCAGTTGCTAATGCGAGATTTGGATCTGCGCGAAGTTACTAGGCCTACCCTTCCATAATGAGCAGGCCGCGCGCCGCAGAGGGGCAGGGGGTCCGTTGCCAAAGCATGTTAAACGAATACTCCGGGCTAAAACTAATTGTATTTAAATAAATATAGTAAAATTCACCTAGGAGAATGCTGAAAATTCATCAAAGTCTGATAAAAAGTAACCAAGTTATTGAATTTTAAAGTTTAGTAATATTTTGTAAAACGGTCTTATACTCATCGTCCTAACTTGGGCTGATTATTTCATGCCCCCACTGTACATTCCTATTTCTTATGTTATTAGATGAAACCCCAATATTGTTTCATATTTTCATACATTATGTGTATGATATGCCTCCCTCATAATAGAATAGGTTGAAGGAATTAATATCTAATGCATTGAATCTGTGCCAGCTTAGAGTTTATGCAGTAGAAAGCTGCTTTGCCGAGTTCCTACAGGAGTTACGTCAACAGAAACGGAAATCAGTTGTCATTCCATTATGTTTCATACTTGGAGGCGAAAATTTGAATAAACATAATTTCAGTGAATAAAAATGAGAATAATAATAATAGCTGTATCTATAAAGCGCGTTTTGCCTGAGGATACAAAGCGCTGCTATTATTACCCCGGCTTTTTTTTTAAACGTTTTTATTAAGTATAACCATCTCATACACATATCACAAACAAGTTTAATAACAATATAAAATAACAATGTACAGTATGGATAAGTTACATTTTGATAAAAAAATACATACAAAACCAACAAAAGGAAAAGAAAAGAAACATAGAAAAGCAATACAGGTCTGTTCGTCTACATTACCCAAAATCTAATAGATTCCATTTTTTAACAAATCTATACATAGAAGTGTCCCTATAAGCAATACATTTTTCTGTTTGGTACACTTGTTTTAATTTACTGATAAACAAGTCAAAACAAGGAAGGATATTAATATATCTACACAGATATAAAGTTTTCTTTGCTACAATAAGGCAATGATTTAATAACACATCTTGCTTGTTTTTAATTCCGAATAAAATCTCTTCATCCTTTACTTGGATAGTTTCCTTTTTAAATTTAGTATGCCACCATCTTAGAAATTCATTCCAAAAATCTCGAGCATGCGAACATTCTACCAGTAGGTGTTCAATTGTTTCCTGTTCTTGTTTACAAAAAGAACACATCTCATTGTCTACAACTTTCATTTTCTTTAACTTTGCATTTACAAGTAGGCATCTTGTATTTATTTTATATTGAAATATTCTTGTTCTTGTATCTGGAATAACTTTAAAAGGCTTTAGCTCGAGCTACCATCGCCGGCACTCAGTGCATGCAAGGCTTAATTCACCTCACCTGGGTGCAGCACAGTGCGGATAAATTTCTTGCTGAAGGAAAACACGCCATGGTTAGGATTCGAACCCACGACCCTCTGTTTGAAAGGCGAGAGTCAGAACCACTAGACCACGACGCGCCCGATAACACAATAGAACGGGATATTACATTATCAATCTGCCCATTGAATACTCATCAAGACATGCATAGGACTGTAGGACTGTACTGTACGCCTAAATTCTCGGTTACTACCTTTCAAGCAAATTTGGAAATTTCTGCATGCAATTAATTGTAATCATTACATATGTTTGAAATATTCTGTTGATAGTGTTGTTATTTTGCATTCATTACTATCCTCAAAAGTATTATTGATAAAAATGTTTCTTTATGCTTTGTATATATTTGTATAATTCTATTTTGATGTTATTTCTTATTAAGTACTAATGCAATTATGTTTTCTTTTGTTTTTAAATGTAAAAGCTCTGTACAACTCAGCTCATGCTGCGAACAGTCCTGAATTAAAGTGCCATTATCATAATGCAAATCTTTAGAATGTCCTAACTTTGTTATTCCTTGTCTGATTTTGATGCAATTTCCATTGTTTTGTTTGTCTGACTTTTCTTTGTCTGTTCAAACAGTATTATTTTTAGCCTGGAGACTGGAGTACTCTTTAAAACTCTTCCCAACCATATGACCGCGTTGCAATGCACATGGCCTTAGGATTCCCGACCAAACACACGTACACTAGGGATACCAGGGGCGTCGCTATGGGGGCGAATGCTTCCCAATGCTCGTTCAATATAGTAAAACATAAATAACAGAGGAGAAAAGAATGAAAAGGGAGAAAAGAAAAGGGAAGATAAATATATATATATATATCATGAAGTCATATATGGATGGTGTACTCAATAGAAACAAATGACATCCCCATTGAAAAAAATCCTGACGCCACCCATTTGCATAAACACACACCCTCCCAGACCCACTTACAAATTGAAATTTAGAATAAAAAAGTTAAAAACCAACCAGTTAAAAAGTTTTAAGTATTTATGTATACCTGTATACCTGTATTAGACTTAATTACCTCCTTTGTAAAGCGCATAGAGATTCTGTAGAATATTATGCGTTATACAAGCATCTAATATAATGATTATTATTATTATTAAAAAGTTGCCACCTCTTTTGGGGGGATTTTTGAAAAAAAAATCAGTCCTCTTGAATTATAAGTGGAATATGTCTATGATGAAAGTAATTTTTCTTTGTAAAGCCGATGATTATAGATAGGAAATAAAATTATGTGAATGTCTATTTGCGAATTCCTTGTATCCTTGTTCTGCTACAGTTCTCGATGGATTATCTTTTTTCTTCATCATGGGCGGAAGTCTACCCAAAGGTAGGAGGGTCCTAGTCTGCAGGCACAGACCCTGATTGGAACTTTGATCAACAAGTGTGCCTCCATGCAAAGACTAGCACATAAAAAACTTGCTGTTCTTTCAGTACACAAGGCATGAGTAGGCTGCACATTCAGACCACGACATTTTACTTTACAAGCTTTCTCATTATGGAATACGTGGAATTGCCTTGGAGTGGTTCAGGAATTACCTTAAAAATAGAAAACAATATGTTTATTTAAATAATCACATCTCTGATCAACATGACATTAATTGTGGTGTCCCACAAGGTAGTATATTAGGGCCTCTTTTATTCATTATTTACATTAACGATTTTCATAGATCATCTGACATTCTTTCTTTCATTCTTTTTGCAGATGATTCCAATGTATTTTTTGCTCACAAAAACCCTCAAACTCTAGTTCAGATCATGAATTTAGAACTGCTAAATTTGACTCAATGGATACGCGCCAATAAACTATCTCTTAATTTAAACAAAACCAAATATATGATATTTAGTAATTCTATTGAATCTTTACCTTCTGACATTATCTTTGATGATACACCTTTACAATGTGTTTCCCAAATTAAATTTTTAGGAATTATAGTTGATAATAAACTTTCTTGGAAACCCCACGTTCTTCATGTGAGCAAAATATTATCTCGTAATATTGGTATAATTAATAAGTTAAAACACTATTTTCCTCAGGTCACATTACTCATGTTATATTCCTCCTTAATTTTACCGTACCTTAATTATGGAATATTAGCATGGGGAAATACCCATAATTCTTTATTGGACAAAATATTAATTTTACAAAAGAAAACACTCCGAATTATATGTAATGCACCAGTTCGTTCTCATACAGATCAATTGTTCCTGGAACATAAAATCATGAAAATAAAAAATTTATATTTATTTCAATTAGGTCAATTCATGTATAGATACAAAAATAATTCGTTGCCACGCATATTTGACTCTATGTTTCACCAAAACCAATCCCTCCATAACTATCCCACCAGGCAGTCAAATGAATATCACTTGCCCCTCCTCAGAACGCATCTAGCACAAAATACTTATTTATATACAGGTCCAAGATTTTGGAACTCCCTTGGCGATGAGATTAAAGATGCCCGTTCTTTACTGTCCTTTAAAAACAAATTAAAATTTATGCTCCTTATTTCCTAATGAATTATATTCACTGTTTAAACTAAAATTTTGTATCATTTTTTGCTAATCTATGTTTATACAGAACATAAAGCCTTATTATTATTTTTTTTTCCATTTAGACATAAAATTTGAAAGTTATATCTTGTCTATACATTATATTGTACCTTTTTTATTGTATGTGTGTGTGTGTATGTGCGTGTGTAATGGTGTATTTGTATATGTGTGTATGGTGGGGTGTGTGTGTGTATGTTTATGTGTAATGTGTATATGTATGCGTGTATGTATTTGTGTGTATGTGTGTGTATATATGTATATATATATATGTGTGTGTGTGTGCGTGTATTGATGTGTATGTATGTGTAGACATAATATAATTATATGCAGCAAATTAGCTTTGCATCCCTCTCCCTATCTCTATTTTCTTTCTATATTCTAGGCAGTTGTTATCGTACTATTGTCCACCTCATGTTCATGTGTTGTGTTGTTTCGTGTTATTTACTATTATTACTTGCCTTTTCGTTATCTTCATGTATTACTTTACGTATATTTCTATATTCCTTGTATCTATTTTTTGAGGGGTCCACATTATACAAGCTTTGCTTTTCAGTGGACCCCTCCATTCTTCTTATGATATATAATTGCGTTGATTCAATTATATCTAATGATATTGATTATATTGATTTAATTTGACATGTATGTTAATTCATATTTAGATTACTTTCAAATATGTATTTTTTTTTCTTCCAATATTGAATTTTGTTCATGCTATTGTTTATTTAAATTGAATCAATCTATTTTGTACTTATTTGTATCATTTTGAAGAATGAAAATAAATTTGAATTGAATTGAATTGAATTGAATTGACCCTTAACTCGAGTGAAGGGTTTGCCCAGCAGACTAGGAGGGACCTGGGGATGGAAACTTTGACAAGCAAAAAAAAATCTTATTACCCAAAATATAAGGTCATTTAGTCCAAAATGCATGTATTACTTCGATTGGGAATGATGTATTTTTCTCCATCATGAAATACCAAAAACTAGTAGGGGGCATTTGATATTGTGCCCCCTACTATTCTCGTAGGGGGGACGCGTCCCCCTTGTCCCCCCATTTCCGCCCATGTTCCTCATATTCAAAATCCTTTCCAATATTACTTTGCATTCACATCTGATCTCTCACTAATACCAGGGCAATGCTGTCTTCAACAACCCGATTTCATGATATAGAAAACGGTGGATCTCTGGAACGATTTCTTTACATTTTCACAAAAGAAACTGGGAATAGATACGTCGATTTCTCATGTACGTTATCAGATATGTAAGATATCAGACAGGTCAGTCCGAGTTCCAAACATATTTCATCCAAAACTGCGGAACAATCGATATGAGGTTACACTTCGTAATTCCGAAGGTTCGTAATTCCGAAACACGAAAATTGCCTATCCGAAACAGAAAAAAGGGTTCGTTAATCCGAACATTTGTGGCGTTATTCCGAAGGTTCGTTATTCCTCACGTTCTTAATTATCCGAAACAAAATAAGGTTCGTTATTCCGAAGGCTCGTGAGTTCGAAAAATGAAATAATCTGTGACGAAGCCGGGAATACCGAAAGGGCAAGCGTAGTGGGGGGGGGGGGGTAGAAACACCGTTTCATTTTCAATTATTTTGAGGACGGGAAGGCAGGGGCGCGACCGAACGTATTTTCCTTTGAGGGGCAAAGCCAAGAATGGGCACTTATATTATGAAGAGTTTGTTTGCAGAAGGGGATAGATCTACTTTAGACCATTCCGAGAAATTCATGTTTGTTATTATCCCATATTGCAATATTCTTATATAAAAGTAAATTGTCATGATAAATTGCCCCACCATGTGAACGTAAAATTGAGTATAAAAGAAATCTACCTGTCTTCATATCTTTCAAATATTTCTTTAAAAAAAAATGATCCAGCCCCTTTTAAATACAAAAAGTGATTTTGATTCACATTTTGATGGGAGTTTCAACTTTTCTTTGATATCATCAGAGCGACTAGATATCTATACATTGAGACCAAAAATAATCAAATTTTATTTTAAGAAATGGATCTAAACCCTTTTGCAAATGAGGTCTTCAGATGAGTTTGTTTGCAAAAGGGGTTAGATCCACTTAAGACTATTCAAAGAAAATCATTATTTTTTTATTCTTCCATCTTGCAACATTCTTATGCCAAACTGGATTGTCATGACAGCCTACCATGAGTAGATAACATTGGGTATAAGAAAAATATGCCAGGATTCAAATTTGTTTAAATATTCTTTTCCAAAAATTACCTTTGTGGATCTAACCCCGTTTGTAAACAAACTGAAATGGATCTAACCCCTTTTGAAAAAAAGGTGATCTTTCTTTGCCATTTTTCTCCACTTTTTAATTTTGCTTTGGTATCATCTTATAGAGCTACTAAAAGTCTATATATTCAGGAAAAAATAATCAAATTTGATGAAAAAAGGGATTTAACCCCTTTTGCAATTTCAGCTCTTCATGTTAAATCAAAATGGGCCTTTTGGTGATTCTTTCACCACAACTTTACCATCTGTGTGATGTCGTTGTGTTTTTTAGTAATTAAAGGAGAATGAAACCTTTGGAACAAAAAAGCTTGTGTGAAAACAGAAAAATCAAAGAAACAGATCAACGAAAGATTGAGAAAATTTGGACAGATAATGAGAAAATTATGAGCATTTGAATATTGCAATCACTAATGCTATGGAGATCCTCACATTGGCATTGCGACAAGGATGAGTGATGTCACTTGTGAACAACTCTCCCCATTACTTTGGTATACTATATTTCAATTAAACTGCCTCTTTTATCACATCTATCAGAAGATCATATGTTCTTTCTGTAAGAGGGCATGTAAAACAGATTTTTAAACAGTACATCATGGATAAAGAGTTTGTATCAACATAAGAAAAAGCAAAAAGATACATTTTGTAGGTATTTCATAGTCCATCAAAGGGAAAGTTGTTCACATGTGACATCACACATCCTTGTCGCATTGCCAATAGGAGGATCTTCATAGCATTAGTGATTGCAATTTTCAAATGCTCATAACTTTCTTATTATTCGTCCGATTTTTCTCAAACTTTCTTTGTTCTTTTTCTGTTTCGACACAAGCCTACTTTTTCCAAAGGTTTCATTCCACTTTAAGTTGAGCAAAGCCTTTTTGAATTGATTTATGATTATTATTATATATTCAGGTTTTTTACGAGGTTTGGAAAATTTTTCAAATCTTAAAATCTAAAACTCGCTTTTTTGGTCAATTATGGGGCTAATTATGCCATACTGTTAAAAGGGCATCCCGCGCAAGATGTTGCAAGTGCGAATCGCAAGCTCAAACTTTACGACATTTCATTAAGAAAAGAAAATTAAACAAGATGTTTATTTAACCAAAGAATTAACGGGAGCACGAAGTGCGAGCTGCGGTTAGGAAAATTTTTCAAATCTTAAAATCTAAAACTCGCTTTTTTGGTCAATTATTGGGCTAATTATGCCATACTGTTAAAAGGGCATCCCGCGCAAGATGTTGCAAGTGCGAATCGCAAGCTCAAACTTTTGGACATTTCATTAAGAAAAGAAAATTAAACAAGATGTTTATTTAACCAAAGAATTAACGGGAGCGAAGTGCGAGCTGAAATATTATGATATTCCAAACAGAAAACTGAATATTCTAAGCATTTTATAACCACAATAAGGGTGAGTTCCTTGCTACATAATAATTGAGGCGAGTGGAAGCGCGAGCACAAAAGAAAAATGTGATTTTCTAACCTAAAATGTGTTATGTTGTAATTCAAAAGGAGTGTTTAATTTCGAAAAAGCGCACATTTCATTTTGAAAAAAAAGGCATGTTCTCTTCCGGAAAGAAGCCTTTTTTTTTTACTTACGGCCATTTTTTTTTAATGAAAAATCATATCCAGCAGTAGCCTTTAAAAATTACACCCCTCCCCCAAAAATCCCCTTATCTTAAAGTTATTCACATGTGACCAGCAACACACAGTCCCCAACATTCTTAATCCATTCGCTCGATCAGGCAGCAATTGCTCAGAGAAAAAAAAGAAAAGATGTTTGATCCAAGTGCCACTTCTTGATGCAATTCTGCATGGATGCCATACTTTGACCACAACATACACATATATAATCCTCCGTTGAAACTATCACTGCATAACATCCTTTTATTTTTCGATTGCAGCACCGTTTTTGTTACAAAAATGAATTAATTTCATTTTCGGAAAAATGAACCTTATTTCACTTTCTGACTAACGAACCTCCGGATTAACGACACTTATTTCGTTTTCGGACTAACGAACCTTCAAAATCACAAATCTTATTGTGTTTTCGGACCATCGAACCTTCGGAATAACTAACCTTATTTTGTTTTAGGATCAACAAACCTTCGGAATCACGAATGTCACCCTGATATGATTAATAACTTGTGCAATCAATACCTTGTGCTTATTGGTCGGAAAATAAAGTTTATTTTCTATGGAATACTACTCAATAACACCGATTTGCCCCCTCCCCTCCCCCGTAGCGCCGTCCCGGGTACATGTGTGTATAGTCGGGGTCCTAAAGCTACCGTCCTAAAACCATGCGAAACAAGCTGTTAAAAGTTGGGATGCTTTAGCCGATTGACCCCCCCCCCCTGCGACACGCTCATTATGGCAGGGTATTAAATTCGAAATTTCGATACAGGGCCAAGTATCAAAAATTAGTTTTAAAAAAAAATGAAATTCTGATAGCATCACCAGAAACAGCAACCTACAATTACTTCCATAGCTACTTTATATTTGAGAGGGAGTTTTTAAATTATTTATGGAAAATCCGCAAATTTGGGTGGCTAAGTTTCTGCCAAAAAAAAAAAATGGACCTTCGAAAGTTCCAAGGGCCTAGAATTCTTCAAATCGAGATACGATGTCATCAAAATTGTAAGTAAATTATGATATCAAATGAATCGATGGTATTTTGTATTTCTTCTAATGCAATTATCTTAGCTTTTATGGATCTCCTTCACCTGTGAAATTTCTTGGTAGCTTTATTCTTTTTTGAAAGACACCATAAAGGAAAAATTAATATCCTGCTAGCTTCAGGTTTCACGCGCATAAAATATTTGCTATATAGGCTCGTGTGCTAAAATGTCACTGTAAAGAAATTCATAAAAATAAGGATCAAATTAGAGGGTCGGATATTGAAACCAGTGGAAAGGATATAGCATTCCATATCTGATCAGAAAATGGACTATTTTTCAAATTGAGCCTTTAATAGGCCTACTGAAGACCCTCTTCTGACGGAATCAAATTCATCTCCCGAAACACCAAAATCGCCCTTATACCTCCGGCATTCAAATAGTTCCGAGAGTAAAAATTTCTTCACCATTCTTGTAAAGAAGCACGGCATGTCCCTAGGAAGCGAGGGTGCTGCGTGGATTATTCTCCATAGAATTTGTAGTGAAACCTTTATATATATATATATATATATATATATATATATATGTATATATATATTATATATATATGTATATATATATTATATATATATATATATATTATGGGATATGATGACCTTAAAGGGATACTCCGGGCTGAAAATAAATAGAGTAAAATGCTTAAAATTTCATCAAAATCGGACAACAAATAACGAAGTTATTGAATTTTAAAGATTGGCATTAGCAGGGGAAATAGTTTTAGACATGTATTCATGAATATTCACTAGGCTGGCTGATGATGTCATGCAAATCTCCACTTGTTCTTTAGTATTTTATTATATGAAATAAGATTTATGAAAACATTTTATACCAAGAACTAAAACAATTTGACTGACAACTGATGAATGCATTAGTTATTTCTTGCTGCAACTTATTTCATCACAATGGAGACACATCATTTAAACATTTATAAAAAATGAAACAAGTATGATTTCATGTATTAACATAAGAAAAAGGAAAGTGGGGATGTGACGTCATCAACCCACCTAATGAATATTCATGATGCCTACAATTACTGTTCCACCGGAAAAATGCAAATTTTTGAAATTCAATAACTTTGTTATTTGTTATCCGATTTTGATGAAATTTTCAGCATTTTGCTTTTTGAACTTAACTTAATTCATTTAGATATAAATGTCTTCAGCCCAGAGTATCCCTTTGAAAAAAATCATAAGTCACTGTTATTCCCGATAATTATGATCCAAATTTTAAAGATTTGCATTTTCTCGACTCACCTCTAACTAGTGAGCAAATTAGTTTTCATTGAAAAAAATTCGGCTGTTTAATCCTTATTTTCGATATAACAAATTTATATTTCTTTTACTTTCGTTATTGATAAATTACCCTTACTATACTCTCTCTTATGCACACTGATTAAACGACTGAAGCAACACTGCAAAAACTCCGGTGTTGATTTAACACCAGCCCGGAATCTTTATATGTCCACACCAGAAAGGTGTTTATACAAAAGCAATTAGTATTAAAACAGCATCAGTTTGATTCCAAACTGGTGTTGTCTCAATACTTCTCAATATGGCTTTTATGAGGCCGCCATCAATTCAAGCCTAACCGCTCACGATGGCGGTCTCCTGCGTTCATTTTTTACATTATATGTATATGTTTACATTTATAAAAGATTAATTTATACTCACATCCTTATTTGTATTTATTATGTAATATGACCACATTGTTTATATTATCAATTATTTTGTATTTTGCAATTATAAATAATTTTGTATTGTGTTTTTGAACGCAGAAATAAATGCAAACAAACAAACAAACAAATCGTTATGCATACACTTTTGTCAATCAAATAAAAAAAACCAACTAATGAGTGGGTTGGGTCAGAATTTATCCGAAACTAACACTCCAATTACTAGTACATGGTCTTTTTTGACAAGACGTTGTGAGTTGCTTGCCTGATTTATGTTCAACACACGCTTGACACTATATAAGAATGAAACATTTATAGTCATGACAGAGTGAATACGGATGATATTGGCAGGATAAGATAGGATATGTGATAACAAGTAGAGGTAGAAAAAGATCTCAAACAAAATAAGTTATATTGTTATTGATCATATACAGAGGCGTCGATCCTGGGGGGGGGGCAGGGGGGCGATCGCCCCACCAATGAAAATATTTTGCCCCCCAATAATTCCGGATATGCATTAAAAAAAAAACAAGATTGTAATGTTCAGCAAGCGAGATGGTGATACACAACTCGTTCTTTATTAAAATCGTTCTCAAAATATCCGCTTTTCAGATTGGAATATACAAATTTTCAGCTCGCGCTTCGCGCTCGCATCATTTCTGTAGCAAAAACCCATACTTTTCATGATTAAATAGGTAAATGTAAATGTCCCACTTTCAGTTCTAAGCCTCAAAAGAACTCCTGCTTCGATTTGCAATCATCTTTTCTTGGATATATATCTTGTTCTTCATCAAAAACGTCCACTAAACTGTCATTTTTTCAGATCGAAATATCAAAATTTTCAGCTCGCGCTTCGCGCTTGCGTCTATTGTTCTTTTAGATACAAATCTTATCATTGGTACCAAAAATGCTTAGAATATCAAGTTTTTAGGTCAGAATATAAGGAAATTTCATCTCACTCTCGGCACTCGTACTATCTGTGTAGTGAGATATGTATCCTCCTCATGAGTTACTACAAACAGTCCTAAACAGGCACGCTTTTCCTGTCAGTATACTAAAAAAAAAAAAAAAAAAATCAGCTCGCGCTTCGCGCTCGCATTAATTTGTTAGTGAGATACGTGTCTGGGTCTCATGAGTCATACATATATATATATATATATATATATACATATATATATATATATATATGTATATATATATGTGTGTGTGTGGTGTGTGGGCTGGTGTTTTGTACGATCGAGCGCCTTTGGAACATTAATGATTTTGTCCTCCCAATCTGAACAATGGATCGACGCCCCTGATCATATATGGTTATTCCTAAAACTTCGATATTCAGAACACTATGCAACTCTCTTTAGTATCAACCAGCAAAGATCTGCTATACACTCTAAAAAATATTGGGTAAAAATGCTCCATGAAGGTAATTATGTGTCCAACCAACATTGGGCATTTCGTTTGGGCATTTTTATTCATCCAGTGTGATGAAAATTATGCCAACTCTAAAGTGATTGCTGCTTATTTTTTAACCTTACTGGACAATTATGCTTCATTCAGTAAAATACTGCCCCCAAAGCGGTTGGACACACATTTACCCTCGTGCTGGTTAGAATTTTACCCAATATTTTTGTAAGTGTTATGGTAATAATGACATCACTCGAAAGCTTTTTTGTATAGCAAAAAAGAAAATGCCATTATTACAAAAAAAATATTGTGATAATCATCTTTTCAAAGTTTTGTTAATGTCAGCAGTCGAGCGCTTATTTAGTGCACATTCTTTATTTAGATACATTCTGGTACGCAGTAAAAACACAGTTTGAAATTTGTATACAGGCCTACATGCTTAATTTATTGAAAATTAAATATTGAAAAGTACACTTTGTTGTTAAGATTTATTTTAATCTTTGTTAATTATACTGTAAGTGGTGTTAACGATATTTCCACTCTTGTGAGTTTGGGCATGTTGGGGGTAATAACAATAACATTCATTTAGAAGGGGTTTGAAAACGTTTTGTCACCTGTACCCAAAGCACAGGCTTTGTAACATTATCACACAGTTTGATTGACAGTATAGAGATGCCCCATAGTTCAATACATCTAAAAAAAAACTTTCAAAAATAATTAATCTTCATATAATGGGAATTGACTAAATATCACCATGTAGTGAATCATTTTAATACAAAGTAACCGATTTAATCAGCAAATTGTGACAAGAAATGTGGATGCTATAAATTACAAAGACTCAAGTTTTTCTCAATCTACTAACATTTCTAGTTGCAACAAGTGTGGTGAATTAAAAAAAAAATCTTCATGAAAGCGTACAGGAGATTTCTGGCGAACGACCTTCTTCCTTCGTCGGGCCAAGTACGGCATGAAAAAGCAAGCTGCATCGTTGAATCGTAAAATGAAACGAATTTCATTTGTTGAAATTATCTTATACTGATATCCTTACAATTATTTGAAGTACGATGAACACAAAATAAAACATTGAAATCGAAATACCGTTGCTTTGATATGTACTATTCTTGATAGTGATATGAAATAATTTGGTTAAGAATATAAAGGAAAATATGTTTTTCTATTTGGCTATTCGACACATTTAATTGCTGTTATATTTGAATATACTAGACTAGGGCTATTTATGAAGCAACAATCATATTTCATATCCAGAATTTGAGCACTAATTACACATAAAAAAATAATCCAATATGAAACAAAAATAGAATGAAGTAAAAGAAGAAAAAGTAAATGAAAGTTAGAGAATATTCCATTTATTTTAAGTACTTCTTTGATTTGGATAATAATTATTATTGGTAATTTGGGCTTTAAAAATATATGGTAACTTCTTAGCCTTCTTTTTAAACATAAACTTCTAAACATTGATAAATAAAATAAAAACATGCCGATTTTTGAAACTGTTATTCACCATCTTTTGAACGGCATCTTTTTAAAGAAATTCCTATATCATATCCATGTTTCCTAGAAGTCGATTTACAGTTCAATCTGTTTCTTCAAACAATCTCTCATTGACCAATCATTTGATATCATTTTTTTTAAAATCAAATCAGATTCATTTTGGTTTTCTTTGAACGGCTTCTGTTTAAAGAAATTTCTATATAATTTTTACGTTTCCTAGAAGTCGATTTACAATTCAATCTGTTTCTCCAAACAATCTCTCATTGAAAAATCATTTGATATCATAAAGTTGCTGTTTAAAAAAAAAAAATCAAATTTCAGCTTCATTTTTGTTCTCCATGTCGGAAGATTCTCTTGGGCACATGACGGCTTTTGCCCGAATTAATAGCCCCGGTGCGATCCCGAAGAATCAGACCTACTACAGTACTGTCCTGTTACCGAAATATTTCTTAGGTTTCCGACATTGATATGAAATGAAGCAGAAAAAAGTAGCCAAAAACACTTATTTTGCCTATCATCAATTTTTCAATTTTAAAACATGTTTGTCTTTCAGGGGAATTTTATTATCGCTTGCGTCTCAATACAGAATCACAATTTCAAATATCTATGTTCTATGTTTCCTAGAAGTTGCTTTACAGTTCAATCTGTTTCTCCAAACAATCTCTCATTGACCAATCATTTGATATCAAAAGGTTTTTAAATCAAATTTTAGCTTCAATTTGGTTCTCCATGTCGGAAGATTCTCTTGGGCACATGACGGCTTTTGCCCGAATTCATAGCCCCGTGTGATCCCGAAGAACAGACCTACAGTACTGTCCTGTTAGTGAAATATTTCATTAAGTTTCCGACCTTAATTCGAAATGAAGCAGAAAAGGCAGATAAAACAATTATTTAGCCTATCATCAATTTTCAATTTTAAAACATGTTTGTCTTTCAGGAGCATTATTATCGCTTGCGTTTCAATACATAATTACAATTTTCAAATACATATGAACTATACGTAATGGATAAAAGCTATTAAAATGCGTTTATTCTGACCAACATCACTAATTGTTGTGACAAATAATACTGCATATTTAGTTCAAGTCAATTATAAACATTCATTTTATGACACAAACTTTCGAAACATATATGACTGCATGTTTGTATTTATAAATAAATAAATACAAACTAAAAACTAAATAATTTATGCAAATGCTCAAATCTTATATTATGTCAGGCTATAATGTTAGTTTTCTTCCCCCTTTACTTTTTACACTACTCCGAATTTGCAATATTTGTATTTTGTATTGCAAACTTATGAATTATGTATTCATTTTTTGTATATCTTATCATGATACATACGTACTTGTGTACCTACCCGGGCCGCTACTGATACCAGCATACATTAAAATGTAGACAGTGATATTGAGTGAGGGTGGGGGCTTGGTGGTCCAAGATCCCCCTCCCCACAAAAAGTTTCCCCTTATAGTAAAAACGTTAGTCTTAAAGGGGAATGAAACCTTTGGAACAAATAGGCTTGTTTAGAAACAGAAAAATCAAAGAATAAGAATAAAGAAAGTTTGAGAACAATCGGACAAATAATGAGAAAGTTATGAGCATTTGAATATTGCAATCACTAATGCTATGGAGATGATGAACAACTTTCCCTTTGGTGGACTATAAAATACCCTCAAAATGTCTCTTTTTGCTTTTTCTTATGATGATACAAACTCTCTATCCATGATGTATTCTTAAAAAAATATGTATTACATGCCCTCATGTAGAAAGAACACATGATCTATGGGTAGATCTGATAAAAGAGGATATTCACGTGAAATATATACTAAAGTATAATGAGTAGAGTTGTTCACAAGTGACATCAGACATCTTTGTCGCATTGCCAATTTGCTATCTCCATAGCATTAGTGATCGCAATATTCAAATGCTCATAACTTTCTCATTATTTGTCCGATTTTTCTCAAACTTTTGTTCATCTGTTTCTTTGATTTTTCTGTTTTCACACAAGCTATCTTGTTCCAATGGTTTCATTCTCCTTTAACGTTATTCTATATTAGCTTACATTGTTTCAATTGAGTATTTGTCTATTTACAAAGCATTTATCTGTATTATATATATATATATATATATATATATATATATATATACAGTTGTGGTGCCAGGTTAGTGGACCCCACCAGAAAAATGATATCTTTAAAGTTTTTAACTTTTGCCATGTTTTAGATATTCAGTTGTGAAGTAGGATGAAAAAAATATTAAATTCAATAAAGCTTGTTTCTCTGGGCTGGTCAACATTGATGTTGTCTCACTGTAAAAACTGTGGTGTTAAAATTGACACCAGTTGGTGTCAGTAGAGGACCACACCCGAGGTGTTAAGATTACACCCTAGAGATTGAATATAACACCAAATAGTGTAAATGCAACAACCAAAGGTATTGCAATAACACTGTCAATTTAACACTGGTGTAAAATAACTGGTGTGGTCCTCTATGTACACCGGTTAACACCGCAGTTTTTGCTGTGCTCCATTCAACACTCTGCATCATGAAGGAGCGCCTTTTTTGTGGTGAGTTATTTAGCACATCTCTCTCTCTTTATATATATATATATATATATATACACATATATGTAAATATATTCATATATACAACACTGTTTACTATATGAAACTTAAAGTTGTTTATTTCAACAGTTTAAACAAGTGTTTATAATTTTAAACAACAAACTTTCATTTTCTCAATAAATAAATCATGGCTGTTCAAACGGTCAAATAACTACTGTAAGTTTCATATAATAAACAACGTTACATTTTAATTCTTATTGTCTATCGCTGAAAGGGCACCCTAAAGAAATATGGTTCAAGTTAATAAATCAATAAATAAATAAAATTCAAGCAGGGTTGCTTCACATGACGACCTTGTTTAGTTATTATTTTTTATCAATTGTTTTTTTATTTCCACATGAAAATCATTAGGCCTAATCTTATAAATGAAATTTCATGATAATAAGAAAAAAATATTTGCAACTTACGGATGAAAGTCCATTTCAGTGGCCTTTACAAAATGCCTCTGTTCTCCTTTGGAGTCCAAATTAAAATAGCCAATTCAAACATACAAGATTAATTAAAAAACACCATATAACGTAAAACAATGATTAACTCAGTGATATTTCATATCAAACTGACAGATAAACCAATTCCATTTGGCTCCCAGGTTCAACAATTCAAACAGTTTATTGATTTTATAACTGTGAAAGTGTAAAGGTTTTTACCAAAATGCAGTTTGTATCTATTACAACTTTCATATCTGTATTTCAATAAACCAGCGGTCTCCTTGAATATAAAGTTCAATAATTTGAAAGTGTTCTTCATTTTATAATTATCCAAGTGTTGAAATCTCATATATAACTTTCATTTCTAAATTGTGTACAATAAAAAATTTGTCAAATGGGGTAGAGATGAATGATGAGATGAATGAATGATTTTGCTTTTGTTTTCTTTCTTTGTGCATTGTTTTCAAAATTTTATGCGTAAATTTAGGTCACTATCGTCTTATGTGGCGTTGTGGCCCAGTGGATTAGTCTTCGGACTTTGAAACAGAGGGCCGTGGGTTCGAATCCCAGCCATGGCGTAATTTCCTTCAGCAAGAAACTGATCCTCAGTGTGCTGCACTCAACCCAGGTGAGGTAAATGGGTACCGGTAGGAAGTAATTCCTTGAAAAGCTGTGTGCGCTATGAACGCCTAGCTAAGTCGGTTAATATAGGAGCGCCTTGAGCAAAAAGGTGGATATGTGCGCAATATAAATACCCCCTATATATTATGTTCTATTTTCCACATCATTACCAGGACATACGTATACGGAAAAACTGGCATTAATAAATGTTGATAAGAAAGGTGATAAGAATGATACATTTGATAGTAGATGGAGAAATATGATTTTGTTGTAGATGTATTATTTTGATTAAGCTGTATATTTAAATCGTACCTTTTTCTATTATAATTTATGGTACAGATATATATATATATATATATATATAAGCAATTGAGTAGTGATATACTGCAATATCTAATAGTGCGCGACTGTGTAGGAGCTGAGTATAAATAATTTATTGGTTGGATGCTTAACTTAAGCTGCTTAACTTAATCGACCAGCTTAAGTTAAGCATCCAACCAATAAATTATATATATATATATATAATTATTTTATCTTATGTTATGTTTTAAATGGTCGAAATAAATAAATGTGATTCGATAAAGGAAAAAAAATACATAGATAAAGGAGTGAACGTATAACCTGATTTCACTATCACTCATTTTGTGGTACTTTGTGTTTGTAAATCTATTAACTTGATGACTTTGAATGTTGTCACTTTTCGAAGAAATGAATATTGGGGTGTGGAAAGTAATATAAAGCAAGAAAAAAATAGAAAAAAGAAAAAAAAATGTATATTTTTTGTTCCAAGACATCAAAAGTAAAATAACTCATTAATGTCGGCATAAATAACATGCAGACTATCGCTGGAGGAATTATTGTTGTAGATTTTTTGAAAATAAAATTTTTATCTTACATTTTCGCAGACTAAATTGATTTAAAATTTGAAATTGACATAACTAAAACCTAGGAATATTGTCTGAGACATAGAATAGTTATATCGAATATTCAATAAACGGCTGGCAGTTGGATACATGCAATTCCGTCCCAACACCCCCCTCCCTCTAAAAAAAATAAAATAAAAAATAAAGCATTTTCTCCCCCTGCCCTTCCCATGTTCTTCCTCCTTCTCCCACCCTTCCCTCTCTCTTTCTTTCTTTTTCTCTTTCCCCTTCAGCTTCCGCCCTTCACTTTGTTTATAGTGCCCCAGTCACACCAGCGAAACGGCTCCAGACCGCTCAAACATATTACGTTATTACCAATAGCATACCATGGGTTGGTTCGTAGTCGGTTAGATAGGTGTGACTGCACCCTCACACTTGTCTATCGCGGCACGAAGTGGCCTAAAAATACCACCACTTTATGATTTATCTCGTCAAATCTACCACAAAAGGCGAATGGGTCTGAGTGCTCGAGATTGTTTTTATTTTACGCCTTGTCTGGATCAAGTCTGTTCCATTGTTCAGCGTGACAAAAGAACCCGGGTACCCTCACAGGTAATGTGTCGCGCGTGCTTGCTGAACACAAGCATTTTGGGCGGCGCCACCGGGAGGGTGTGGGGGGGGGGTTGGCTGGAATCACAGCCCCTTTCTATGATTTCTTTTCAAGCAATTTATTAACGACAAAAAAGGAGAAATTAAGAAATATAACCACAGATCTTGGTCGTAGATCTGTTTAATTCTTTAATTTGATTGAGGGGAAGCATGAAAAGTAACGAAAATATTTTTGTTATTTTATCACACTTATGAAGTATACTTGCATCGCCACTGCAACCATCACACGTCAATCATCTGAACTTGAAAAAGGAGGGTGAATTTTTAAGAAGAAATACGGAGATCAAATTAGTCTTAACAGGTTAGAATATAATACCTTATATATATATATATATGTAATTATATATATATATATATATATATATATATACAATTGGTGAATGCTATCCTTGTAATATATATATATATATATATATATATATATATATATATAATTATATATATATATATACAGTTGTGCTGCCAGGTTAGTGGACCCCACCAGAAAATGATATCTTTAAAGTGTTTAACTTTTGCCATGTTTTAGATAGATCGATTGTGAAGTCTGATAAAAAAATATTAAATTCAATGAAGCTTGTTTCTCTGAGCTGGTCAAACATCGGTGTTCTTTCCATTCAACACTCTGCACGAAGGAGTGCCCTTTTTGTGGTGAGTTATTTAGCACAACTATATATATACATACATATATATATATAGATATATATATATATATATAAATAGTCTGTTTCGGCATATGGAATAAAATAATCACAAATGGTTTAGAAAATGCCGTGGAAATAAAATCGTAGATCTTAAAAGGAGCATAGCTCTAAAAATGAAAAGTATATATATTTATATATATAGAGAGAGAGAGCTGCAAATCAACACCCTATATCTTCCTTATCATTCTTGGAGTAACCAGATTTGATAAAGCATATATTTTATATGCGCATCTTTACAAATGAATTATTAAAGAGTTGTTACAATATATACAACAGTCATCATCATCATCGAGGTTGTTATTGTATATAATGCATAAATGTTTCTTAAAAAATAGTGCAGAATCTAAAAATTCAGAACTCTATTATTTGCATTTTCTAAAATTCATAGGATGAGAGCTTAAAGGTACCCCAGAGCTTACAGAGCTTTGAACAAAAAATGAAAAACATTGTTTTTCAGATACATTTCACCTCAACGTCGATTGACTTGGATAAACCACCTTCTCTTTTTTTTTTAATCTTTCTTTCTTTCTTCCTTTCTTTAAATCTTTCACATCAGCTTTTTTGCATTCTTATTCCTATCCGCTGTTATATTATAACGATAATATAAATTTTAATCTTAGTTTAATCACCGTATGAATTTTTTGTCTTTATTACCCCTTTACACATCCTATTTGTTACCATGTGCAGGCGTATAATTGTCGTATTGTGTATCAGTCTAAACAGTGTTGGGCTAAGCCTGTATTTTATTTCATGCAAGCAATGAAAATATGAATACACCATTCGTATTTTTCGGGACCTAAGAAACAAACCCTGCTTTTAATCAAGGATCCACCACTTTTTTTCCTCAGAAAAAAAGTAATTGTATTTTTTCATTTTCATTTATTGTTTCTGTAGCTTTTCATAGATTGCAAAAAGTAAAAAAAGAAAATACATAATACACAACAACATATTCAATAGTAATACAAAATGTTAACAAAGTTTTTATTGTTCTATTACAAAGATTTTAAAAGGTTGCAGGGGTTGCCACTATAAGCTTAGCTTGACTTTGTGGCAACCCCAGAAAACAAATACAAATTATGTTTAAAGATACAATATTAATGTATAAAAGTGCAGGTGCAGAGTGGAAGGGGTGGGGAACTGAGGAGGAAGAGAAACGCATGGTTCTTACAATGTATTTATATATTTTTTCGTGTTTTTTCTGTTTCAAAAAGTATGTGTTTCAGTTAGCAAAAACAAAGAACATATTTTCATTTTATTCAGTGAGTATTTATTAAGTAGTTATTTTTTAACACCGTTTTTTTAAAGGGAGGAATGAATCTCGTCTGTTTGGGTGAGTCTGGCAATGTATCCCAAATACCAGGCCCATGATGTCTTGTATGTGCTAATAGTGTCTTCGGATTATTTAAATGAATGTTGCGACAAGTTCTAGTCATTGAATACTTTGTCATGTTTCTACATGTGTTTACTTTTTGAACTTTGTATTAAAATCAAAGTATATTGTATCCAAACCAATGCTCAATACAACTCTTTAACTTTTTTATTGTGTTTTTCAAGAAGGCTTTATTTTTTATATTTGATATCCATATTAGTTCGTTGCAGAATTGAAAGATGTTTTTACAATGGTATCTTATTTTCCATACGTTGCTAAATTAAGCAGTGTATTATAATATATGTCGTGTGAGGTATGGTTATGTCTATTACCACTTCATTTTAGACAAATATGTAACTTTTATTTCATTGTCAGCACAACAGTTAATGAATTAAAGCCAAGACACTGTAGATTAATGAAATTCATATATTACGTGATAATAATTTTAGATAGGTTAACACTTTAAACAAATTGTTAATTCTGCCAGTTTGATTCAGAAGAAATATGCTTTGACAAAAACGATTGACAGAAAAAGTTTAATTCAGCTATATAAAAGTATTAAATGCGAGTAACCTTTCCGGTCCAGATGTTATTTAAAGAAATCAAACCGGTATCAACTTTCCACTAATTATTTGGAAAGATATCTCTGATCTGTTATTGGATTCATTCATTTTTTCTTGAGAAAATGGCTTTTTGTCTACATCACAAAGAAATGGTATTATTACTTTACTTCCCAAGAAAGACAAGGACCAGTTTTATTTGAAAAGTTATAGACCCATATCATTGTTAACTGTGGAATATAAGATTTTAGCAAAAACACTGACAAACAGACTAAAGAAATGCCTCTATGATCTTATTCACCCAGACCAGTCTGGCTTTTTAAAGGGTCGAAATATTGGGAATAATATAAGGCTGATTATGAATTTGATAGAATACAGAGAACTTCATTACATTCCAGGTGCCATTCTTTTATTAGACATTCAGAAAGCATTTGATAGTGTGGATCATGAATTTTTGTTGAAAGTTTAAAAAAAAAAATGGGGGATAAGTTCACTGATTGGATCAAAACTATATATAGTAAGCGCAAGAGTTATGTTGCTAATGGATTTTTTTTTACTAAAGCTGATATGATGGAAAGAGGAATTTTCCAAGGGTGTCTGATCTCCCCGTATATGTTTTTATTAGTTATTGAAACAATGGCTCTTTAATAGTGTAAGACAAGATGTAAACACAAAGGGATCCCTGTAGAAGGTCAAGAGGTAAAAATATCCTTATTAGCTGATGATTCTACCTGCTTTCTTGATGGTTCACTTGACTCTTTTAACAATCTTTTTGATTTGCTTAAGATATTTGCAGCTTGTTTTGGTTGCAAACTTAATATATCTAAATCTGAGGCTGTTTGGGTGGGGGCTAAAAGGGGCTCACAAGTGAATCACTATTCTGAAAACGGTCTTAATTGGAAAACCGATACATTCAAAACTCTGGGAATTGTTTTTCATTAGATACCAGAAAAATGTCACTTTGATCTTAATCATAAACCTAAACTGAAGTCTATACATGTAGAGGTAACCCTTAACTGCTGGCGATGTAGAAATGTATCCTTAGTTGGTAAAGTTTGTGTCGTTAAAACATTATTATTACCTCAGCTACTGTATCTCTTTTCCGTTCTATGTATACAAACTCCAACCAAGCCAATTAAGGAGTTAGAAAGGATTTTCTTTAAGTTTACTTGGAGTGGTGGGAGAGATAGGGTAAAAAGAAAATGTTTTTATAATGATTATTGTTCAGGTGGTTTGAGAATGATTGACCCTAATGTTTTTTGCTTTGTCTCAGAAAATGGCATGGTTGAAACTTCTTCTTGATATAGAATATGTTAGTCTTTGGAAGACAATTGAATTGTCAGTACTAGAAAACTTTAATCAAAACAAGATATTTTGTGGAAATCCCATGCTCCTGATTCCATTTTGAAAAGTCTTCGTTGTTCTCAACTGTCAGAGGGTATTAGAACATGGTATATTTACAGGGAGGAATCAGTGAAGAAGGAGTTTAATATAGTATTTTCACATATGGGGTCATGCCACTTTTTACGGTATAACAAACATATTAGATCCAAGACAAAACAATATCTTTTTAACCAAGAGTGGTTTGATTGCGGAATAATTTTTGTTAGCGATTTATTGAACCCACCACTCCCAGGAAGCAAACTTTTTGAAGAACTTATTCTTGACTTTGACATTTCTCCAAGGGGAAGGAAAAACTTCAACTTCCTAATGAAAAATATTCCAAGTTCTTGGTTAAATATGTCAGATTGGGACAATGAAGAAATTTTTCATAAAATAGTAAACAATCTATGTCAAGCAAAGAAGGTCCCAAAGTATGTTTACCCTATTTTGCTGGGGATTTTTATTCCAACAATACGCACTGACTTCTGGGAAGAACTGTCTTTGTCCCCAGACTATGAAGAGCGGGATAAGATTCATTTGAGAAATTTCAAAAGTTCAATTGACTCGCGTATACATTCTTTCTATTTTAAACTCTTTCATAAAGCCATCTCCTTAAACGACTACTCACATAACATTAAAAGGAAGGATTCTCCGAATTGTACATTCTGTCACTCCCTTTCAAAAACCATTATCCATGTATTTATTGATTGTGACATTGTGAATATCATTTGGAACGAAATAGTTCTTGAAATTTCTCGACATACTATAAAGGTCTTTAATCCGCCCCCCTTTGAAAATTTTTTTTTGAGTTAAAGATGACAAATTTATCACTTATATTTTCCTGATCATCAAATATTATATTTACTTATGTAAATTAAAAAATAACATTCCTTCATTTCAGGGTTTTTTTTAAACTTGTAAGGAAACAGAATATTGCATTGCCAAAAAGAAAGGTACTCTTGCACTTCACTTTAGGAAGTGGAAATATGTGTTCTGATGTACAGTGTACTTGTTTAAGAAACTGCTTGTATATTAGATGTACTTGTTTTCTTGCTGAGCTCCTTTATTCCATGTAATACTGCTTTGTTCTGATTCATTATGATTATGTTATTGTTTTGTTCTGTCTTTTATTGTTTTTTATCTCGATTATATTTTGATATTTATGTAATAATTTTGTCGAACAATAAAAACTTAATGAAAAAAAAACTAATTATTAATGTAGAACATGATATCTATAGAGATCCCGAAATAGGACAAAGATATATGACATCATTGCGAAGTGCTGAGCAGAAACGGTCTTGCATTGTAGCTTTGATTTGATTTTACTCTATTTACCAATATAAAACAAAGCATATAGAATTACAACATAATATAATGCATGATAAAATAACATTGGATGGATCGCCCTACTAAGCTGAGCCATTACAGCACAACTGTTCTGCCGAGGGGTTCGGCTATATTAAAGAAACAACATGAAATTCATATTACAAACATAAATTCATTAACAAATTTGTATAACATAAAAGCAACATCAGTTAAAGACAGAAAGAACAGCAATCCCACTCCACCCTACAGTTTTAAACAGGTACAGCTAGAAATTATCATAAAAGAGAATTATGGAATGAACAAAAAATAATTTGGTCAAATCCAACTATTAAAAAAGGGAATTAAATGGCCCTCCCCGTTTTAGAATAGAAATCAGAAGGATTTCCTTTTAAACCAACCACAATCTACTAGATCTAATCCCTTGATCCACCGGTACGATCCACATTTCTTGTCATGAATACGATTGCATGCATTATTAACATGAACGCATTTTGAAATAACTCTGCTCACAATATTTTGACAAGGGTGGTTTATATTCGAGTTCATTAATCATAATCATTTTCAACAAAACCAAAGGAAGTTTCTCCTACAGCTGCCAAATAAAATTATATCCAGTAATGAGTAAAATTCGGTCTCAATGTTGAAATTTATGAATTCAATAAGCTTTTAGCCAATTCCAAATGAACCATCAAATAAAGAAATGAAATCATATTTAAAGAGTATCAATAAAAGTATTTTCAGATATGGCGATGAAACAATAAGACCGTTAATTATTTGCATTACCGGGATAATGGGGATACCTGAAAGTCATAAAATGATTGTTTCATTCTTTTCATTTCACAATCATAAAATGATTAAGTGTGTGTTTCTGGGTGTGGGGTGGATAAGTGCGTGTGTGGATAGTTTTGAGTGCTTATATATGTTTTAATGCATGAGTATGTGTTTGGGTGTATCTCTGCATGTGTGTGCCTATGAGCGGGCGTGGAGTGGTCCTTTGGGTGTGTGCTTATCACCGTGTAGGTTGTTGGTTCTGTGTAATGGTACATATGAGTGTGTTTGGGTGGTTATGTGCGCCTATGCATATGAGTGTGTGGGTTAGATTTGTGTGAGCTTGTTAGTGTGTCGTTCCGTGTGCGAGCGACGGAATTACTGTTTGGTTTGTATAAAATTAGTGGATTTCAGCATCCATAAACATGGAATAGGTATGTAAAAAGTAAAATGCTGATTTACCCCTTTCGAAACCAAGAGGAGGAAAGGGGGTATTATTCCTCCTTTTTTTGCTCTTTTATATTCTTCTTTTCATTCCTTCTCTCTTCCTCCTCCTCTTCTATTTCCCCCTTTCTCTCATGCTTCTGCATAAATTTTTTTTCTTTCTTTCCTCCTTTCTTTCTTTGTTTCTTTCTTTCTTTTTGTTTGTTTGTTTCTTTCTTTCTTCATTTCCTTATTTCTTTCTTTCTTTCTTCTTCTTCTTCCTCGTTCTCTATTTATTCTGCTTGTACTTCTTTTTTTCTCATGTTCTTCTTATCATAAATAAACTTTTTGTTGTTTGTTGGTTCTTGTTGTTTTTCTTCTTTATCATCACCCTCTTTCGCACTCTCTTCTCTCTCCTTATTCTGACTTTAATTTATGAAATTATACAGATTGATCATTAATGATTTCTCCTGGCGTCGGAATACATGTAAGACGCCTTTTCATGCGTCGGTCTTATTACAATGTGCCTTGGTTTATATGAAAATGTTTGTTTTTTCATTAACTTATACATTCATGAAATCTGAATGTATATCCTAATCCGAGGAATGAAATCTCATCGGTTTATGAATATGTATAAGACAAGATGACTTGATGGTTTATATGCAACTGGAATGCGAAGGTCTTATCACTCACCTACTAACAATAAATGACAACGCGTTCCATACTGAGCTTGTGTGTGGGCGCGCGTAAGTGTGGGTGAAGTAAATGTAGGTGCGATAATTTTGGAGAGTCTATATGATGGAGTGTCTTTCCGTAAACCGTGTATCATTTACCAAAGGAATAAAAAGAAAGAGAGGACATCTTCAGAGCCCCATTTCGAGTAGAAGATAATTTGGGTCCACTGGTTGGGTATTACAGCACTGAAATACGAGGGTCCTAGGTTCGAATTCTGCAACGGAGCAAAATGTCTTACTATATATACAATTTTTGCGAAATTTCAGTGTCTTGTCAATCAGAACCATTTGTCGGTGGAGTGCCGATGGGAATAAAAAAGAAGGGTCGGTAACGAAACTATCTTCTAAGCTGTGTATTAAGTGCCATTAAAATTGTATGTTACACTAACCATTACAGTAACCATTAGGTTAATTTTTCATCAAGCCCATTTAGCATTTTGACTCATTTCCAGTTAGGCAAAGTCTATTTTGGGAGATAAGTTCTTTTTGAATTTGGTAATAACATAGAAATTCGATCATAAGATTATTTTCAAGATCTGTACACCAATTGTAAACTATTGAAAAATATTGTGAAATCGCCTTTGCGGTGGCAAAAAATAATTTGTGTTTATGCTCAATTACAGCCATAAAAGTGATCCCAGATCGATAAAAACTACAACTTTATTTTCCAATCTATATCCTCTTACCCCCCCCCCACAATAATAAAAATCAAAGTAATCCAAAATTCAATACATATCAATAATAGCAGCGGGGATGAAATGAGCCATTACATTGAGTTATCGTAGTCACGATGGGGACGGATCCTACAACATAGGAAATGTCTTGTCAAAAGCCCTTCATGATGAAGCAGTCTTTGCCGAAAATCGTTGGCTCAAAACAACAGGGTTGTCCTGGGGCCCCGTCTTACAAAGAATTACGATTGATCCGATCAATCACAACTATGGAAAGCCAGCAACGTCACGATCCAAACTGCATGTTCGTTCAAAAAAATTCCTATGCATTGATGTATAATGTCATATATATGACATTATATGACATTATTCATTGTTTTCTTGAAAATTCTGTATGCTTTTTTTTGTTTGCAAAGGACATTGCGCAAATTTCACGTAGGAAAAAAATGACATTGGTGGATTTCCGTACAGTAAAGGTTGATTGGATCAATCGTAACTCTTTGTAAGACGGGGCCTAGGACTGGGTGGTATTCTAAAATACTGTCACAAATTTCGTCAACTCATAAATTCTGTCTTTTCACAACATAAGTATGATGAATATAACATAACAAGGTCGAAAACACTGCAAGACATATCAAAATATACAGTGCGTATCAAAAAAAAGTTTACACTTTGAAAAAGCACTGGGAATTAAAAAATATGCAACATGTGGGTAATTTTTTTCACATATAATCTTGGGTTTGGGTCTCATCTTTCCAATGAAAGTAAAAGTTTTGACAGAATGTTACACTTGAGTGAGCACTGTCCATTTTTGTAAAGCTCGCAGAAATCTGTTTGCGCAGAAATGCTTATTTTCACGCTGTGTCAAGGGGAAAGGGCGAAATCAAACCTACCTTGCGAAACATTTCTCATACACTTTCCTTGCACTTTTAGTCAATTGAAATAAAATGGATACATTCAAGCATTTTGGAATAATTTTGCCACCCAAATTGAAATTTCAACACTTTGTAGGCACAACCACTACCTTTTTTGTGCCAGCTGGATCTGAGGACATAACTGAATCTGAACAAAAGTTTATATCAGACTTTTCCGGCATTGTTTATCATTTAAAATGGGTTTACATTTCATTTTTCATTTAATCTTGTTTCTCCACACTTTTCCCAAGCTTGACAATGATTAACCTAATGGAAATCAAGCCTAATCCGTTTCATGTAAATCACAGCTCAGTGTAAAGCAAACATCGTCACGATGGCATCGGTGTGTGGGGGAGTGGGGTGGGGCGCAATGCACTCTTC
The DNA here is from genome assembly GCF_018143015.1 of Lytechinus variegatus. Classification (NCBI taxonomy): domain Eukaryota; kingdom Metazoa; phylum Echinodermata; class Echinoidea; order Temnopleuroida; family Toxopneustidae; genus Lytechinus; species Lytechinus variegatus. The sequence goes on along the minus strand of NC_054747.1, from coordinate 2,652,059 downwards.
AAAGTGTTTTGGGCAAGGCAACAAGTGAAAAAGGTAAAAGATATCTTTAAATCAATTTTACTAGATAAATTCCACGTGTTCTTCATGATTAAGATCTACTTCTATTCGCATAACTATTTCAAAGTTCTGCGCAAATCATTTTTCACTAACGTTTCAAAAGTAAGTGGTGCTCACTCAAGCGGAAATATTTTTCGACAGTTATGTCGTCATTTGCTTAAATTAATATGTACCAATGTTAAAATGTGGAAAAATCTTCAGGATATTGCAAATGTATAAATTTACAGGATTTTTTCTAAGTGTAAACTTTTTTTTGATACTCACTGTATAATTATACATGTATATATAACATGATCTTAGATTCAAGGAACACAATTCAATCAATAAAATTACCTAATATGACATTTGTATTTTAAAGTAAAGCGGAGGGTCTTGCCGAAAAAAAGCAAATCTTGTATACAAAAGGCAAGCCCCTAACTTAGTTTAATTACACACACACCAAAAAAAACTCCGGTCGTAATGATATATAGAATTTTTGTTTAAAAATAAATACACACAAATTTGGTGCACTTTACGAAAAAAAAGTAACTGATGGATCATGTGAGAATATTTTGTTTTATAGTATCAGGAAAAGAGGGGGAAGATGAAGGGAAGAAGAGGGGAGGGACAGAGAAGTGCAGTGTACATGACGTAGAAAGAAAGAAAGAAAGCAGGCAGCAGGAGCAGGTACTTTGGCTAATTGCAATTTTAAGAAGAAAAAAAAGATACTGAGACTACTTCAACAATGTAATCTAAATTGTATTACTGTATGCTTTACATAATAGTCGGTATGGTATAAGAATATTCTGGTGCTAGAAGAAATGACAAAATTTATGACTGCTAGACCCATATATTTTGCTTGTATATCTTGATTATAAGCATTATTTTAAGAAGCGCGTATTTTTGTGCTTGCTAAGAGAAGAGACAAAAGTTATTACAATTTTTGTCTCACCTGCATAGCAGAGCGAGACCATAGGCGCCACTTTTCCGACGGCGGCGGCGTCAACATCAAATCTTTACCGAACGTTAAGTTTTTGGAATGACAGAATAACTTTCAAAGTGTATGGACCTAGTTAATGAAACTTAGATAAAAGGTAAATCAAGTATTACTAAAAATCCTGTCTGAGTTTCAGCTCACATGATTAAGGTCAAACGTCATTTAGGGTCAATGAAATTAGACTATGTTTGGTGAGTCAATACCGAAATCTTAGCCTAAGATTAAGTTTTGAAATGTCATCATAACTTAGAAAGTATATAGACCTAGTTCATGTAACTTGGCCATGGGGTAATCAAATGTTACTAAATATCCTGCCAGAGTTTCAAGTCACATGACAAAGGTCAAAGGTCATTTAGGGTCTGAACTTGGGTTATTTGGGAGATATTTGTTGAATTACCATCATAACTCTGAAACTGTTGGTCTAGTTCTTAAAACTTGGATATAAGAGCAATCTCAAGTATCATGGAACATCATATGCGAGTTTCAGGTCACATGACCAAGGTCAAAGTTTATCAAGGTCAATGAACTTTGGCCATGTCGGAGGTAATTATTAAATTGCTGTCATAACTTTCAAAGTTTATGGATATAGTTTATGAATTGTTGAAATAGTGGTAATCAAGTATCATTAACAAGTCTTAGGTCACATGATCAAGGTCAAATGTCATTTAGGGACGTACTATTGTATCATTACGTCCCTGTTTTCACGAAGTGACGGATGTGCGCGCAACTTTTAAAAAGCTAGTTTTTAGTAAATCGCTTGCAAAGGTTTAGACCTCGATCTCAACCTCTTTAATGTATGCAGGGTGAATAAATATAACATTTTCGTAAAGGGCATACTCTAGACAATCTTCAGTTCAAATCATTTTCATTTTCCTTTATTATTTAAGAAGATATTGAGATATAAATAGAACCATATTTTCGTGAAAAAAAAATAATACGCGATGCGCTTAGATTTATTTTCACGAAGTGACGGATAGTGCTCCGCACGCGTAACCGTCACTTCGTGAAAACCCCAAATTCATAGACGCGCTTCAATTGTGTTTTTACGAAGTGACGGGAAGAGGCTCCGCCTTAGTCCCACGCATAGCCTTTTGGATGCAATTCCATAGATAGGTTTTAGATATACATAAACTCTTAATTTGCTATTGCAAACAAAATTAATCCTAAATGTGAGATCAATAGGGCCTGCGCTTCTGCTTTTAAGTACAAAAATCACTTCAAATACCGCTTTCTCTTTTTTCTCGTAATAAAAGGGAAGCCCAATAGACACACGTTTTAAATTCTTAGGCCTATTTATTATCTCAATATCATATTCATTTTTGATAGATGAACACTGAAATACGAAAGCTTGGTATAACAGGTCATGAAAATGTGACTACAATAGTCAAATTGTCTTTTGTCTTTGTAAATTCATAAAAAGTATAACTATATTCCCTTTGTCATGTTTGTGTGCTCTGGCTCCGTTGGGAAATTGAAAATTCAACATTATAAACTTTTGTTAGTTTAACCTCCTTACACCCTCCATAAAATGAAATCCCGATTGAGTGTCTCTTAAATGTTGTCTATTTATGTAAAAGGTATTCCCTGTTAAGGCCGAGTTATGATGATTCAACATTATTCTTTGAGACTTAATTACCACGAAAATGGTATTAAACTAAATGTGGAACTAACTTGTCAAAGGGCAACAAGAATAAGTAAATTAAGATTGCTACCCCCCCCCCAAAAAAAAAAATAATAAGAGTAAGAATTTGTCAAAATAAAGCGAGCCAATTTCGAGTTACATATCACTCTTGCCCCCCCCCCATCCCCTCCCCCCTCTCTCGATCTCTCTCTACTCCATTTTTTCCTTTATCACAATGGTCATGCATTCTCTCCTGAAAATCCTATTAAAATACCTTTTCATGCAAATTAAGAGTTATGACTTGTCATAAATCATTGAAAATACTAACAACATAAAATAAATCTACAGAGTTAGCAATGTGAATAAATTTAGATGAACACTTTTAATTCTATAACATTAAATCATAGCAGCAAGTGACAAATAGAAAAGAAAAAAAATATAACATTTTTTCATATCAATCATTTCGATAAAAGGTATGCTTAATATAGATTCATTAAAATATCATCTCCCTATAATGTTAACAATGTAGATATATTTTTATAAAATTTTTATTTCAATAATATATAGGACCATAATCGCTAGTGACAAACACATCGACATTCATAATCATTACAATTAATCTAATATTGCGCTGTGAAATGTGTAGGAAATAATCCACCAGGTACACATTGACATAATTTTGTCAATTTATACATTGAATAAAACTTGAATATATGCAACAATATATTTATTTGTATATCATACACTGCTTAACACAATCAGCAATCCTAGTCTGTGAATGCCACATTTAGAAATACAAAATTGCTAACATGTACCAAATTCTACATTCAAAACATTCCAATGACAAATGAATAAACTTTCAATCACAAGAATACTGGAATATAATCAATGCTAGTGGTGCAGGAAAGTTGTATTCTCTAATGTTTATTTGTATTGACATACACAAGTAAAATGGCATATTTCTTTTCCCTCAAAATAGAAGTAACATAGTCAACATTACTTATTACATTCACTACTCTTTTTTATGAAGAGAATGTCATAATTAAATCAGTCGACACAATTGCCTTGAGAGTTATTTCATCTTTTCACACACTGTCAAGGACTAAAAAGTCAAATAGTGCTAAATGCTTGTCTTTACCGAAGGAACATGTAAAAACAATTATAACTATGAAGGTCAAGAAGGAAATATAATTTTAAATCAATAATTTAACGTAATATCAAACAGGATCATTTTTAACAAATTTATAATCAAAATCACAAACGACAGCGACAAAAGCAATAAAATGCAATGATAAAAAAATACGAATGACTAAGTAGATTTGTATTTTTTCCATCATTCTCAAGTTATTGGCTAAATACACTCATCAATTCATTTTCAAATTAAACACTTGTTTTTTTAATTGCAAATTGTCAGAGTCCGAACAGGAAGATATATCAAAATACACATTAGTTCCTTCCAAATCTGAAAACTTTACAAAAATTGACTTCATAATTTTAGCAAATAACGTCTTTGAACTAGTGGGTAAAAAAAAAGAGTAAAATTCTTACTACAAATAGACAGAAAAACATGTGCTGTAGTGTATCTTTAACCTCAAGCTAAAACTTATCATGTATTATTTCTTTCTTGAATAACATTCAATAACAAAATTTAACAGTTGGATATTCTGGAATAAAATGATGATATATTGACTATAGAACTGCATGAACCAGGTGTGTGAGTGATGACAAATAAAGACCTGACAATTTTGTAGAGAGTTGGGAGATTAAATTGAATGAGTTCTCAAACTATTATACAGAAAGGGGGGATATCAAGCTTAAAATCGCTAAAATCAGCGTAAGAATTCTCACATCCCTGATAAACAGATAAAACATTACCTCTTGGAAGGGTGGGGTGTCTGTATTAACACATTTGGCTTTTGAAAATGAATTCACAAAAACCTAGCTGATTTTAACCCTTACATCCTTACTAGTAATATATCATGCAACTATCGAGTTTCACAATACAGGTCAGTCTAATTTGTATGATTGTTATTATTAGAGAGTTTGAAGTATTAACACAATACATTTCAGCACAATACAGCTAACATTCTTTTTTTTTAATGTAGAAATATGCAGTATTTCTGTTTAAGATAGCACCAAGAAAAATGAAAACATGCCAAACAAATGAAAAAAGGGTAATTCTTTTGCATCCATATGTGGACGATTTGTATAAGCAATTTACACATGTAAGTATAGCAGTATAGCAGATAAGTGACTATTCTGAACTTTATATTTGACTGTATAATATATTTAAAGGACTTCATAATTATATCACTATAAAAGCACAGACTAGTTGAAGCAGTACAGTTTCATTATATAATACACTGCTCTAAAGCTGAAACCAGATTTGAAAGTCCTATCAAAATTAAAACTAAACTTATGTTATTATTATTATTACTTATTATTTGTACTGCGCTTTTCCCATTAAGCCCAAAGCACTTACAATGAATTGATAAGATGTAATATATAAAAAATTACAAAGTATGAAAGAGATGAGTTTTTAATGACTTTTTGAAGATTGCTAATGAAAGAGACTGTCTAATTATTAGTGGCAGGTCATTCCAGGATTTTGAAGCCGACACCGTAAAAGTTCTGTCACCAGCTAATGTACGAGTTAATGAATATGTGAGGCGAAGGTGATCACTGGCCGATCTAAGAGCTCTAGTTGGTGTTAAAAGACTCAAGCAGTTACCTAAATACTGTGGAGCCTGTTTATTCAATGTTTTGTAGACAATCAAGAGTAATTTGAACGTAAATCTCTGTTTAAAAGGAAGCCAGTGAAGAGAATTAAAGAGTGGTTGGGAAGGATGATCACGGGAAACCTGTAAAATTAATCGTGCTGCCCAATTTTGTAGTCGTTGAACACGGACTAATTGATTAGAGGGATTTGTAGAAAGGAGCCCATTGCAATAATCGATACGAGACAGAACCAATGAACGAACAGCATTGTGGAAGGCAGACTGGTCATTTTGTAGTCAAAATCACAAGAAAATAAATATTGGTATCAGTTACCCAGCTAGAAAATAAAGAAAAAGTTATATGAGAGCCCTGATACCGGAAAGGCCATGGGGCAGAGCCAACTCCTTCACATTTTTCACAAGTGTAGACAGAGTTTCATCATCAGAATTGCAGTCTAGAGTTCTCAGAAGATGTTTCTAGTTTGGTTACTTGAACAGTTCAAAACCAGGGCACACTATTAAAATCCAGTCACTACCGATTCAACTGTCATGTCACCAAATCAGATCACATCTGCGGTGTTCAGGGAATTATCAATGACCCATCTGACAAGCGTGTCGGCCCCTGGATCCAACCTATGTGTAGAATGAAATAATATACAAATCATCTGTTTGTTTTCAAAGTTTTTTTGTCAATCCAATATCAAGTTTGTAGGATAGCAGACTCAATATTTTAAATTGCCATTACCAAACAAAAACCTGCTCAGTCAGTATGGTACTAAAATTACAGCAAATATTTCAATTAGATGTTTCCAATTTATAATAAAGTTTCAGCTGAAAATATGATCACATGACAAATTTTCAATGCTCTAGGGCAGTACACCAAGCATTTGTCATAATGGGAATAATGCTCTTTTACAGCTTAGAAATACATGTATATCTGCTAAATTATAACATATTTCAAAATTGATATTTCCTGGTTATAACTCTGAGTCAACGTAGTTTTATAACTTCATTGTTTCCTAGATTTGCAATTGAAATTCATTTTGGTAGTGAGTGAAAATCAATGGATTGCTTATACTGACAGGATGTCATGTGAGGAACACTATGAAAATTCTCACCTGGAATTGTATCTGACCATCAGCATTGTTAAATAGCAAGTGTACCAGTTCCAGGACTTCTCTCGTTTGTTCTCTGAAACATCGCTTATTGTATATACTGCATCTGAAAAAAAATGAAAATATCTTCATCATCATGATTATGATCAGATCTGAGGTGCAGTTATTAATGTAGATTATTTCATTTTCTGTAAAATGTCATAGAGACAAGGGCGAGGAAGTGGCCACCAAACAACAAAGTATAAAGCTCTATCTACATTAGATGTAGACTAAGTTTGGACTTAATAAGATGATTTATTTAAAACATAAATCCCCAGTAATCCTTGGTTTAACTAAGGACTCAACTTATTTTCCCACATGGGTTGGCCACTAACTTTACCAAATTAATTCATGATCTCAGCATTCACACTGTTATTTATTTATAGAGAGCCCCGGGCCCCCCTGCGGGAGGGGGTTATCTTTCCATTACATATGTTTGAAAGTACTTCTAGGAAATTAGATGACTTAACTAAAGTAAAGCAGACAATAGAATCTATGTATTCATTTGAGATTTTTTTAAAGGAAATTTGTTGCAAATACTATTCATGTGGGCACTTGGGAAGACAAGAACATAACGAGTACGAGTTAACGCAATCACAATGCAATTCTTGTAAATTAGTCTAGATCTAGGACTAAACTAGATATTAGATGATTATTCCACCAAATCCTCGGCCTTCATTAAATCTATTTTGTCTTGATTAATGTCATAAAATATTCTAACCCTTATGGCTTGACTAAACTTACATTCAAGTTCAATTGAGTGACAAAAAAGGACACGCAATACTCCGTTCAATTTTTACTGACACGAAAATAAATATGTGGGGCAACGTATGTAGAGATTGGATGTTATTTTAAGGATTTTTTCTATCAGAGACGTTTAAAAAGGGTTGAAATCACTCGAAATGACTTTAAAGGCTGCATTGCATTTATTTCATTTCCTACATTTACAAGAAAACTCACCATTTCATGGTCTTCGGCTGTTCCAAACTGTAAATATTTGCCTTCCGTCACTTCGTGAAAAAACTTCTGAGTGCAAAGCGTATTCGTTTGTTTTCACGTATTGACGGCTGCTTATCCGTCACTTCGTGAAAACAAGAAATCCTTTTACCCGGTAATTTCTTGAATGTCATGTCGTCATAGCAACGTAATTAGACATTTTTGTGATCTGAAACTTTTTGAGGTTCAAGATATAAGTCATAGATGTCCAAAAATGCAAAAAACTCAAAATTGAAAAAAATGCAATTTTCCTCGTATCCGTCACTTCGTGAAAACAGGGACGATTAGATGAATGGTGTTTTTGTGAATAATTATTTTATAGTAATTTTCAAAGTCAGCACTGCTGCTATATAGAATGCATGCGAGACTGCCAGAGTCGCTCCACTTGTTGTGACAAGAGTTCTGACACCCACCAGAATACCGATTGTCATATCTCTGAGAAAACACACACTTTCGGGAAAAGGCAATGTTCAGAATACCGCCCCTGAACAAAAGACATACTTTCAATTTTTCTTCGGCTCAGAATCTTACCGACGATCGGTTGTCCAGGTTCAGGAATTATTGACAAAGCCCTCTTGCCTGTGTACCATGATTGAACGGGCATTTTCAATAGATTTTCTGTGTTGTATAATCCGTCCAGGTGGGTGTTTCATAAAGCTGTTCGTAAGTTAAGAGCGACTGTAAGAACGACTGGTGATCCTTTCTTGTGGTAAACGGTATATACATTGACGATAATTAAGCGCGTAGAAAGGTTTACCAGTCGTTCTTAAAGTCGCTCTTATCTTACGAACAGCTTTATGAAACGGCCCTCAGGTAAAAAATCCCTATGGTTGAAGAATTACTGTACTTGCTACAAGACTCATTTTTATAAGCAATTATTTGTGTGTGTTTTTTTTTTTTTTGGGGGGGGGAGATTTTATTTCATCCGACTGCTAAGAAAACATGAATGCTTGTATAAGCAAGCAACCAACCAGAAGACCGACATCTTAAGTTCCTCTCCGAGAGACCTGGTAATGAGGATCAATGCCTTAATACGAAAGCCCAAAGGGCACCAGCGCATGCACAAGTAGGAATCGAACCGGGTCACCGGAATCCGAAACCCTGGCTATACCGACTGAGCTATGATAATCCACTAATATTATTGATATATGTTAAATATTGTATTATGTTTATTTGTATTATTGTGTTCCTTGTGGAAATAGATTGAATCAAATTGATTGGTACCTTCCACTAGATAGCACTTCATATATGCAAATTGATTACGTTGATGGTCATAATGATAATAGTATATATAATAGTAGTATATATGGATAACCCATGGTTTATGTACAAAGTAAACAAATAAATCTATTATCTCGCTTTTTGTGGCACACCCCTGTTTGCATAAAGCTCCTCGGTAGTCTACGATACTGATAGCTTTCAAATAGAATATGAAATCAGAGTTCTTTAGCATGAACCTGGAAATAGATAGGTTCTAACTCCGCTAATTGCACACTCTAAAAAATATTTGGGTAAAAGTGCTCCATGAGGGTAATTATGTGTCCAACCAACATTGGGCATTTCTTTTGGGCATTTTTACCAATCCTGTGCGATGAAAGTTTTGCCCACTCTAAAGTAATTGCTGTTTATCTTTTAACATTACTGGACAATATGCTCCTCCCGCCATTGGGTAAAATACTGCCCCAAATTGGTTGGACACGTACACAGCAAAAACTGTGGTGTTAACCGGTGTACATAGAGGACCACACCAGTTATTTTACACCGGTGTTAAATTGATGGTATTAGTTTTACACCTAAAGGTGTTATTACAACACCTTTTGTTGTTACATTTACTCTCTTTTGTGTTATGTTTAATCTCTAGGGTGTAATTGTAACACCTCAGGGTGTGGTCCTCTATTAACACCAATTGGTGTCAGTTTTAGCACCGCAGTTTTTACAGTGTAATTACCCTCATGGTGGTAAAAAAATTACCCAACATACCCTTTGAATACAGTGCAAGTCAAAGTTATAGATACAACGTCATTAAATAATGGAAGCTGTGCTGTTTTATAATGAATAATTGTAAAAGAATGATAGGGAGCGGTACAATTCACAGTCAGATTCTGTGTTCAACCTGTCATAGCTATATTATGATACAGCTTAGAAGGGCTTTAGCGCGATATTGATAAATTGAGTACAGCAAAAATATCCTTAGGCAAAACGTTCAATTATAGTATATATCGGCAGAATAACGAACTTGTGATTAATCATTTTGGGGTTTTTCCGCAGTAGTCTATTTGGAAATAAATCGTTTTATTTATATTAGAAAATCCTGAATGAATAAAATGTGTATGATCATTTACATACCAATTCATTGATCTATACTCTTATCATGTACGTTTCAGTGTATTACCGTCCGGAAATGTGTAGTAAATGTTTGTACGCCATTTTTTTATGATGACTTTCAGTATGAATTCTAATTTATTCCATCGAGAAGGAAATGTATTATTTGCTCATACTAGACCTGCTCACTGATGCGTTGTATGCATGGACGAATTTAAGCAATACCTTCTCTATTTTTAGCATCTAATTTCTCAGATTACCCAAACAACCCCCGCCGCCCCGTTCGCTGGTTCATCTCAACCAGATGTCAGAGCATTAATCAATGTTGAAAATGAATACGTCTAAGTGGAAGCAGCGCAAATGTCATGTATTCTATTGTCTGTCTTCTTATCGCGTAGTCTGCAGTGTACGTGTTTGTGGATAGTCTATTTCAAGAAACATTTTAAGTACGCATTCCATTAACGACTGTGTCTACTAATAAAACAAAAAAAGATACCAATTCAATAAAGGACATAGAATAATTCTGGGTTTAATGTCTCGTATGGCAATCTTAAACAGAAAATAAATCTTTAGAAGAAATTGTCAATTCTGAAACAGCCGTTATCGTGCACGATTCAGGTAAGCCGCTTCAATGTAGTCCATTCTAATGAATAATTCGAGTACGAATTTGAAGGCTACGTTGGAGTATGCCTCTTCTATTATACATTAATGTGTATTTTCCGCAAAAGGCAAATGCGGCAGTCCGATGTTTTCAAAGTATGTCTTTCTCTATCAAACGGAACCAGCGAATATTTCTGCACTTATTTTGTTTATGACTGCTACGATTTTATTTTTCTGATTTTTTTCCCCTTCAAATTTTTTTTGAGTTAGAAAAAAAAATGGCGGGAAACTTCGTGAGTGGGTGACAGGTTTAGAGCGGGAATTTCACTGGAATTACAAAAGCTCATGTCCTGAGCAAAATGTGAATTCGAGCATATTTGAAGCGTAATTACAGAGCTGTGGGACAAGCCAGAACCACGGGGAAGATGTGAGGAGCGACCCGGGATGTCAAGGCGAAGAAAAACCGAGACCTTCGACGTACGAGCCTTCCATAATGAATTATTTATCGGGGACTGATTACGCATTTGAAAGACTGAATTTTAAAAATTGCATCCAAATACTTTAAGATTAAAAACTGCATTTTGTTGAGAGGACGATGCAAGAATTACTCTTTTAAAGCGTTTCTTGATAGTGTTTTTGTATGAACTCGGGACAAGGAGAGGAGCTTATTCATATCTCTCCGTCTGTCGTTAGAAATGTGAAATGGCATGTCCGGGCAATTCTGCACCTAATCATGATTTTACTCTATATACTTATTCCTCATATATTTTTTTCCTTCATGGAAATTCATTTACAGACCATTCAACTTCCCTCAATATTTCAAAATGCTTGCTGGATAAACGTGAACGCTATAGCGGATATGGATTGTCATGACACGCCTGAACTCTGGCGGTGACCCGCTAGTGTAGGTCCCATGCCAGGAGATTCTGCAGAGTTGGTGTGTGTACCATGGACCTACAATTTTCTCCGTGACTAATCTTAAAATATCCTTTACTTATTCGTAAATTGGACATCATGTTGACAGATTCTCACTCAGGTAAAAGACAGAACTACAGAACTGCGTGTTGGTAAATACTGAACAGGCAAACTCGGCTTGTAAAGATTTTTTGCCTCCTGTTGAGATTTTTTTTTCGGAACAAGATGGCGCCGACTGACATTCACAAACGTACCCATCAGAGGCAAGCGCAGCAGACCGCCAAAAGCATCGGGTGGGACGCGGTGAAGAGTAATCTATAACGTGTAACCAGGTAAGTAAAATGCATTTTTATTTACTTCTGTATTTCGAAACAACCTTCTGGATTCAGATTGGGACATTTGAACATGTTTATTTTAATTTTTCTCGTTTGCGACGGTGTCATTTTGCAATCATGAAAGCCTAAATGACGAAATAACACCTGGAATTTCTGGACGAATCAGGTTAGTTCTGTAGCCTCAGTCTATTGCAAGTCTGTGGCCATGATTAAAACCAATAGGTATACCATGTACACCCTTAAAATAGTAGGGCCAAAAAATTTCCAACGTTTAACCAACCATGGGCATCATACTGTTCACACAAATATTGGTTAAAATCTGCCCAAATTGGGTAATAAAAACTAATAATTGGGTAATAAAACTAGTGGATGATAATTGCCCAGAATATATATATATATATATACACTCTAAATTACTGGGATTTAAAATAAAGTCCAGATGGACTGTAGTTAGGGACCAATCATTTCCTGGATTTAGTTTTAATCCTAAAGACTTAAATTTAAATCTCAAATGATTTAGACTTAAATATTTCGAGATTTAAAAATGAATCTTAAGGATTCAAACTAAATCCGGAATTCAATTGGTCCCTAACTACAGTCCATGTGGACTTATTTTAAATCCCTGTAATTTAGAGTGTGTATATATATATATATATATATATATATATATATATATGTATATATATATATACATATATTACCAACATACATTACCCAACACAGTGGACATTATGTTGCCCAACATTTTAAGAATGTAGGCCTTTTATTATTACATGGATTAAATAGAACAACCAACAAATGAATAAGCAATTAAGCACATTATTCAAATAGGCCACAAGGCTTACACATGATGATGGTTTTGTAAAGTTAGGCACCATGCCCTCTCGGATTTTTTTTTAACCAACCCAGTATCGGGTTGGTTATAGCCTACCAAAATGTTGGTTGATAAAAATATTTATCCATTTTGCATGAAGTTTTCCTTTTAACCAACTGTTCATAGGTTCCTAAGTTAACCAACCTAACGTTTCTTTTTTTCTGAGAGTTTACGAAACCAAAAGTGGAAGTGCCATGATATGTTAAGTGTTGCAAACCCTTGAAATAATTAGTTTATGATCGTAAATGCATTCTAAGAAAATGTTTATTAAACAATAATAATTAACATGGTTAAAGGGAAACATTTACCATGTTCATGGTCACATAATAGCAGATAAACGTCTATACAATATTGCTCTGAAAATTCACCCTTAAGGAAAAACCTAAGACACTAATGCTTACATTATATTAAACTGGAACTACTGACCGAAATAACGATACAAAATCAAAATCTCGAATGTTGTCTGAATACAGTTAATCGTCTAAATAGTTAACGTAAACAATAGTTTACTCAGCTCATAGTCCAGCAAAATGAAAAGTAAGCAATTCACATTTATAACCAAGAAAATGCATTGCATAAACTTTTTTTTAAAGAGAAAGGATTAAAACCGAATTTGGGCCCCATTGTTGAATCAAAACGATAAAACTCTGTAATAGCAAACAACTCAAATAAGCAAATCATCTTGTCAGGCAATGAACCTTAGATTTTTTGTTGCTGATAAGCTAGAATTCAAATACAGAAAAAAGATAAATAGGGCTAGATTTTTTGCTCAAATTTAGAGTTTTTAAGATATGAAATTTATAAATGGGAGCAAATCTGATAGGTTTTTCATGCTTAATCATATTCCGCTATGAAGTAATAATCAAAGTATATAATTTATGAAAAACAACTTTAATTTGGATTTGAGATATTTGGAATATACACCTAAGTAAAAAAATTAACAAAAGCGAAATCTTTTTATTTTGTTTTCAGTAGATATCATTGTCGCATTACTCGAATAAATCAATGATTCTCAGTCAAAGAGAAAGATTAATTCCAAACAAAGACATAATGGAACATAATATGACAAACAATAATTAATGCACAAATGAATAAAAAAAGTAAAAATGGTATGATGAACAGTGGAATGCAGACTGTATCCAAATTACTTGCAGATATAATTCTCTTTAAACAATATTATACAGGAAAAATTTCTTAGGAGTTCCTTTATGTGAAAGAAAACGAAACTGCGAAACGAACGCACTGTCTGTTTGGTTTGTAGGTCCTTTTATCTGTTCATTTTACAAGAAATATCGTAATCGAATGCAGTTATTTTGCGAATTGACATTTGGCTACACCAATTCAAACCTAATTTACAGTTTAATTCATTTTGTTTGTTTCAATTTCCAATAGTTATAATGATTTTATTCATTATTAATACTCTCGCGGGATGATTAGGCCTATGCTATTTCTCGTAGGGGGTCCTTGTTTTGCGTAGGAGTCATCTATTGTACACCGTGACATGTCGGTAAACATATTCAACATAAGTGCGTAAACTTACTGGAAATAATTAGTAAACATAGACAATGTAATAATGCAACAGCTTGTAGTGTGAAGCCTACTACTAAAATATTTTAATACATTGTATATACCAAATAATGACATCCTAACTGAGTACTACGAAATGACAACTAGAGCATATTAACATCTAAAACACAAACCATGCGAAAGGTTAACTGATTCAATCAGCTGAAACAAAGGAACAAAAATCATTTTCTGTGTTTGACTTGTCTGATATATCTGACTTATATTATAATGCAGGTTGCACATGACATGCCTTTATTGCAGCACTCGATTATCTCTTATTTCTTTTCACCTTTGACATTGTAACCCACAATGCACTGCGATCCTCGTGAAGTAGTAGGAGTGAACGCGATATTTGCTTTAATACATTGCTCACCTTGATCTACCCTACTTGACTTTCCAACGTCCTCTTTTATTCTGATTCAAATTTTACCTTATTCGGAAGAGGAATGGGGGTATACACACACATACAAACCCTCACACACACCCAAGCGCACAACAATCCCGTTCTGTTCGTTACCCCCCCTTTTTTGCCCTTTCAGTACTTTTTCCTTTCTTTTACTTTTTTTTATACCATGCCCATTTTGTTATCATTTGATATTATTAGTATAATTATTATTATTATTATCATTGTTCTTATCATATGTATAGAGAGAGGGAGAGTTCTGAAGAACATCCATTTAAAATGTTTCTGCCATTCTCGATTACCATTCATTTAAATTACATATATAAAAAAAGAGTTACAAAAGCTAGTTGTAGAACAAGTGATTTTTTTACACTTATGTATAAAAAGTAAACATATGAATTATGAATTAATAATGTTTTTCATATCAATCGTCGATTTTTTTTTCAACACAAAGCATTAAAGTTTGTATATAGTTTCCCATATAAGGACCCACACACACACGCCCACTTTAAAAAAAAACATTTCCAAGATATTCAGGGGAACAAGTATTGGTGAGAAAAGCATATCCCCATCCCACGCCATCACAGAGCATATACTTAATAAATGTCCATGTATAGAATTCTTTCTTATTGCAATACATACATTTATTCAAAAGAACCATGTTTAATATAGATTATCATGAATTTTCTTGTCAAATTGTGGGTTGGTTGCAATAAAAACCCGTTTTGATGTGAAATTAAGTTTTACTTTACTATTCATTGACCATACATTTATCCAAGTGGGCGTACAGAAGTTAATTACCTCCTCCTGCGCCAGTGCCTACTACGAGTCAATTTACTACATTTACGATTTCTAGATTTTTTTCTAAAGTATCTTTTTCTAATACATTTCTTACCAAGCCATAAAAATCTAGCATCTCAGCTTTAAGTTCATACCCCTTATCATGGAAATATACCCAAAATTATCAAACAAATTTATTCGAAACTTTATCCTATTTCTTTTTGTG
Source organism: Lytechinus variegatus (assembly GCF_018143015.1). Taxonomy (NCBI): domain Eukaryota; kingdom Metazoa; phylum Echinodermata; class Echinoidea; order Temnopleuroida; family Toxopneustidae; genus Lytechinus; species Lytechinus variegatus. Next base: position 2,636,517 of record NC_054747.1, on the reverse strand, counting down.
AATTAGATAAAAGCGACACTTTCGTTAAAAGTAATTTCAACCTAATATAATTTTCGGTTAAATTATGCTTCAATGTTCGGCCTAAAATATCGATCTTGAGTTATTTCAAAAGAGTGACATTGGTAGGGTTTTGGAATGACAGGATACAAATATTTGATTTGGTAAAATCTATATCAACCGTGTGAGATCATTTAAAACAAAGATTTTTTTATCATAGTCCTTTTCTCTAAAAGGTGTCCCTTATTCAAATCTTTAATAATGGATTTCTAACGCTTTCAATCATTTTTACTAGATAATATCATATTGATAGAGAATTCTTTATTTATCTTGTGTATGGGTGTATGTGCATAAGTGATTTCAGCCTTTAAAGATTAATTTTGCTTATTCAATATTCCATTTCATTTTTCTGTAAGCCATACCATCAAGATGAACATTAACTTTCTCAAAGCGAATTCAAGATATGAAATAATTAAAAGTAGACAGTGAAAAACGCTTTAGGAAATAACAGTTGCAAAGTTTAAATCAGAGCTCCCACGAATATACTAGTTCGTAGTTACTTCATGGACAATTTTGGTCAAATGACCTTTCATTTCTTTCAATATGATAGGCAGATTTCAAAGCAAGATATTACGTAAGCTTGCCTTACATAGCAGGATGAAGAAATTGAATAGACCAGGTGACTAGAATAGCACACCAATGAACACTTTATGAAGGTATTTGTTGCATTCCTACTTTGAATGCATATCATAGCATGTTGCACGATGTTCTTGGCAAACTGTGAAATACCAGTCGTTCGTGGACGCATTGTTGTTTTTGTGGATGTAAATGAAAACCACAATTCAAAAGAATATATGAATAATCAAGACATCAAAGTTGGTGCTTACCTCATTCAATTTTAAACCACCATGTCACTTTAGTAAAAGTGACCTTCCTCTGATCATGCGTAGAATCTTTTGATCATGCGCAGAAAGGAACTACGAACTAGCTTATAAGAGTCCGTATAGTTTTGGCATCTGCAAGTCTCTTACCGACGAATTAACATATTCTCAACCTCTTTTATTAAATTCTTCTTTTGTGGCAGAAAAGATTTTCAGTATTAGTCCATATATGTATATGTTTACATATTTTTTTCGTTATTTCTTTTGTCTCTATTCCCCGCCCCCCCCCCTCCCGCTCTCTCTCTCGCTCTATGTATGTTTGTATGTATGTATACATACTCAATGTTCTTCAGTGAAATCTATCTTTGGAAAAAACAATCGTAAAGAGAATAATTACAAAGTTATCGATGTGTCAGAACGAATAATGGTAAAGAAAGGGTAGATGTCAATATATGCTTACATTAATTATTTTGATATCATTCTCTGAAATTATCAAAATCAAGCTTTTCTTGTATTCGAAAGTGCATGTAATTGACTTTATGTTCTGTAACTCTCATCATGAAATATGACATTGAAAGTCTAGACGGCAGCTTCCAACTGACATTGGACTTTATTTTTGTAAAAGGGCGTATGTTACTTTACATAGGGGCGTGTTGTGATTTCTAATTATCTATCCAAATCACCTGTTAATATGCAACAATATTTTTGGAGGGTTGTTGCCAAAGCACTCATCAACCGTTTCCTCCAATCAATTGAGATAGAGAAGTGAAAGAAACACACACGCACACACCCTAAAACCCCCCTCAACCCCGTCCACAAATAGCCACTCTCACCCACTCACCCAACCCTATACAAACCCACAATTTCACACGCACGCACGCACTCCCAGACTGCGCACTCGCGCACCCCAACTTTGCACGTGCACACCTACCCAACTCCCCCCCTTTACACACCGAGCATGGGGGAACGCACACCCACAAACCCAATACGCACACACGCTTACCGGTTGGTCACATACACACAGACACCCACCACCCACACACATACGCACACACACTGACAACCCCATTTACTTTGAACCCCTCTTTCGATTAACGTGATCAAAAGAAGCAATTAATCAAAACACTTTCTTTGCTAATTTTGATCATAAACTCACTGGAGGGTCCATGGGAGAGGGCACAGCAGGATCGTCCCCCCCTTTGATAGGCACAATTACATTTTTAATGTAAAAAATGCTGTTAAAACACAAGTGTGCCCCCCTCCCATTGAAGTGAGGATCTTTTTTTTCTTGCTTCTCATTTTTTTAAGGAAATGAACTCAATTTTTGGTTTAAAACTTAAAACTTTTTTTTTGTGGGGGGGGGGGGCTTGTCAAAATTTTCCTCGGGAAAATGTGCCCCCCTCCCCATTGGAAAATCCTGGATCCGCTCTTGCATAAACTTATTCTACCTTCCCTTTGATTACTTGGGTATTTAGGGTTAATTTGTTATTTCTAAATAAGTTACCACAATAATGGATATCATCCCTTTTTAGTTTTTTTTTCTTTTTTAGTGATTCAGTTCGTTTTTCCCCTGCCAGGCGCAGGTGACACCTGACAAGTAATAATAACAATGATGATGATAATGATAATAATAATAATAATGATGATGGTAGTAACAATGATAAGTGTATAAGTACTGAAAGAAAGTATGTCATTGCATTTCTTGCATACAGTTTTGTGTCTGCTATTACAGTTTTTTCACGTTATAAACCAGGCTGTGAGGAAGGGAGCCCGCGAAAAATCGGTGAATAAATTATCATTGGCAAAATGCATTCACTTTCAAGTTCTTGATGATCTATAAATCTTTGCTTTAACAACCATAAGAGCAAAGTACTCGATCTAAATATGGCAACACACCCGTAGTAAAGAAAGGGAGTTCATCATAATAACGGAAAGAAGTGGCTTTTTACCTCAAGTTTTGCTTTATTATATATTCATATTTCATTGGAATTTTCAGCATGGTTTCTTTTCATAGAATTTTTATTTTATTTTATTCAAGTTAAAGTATGTTTGTTTATTCATTATTTATGCTTTTATTTATTTATTCATCTATAACTCTTCGTTTAGTATGGTGGCTCCATCAGAAATTGGTATACTGTTGTCCTCGGAGGCCCTAAAACAAAATTACAAATATAACACAAATATTAATATGAAGAGTAAAATGCAGTGTGAAACTGAGACAAACAATTCAAACAGATAAGATAAAAACATAAAACAACACACATGACCCTCATATTGATGAAGGCAAGTAGCGCCAAAATAAAAGATTAAATGATGAATCTGACTGGGCATTTCTTAAAAGATAAGGAATTTTCGTTCAAATGGATGCACCAGTGAAATAAAATCTTTGTTCACCCATTTTAGTCTTTTGGTAGTATAGTAAAGGCCTGGTATAGAAATGGATTATTGATAATATACATGACTGTCCGCCAGTGGCTGAAATATATATGTATACATAGCATAAGAACACAATAAGACATAATGCAAAGAGTAGATTAATAAAACAAAGTGATAGGCATTCGATACATAGATTACACAGAACAAATATATTCAATATAACAGATTAAATTACATAAAGGAGTTCTGAGTGTAAGTGAAGTATAAATCACACTAAATAAAATATTGCATAAATAAAAAGGAAGAATGCATTTGATGACATCAACTGTTTTTTAAAGAAAATCATATTCATCAGGTCGAATTCAATGTAATTATAGATCAGATATTAAAGATTGATAGCTGGTTAATGTATGTGGCCGTAAGGTGTTACATTATATGAAGTAAATATAGGAAAATCAATGAAATGATAGATTAAAGAAAACACATCAATGATAACATGGTTAACACAAAATTGCAAATGCATTTAGGATTGTTTGAAAATATTCAACAAGTAAAGGCTGGAATTTGGTTTAGAAATGCAAAAAATATAACTTTACATTTGAAATAATTCCATCTATAGGAACCAATTTCAGTGCATCTAGATTATTCTCGAGTCAGGGGTCTCAGACTGGTTCCCAGAATTGGCTTGTCATCTTTTTTAATTGTTGAATTATTACATCTTGAATATTTTGAGAACATTTTGACCAACATTACATAAATATTCAAGTAAAGGTAAATATAAATTCATTTGCAAGAAAAAAATATTTTCATAAATTATCTTCTTGAAGGACTAAGTAAAGCTACCCTTGACCTTATTATTTTTTGTTTTACTTGTGTTTGTTAGATTTTCTTTCCAATTAAATTTTGGATCTAGCAAAACTCCTCAGTCATGTCAGTATGTGTAGTTCTGTGAAGTTTGCAGTTGTTCATGTCTAATGCAAATATTTTTTTTTCTTCCGAATTTGGCCCATTTCATTTGTGAACCAAATAACATTGACTCCTTTTTCTGTGCATTGAATTTGACGTAGATCTCTTTTACCAACTAATATACTTGTTTTAAATAATAATAAAAAAAATACTGATTCAATTTCTTCACTACTTTGAATACTTGGGGAAAACCCCTGAAAAGTACCTTCTTCGTATAACATCACTTTGCCCCCTTAAGGTACCACCTTAATAAGGTCACCTATCATCTTATTGAACAATACGGACCCAAGTTGGCATCATGTGGTATACACCTGACTCAGAATCACATTTCCTAAAATCCACTAATCGATTACTTGAGTATTCTATAAACTAATGGATTTCTTTTCCAAGTATACCATATTTTCATAGCATTTTCTTTGAGCAGTTGCTGATCTACTAAATGCATTTCCAATCTTTTACGTAAATAGTGGGATTTAAAGAATCATCTGTGTAAAATAATTTTTTAGGCTCGGTTAATGCCCTCATATAAAAATTTTGCTGTTATTTGTTGAATATTTGCAATACTTGAACACTTTAGGGTGTGTATGTATGTATGATGTACCGTCAAATCCCCCTGCTTGTAATAATGCAAAAGTTCAAGCCTGCTTTCTCCATTCCGGGACCCGGGGAATTCTGGCGAGGTATAATGATCGGATTCGTTAAGCCCCTACCAAATATATATCTAAATCATTTCATTTTATTAGCCTTTTTTAACTCAAAAGGTATGTTCTTATATGACATTGCCACTGTAAAAGATGTAGTGCTAATTTAGCACTTTCAGTGATTGTATAGTGACTGCAATACGAGTGCTGACTTTCTAGTTCAAATTTAAAATCTTTCATTTTGTAATTTCTTTCGGGCATATCACTCTTTTTCCTCTTTAAAAGGAAAATTGTGGCCTTGTTTATATTCTTTGTATCCAATGATTATAGTGTTTATATAATGTGTCAATAGAAAAGCACCTTTGCTGTGTGTATCTCAAGTGATCAGTAAAAAAAAACTTAGTAAAACTTTTCAAAGTTCTTTTTCTTCAGCAGTGTACCCTCTCAAAATATCTCGTCAAAGAGTTTTCATTCTGTCGATATTCTTCTAATACTTTGCTGTTATAGGAGTAGAATGTGCATCGTCTGACTGCAATGACAAAATAAAAACTTACCCCTGTCTATATTCAAGATGTCGGATAACTCTTTCATAAAAACATATACCTATATCATGACCACTCTCGTATTTTTAACCAACCTATAAACTTGCTTAAGAATAAACTAGCTGTTGTTAAAACAAACTTGCCTGCAAATTGAGTTGGGATTTGTTTAACCGATAGTTGATTGTTTCATATTTTTACCAACGATAGGGCTGGCTAGAAAAATCAGAGAAGGGAAGAAATTACTATAGATCATAGGACAAAATTTAAAATTCAAAACTCAAAATATTGTACGTGCAAAATAAAAGTCGGATCGACTGATGTAACAAAAATAGTAGAATAGATGTATTATAAATCTAGAATATATGTAATATTCATTCATACAATGTTGGGGTAAATATCAATTATTATGAAAATACAACATTCACTTACAATCAGGTATTATTTATATTGTCAATTTATATGTAGTATTCATATGGACTTTACTTTGATTTTGCTTGAATACTCTATTACGTCATCCTAACACTAAAAATTAAAATATTAAATGTATAGTTACATGCCTATTCTACGGTACATTATTAACCATGTTAACGTCCAATATACCTAGGTAATGGTTCTGGTTTAAAAAGGGAAAGAAAGAAAAGACTGAGCAAAAGTTGCACTCAACTGCCTCTTAATCTATTCATTTCGATTAGTTTGATGAAAGATAGTTCAATATCACCTAAATATTCCTTTTTTTCTAATTCTCAGTTAAGTTTCTTGACAAAACAATATTATCATTGTGTCTTTATTAAAGCAACCTTATTAATCGAGGGATAGAAACTAAAGTGAGCACTACAGAAATATAAGATTGACCAACAGATTGATCCAGGTAAGATTTGTTTTGTTTTCGTTGTTTACAGCTCTTAGCCCCACCTTTCAGTCCAGTAACCTATTAGACATGTATTTGCATAGGCATTTTCAATGAAAAAAAAAAACTCGAAGGTATTACCCGGGCATACTTAGTCACTGAACATTCAAATTAATGAAGAATTGGAAATTGATATTTTTTCAATAAATGCGTGTAAATTGCCCAATAATTAAAATGTAATTTCCAGCAACATTTATATTTACAAATCGGCAAGATTTAATAAAAAGTGTAAAAGTTACCAGTTCTAGACGGTTAGTGAGGTGCGTTTCAACAGGGTTAGGTTCCCGTCAGGATCGATCCTACAGCCAGTCAATCTTTGCCTGACCTGCTAAAAATAATGACTGTTCATTGCTGCCATTCCTGATCAGTGGCGATTCGGGCATTTCATGGAACGAAAAGTCAGTAATTATCACTGACTATTTGTTATAAGCTACTCAAATCCTTCCTTGTTATTGGCTGTGAGTAAATTTTTCAATGAAAATTACCCACAAGGTGCTTCATGAAACACTAATCAGTACTGTTCGGACACGTGATTGTTTTCCACTTCATCCAACTCGTCGTAGACAGTTATGATAGGCCTAAACTTCTCGGGCAAATATAGGATCACACAGTAAAAAAGTTGTTTAAAATCTCATATCACGTTGTTTACTATATGTACTTTACAGTTGTTGTTTTAACAGTTTAAACAGCTATGCTTAATTCATGGAGAATCAATATTGACAATTAAACTTTGTTGCTTAAGATTTTAAACTTGTTTTAAATGTTTAGACAGCTGCCGTGAGGTTCATATGTACAGCACAGCGTTCTTACGTATATACTGCGCATGATGATTCTGTAGCGTAAGAGAGGCCTGTTTCAGAAAGAGGTGCAATTAAACACATCTTAATAATCATTTCACATGTCCTTATTGACCGTCTCTGATTGGTTGATAATCTAGTTGCGTTTGATTTCAAACTCGCACTTGTTTGCCAATCTTAATACAATACTAGACATGCTAGAACGGTCCGAATAGCACTGGCGTAGAGATTGGGTAGCTATGCGGGCTCTGACACCCCCTCCCTCCTTCAAAAAAGGTTATGTCTGTGAACGAACAATCAAAGGAGAAAGGTATAGAAAAAGCGTTGAAATATAATCATTGATTTTGTTGAATACTATGTAAATGTATATCAAAAATTGTATTTTTATTTCAGAAAGGCCAACATTTTTTGCTCGCTATCGACTTTTTTTTATAGATTTTTTAACATACGCCATTTGGTGAATGACCCTTCAAAATTTGTCTCATTACGCCACTGCCCCGGAGCCTCCAAAGTGATCATTTCCCAAACATTTTGATTATGCTGATTGGAAGTAAATGGCATATCGATAATAATTATAATGATTTTTTTCCGTGGGGATTGTTAGGGACAAAGAACCTCTATCGTTAAGGTATACTGAGCTATACTGGATTGTGCTTCATCTGTCATTTTTCACCAAAGATCTATGAATGAGTATTTAAATATGCCCTAAATATCGGCAATCTTAGTTATTTTACTGTTTGGTGAATCTTGTTACAAACTATCGAGGAATAACGAGGACAGAGATTTTCTTACCTTTACAAAAAATAACAGTCCATCAGGCAAAAGTAAATGTAAACTATACTCTAAATTACAGGGATTTAAAATAAGTCCAGATGGGCTGAAGTTAGGGACCAATCGACTTCTGGATTTAGTTTTAATCCTAAAGACTTAAATCTAAATCTCAAATGATTTAAAGTTAAATCTTTCGAGATTTAAAAATGAATCTTAAGGATTTAGACTAAATCCGAAAATCGATTGGTCCATAACTACAGTCCATGTGTACTTATTTTAAATCCCTGTAATTTAGAGTGTAATACAACAAACTTGATAAGATTTTTTGCCATCTTAAAGGACAAGTCCACCCCAACAAAAACTTGATTTGAATAAAAAGAGAAAATTCAACAAGCATATAACACTGAAAATTTCATCAAAATCGGATGTAAAATAAGAAAGTTATGACTTTTCAAAGTTTCGCTTCATTTCACAAAAACAGTTATATGAACGAGCCAGCAACATCCAAATGAGAGAGTCGATGATGTCATTCACTCACTATTTCTTTTGTTTTTTATTGTTTGAAATATGAAATATTTTGATTTTCTCGTCATGTCATGTGAAATGAAGTTTCATTCCTCCCTGAACGCGTGGAATTCCATTATTTTAACATTTTGTGCTTCAGGCAAGGAGGTCCTAATCGTCAAATTCGTAAAAATTGAAATATTGTATAATTCAAACAATAAAAAACAAGAGAAATAGTGAGTGAGTGAATGAGGTCCTAATCATCAAATTCGTAAAAAATGGAAATATTGTATAATTCAAACAATAAAAAACAAAAGAAATAGTGAGTGAGTGACATCATCGACTCTCTCATTTGGATGTAACTGGCTCGTTCATATAACTATTTTGTTAAAAATAAGCGAAACTTTGAAATGTCATAACTTTCTTATTTTACATCCGATTTTGATGAAATCTTCAGCATTGTGCTTGTCTGATTTTTCTCAATTGATTCAAATCAACATTTTTCTGAGGTGGACTTGACCTTTAAGAAAAGGGGAATGAGGATTTGCCTTTGTTGATTCAAAATGACCGACCGACCAATGAATTCAAAACAACCAGTCTGGTTATTTTCCATAATGATTGTCATTTTTTTTTTTTTTACTTGTGTCTGATTTAGGAAATCATTAAACCGTTTTCACAAAAAGAAAAATCATTAAAAACTGTTATCTATTGTGTTGTTTACCAAATTTTGATTTGTTATTTAATTTGCTATTTATTCATTCATGTTTTGATAGATATTTGGCGCAAAATAAATGCTGCGGATCATCATCTTCACCATTTACTTAATATGTCCTTTTATATCAATCAAGGAGAAGACCTCTAAACATTATGAGGGCATGGAGGCTTAATGCGTATATATTTTTATACATAGTATACTTTTTATTGAAAAAAATTGAAGTGAAGTAAATTCTTAATTATTATTGTTATTATTATTTATTTGGCCATAAAAACATACAAAAATTGTACAATGTAATTACATAAATACAATTTGAAATGGAATAATTAAATATAGATAAAGGAGAAATGAAAAAGAAAAGAGTAAGAAAACGGTTTTTCCGTGGGCCAGGGCTCGCAAGAGTAAAATTCAGTACTATTGCCCAGAGGCATGCGAGCCCTCATGGAAAAACCGTTGAGAGAATATTGCACATTCAATATATAAAATTGCACATTATTAAAATTCAAATAAAACACATTGACAAACATTATTCTAAAAAGTATGTAATCATTCAATTGATCAAAATAAAGAGTAGATAGCACTTTCACGTTCGATCATGCATACATAAACCATTAATTTAAATCGTTGACTGACTTAAAAACCCTACAAGGGCTATGTGTCCCCAACTCGTTCTCCATTGTCATTGCATGATTTCAATTCAATTCGATATGAAATAACAAAGTACACTCTATAGGTTTACCCTAAATACGTACATACATTGGTGCTCAAATTTATGAACCCCTCAAGATATTTATAGTTTTGAAGTTCTGCCATGTTTTAGACATTTAATTGTTAAAGTCAGGTGATAAAATATTGCATTCAATAAAGTTTTTTTCTCTAGGCTCGCCGAACATTGTAGTGTTTTTGTCTACACTCAACACTCGGCATTAAGGAGTGCATTTTATGGTGCGGTCCACTCACTTTTGAGTACCACTATAATGCAATTCTGCATTTCATATATATTTTTTTATCCATTTCAACGTGCTCGAATCGTTTTACACTCTTAAATTATAATGAATAGTTCTATTATCCAAGTTCTAACGGCTTGTAAGGTGGATATTTTCATGGTAATGGAAAGAGGGTAGGTTTTTAGCTTATTTTTGAATGATAATAAGTTTCTTGATCCTTCCACAAACCAATACCCCCATAAACATAGAAATATGCGTGTGAAATTAGTAATTTTGCATTCAAATTGCATATTAAAGCAATATCATTTGACCAAAGTTAGATGGGAAAGGCGTGTTTCATATCTTATGGTGTTTGAAGATGGTCTAATATCTCATTTCTTTGTCGATTTTGCAAGAATGAAAATTTAAATTGAACTGCGGGTTATCACAATCATTCTGTCAAAAAATCTGTACATTCGCGGAAGAATGTCATTTTTTTTCATCATTATGAGAAAATTGAAATATTCCGCTGAAAAAAAATTAACTTCAAACGAAATAGTAACTGTGACATCATCGACTTTCTCATTTGCAAAACCCCAATTGAAACATGTTTCTAAATAAACGAAATTTCGAAAATATATACATTTTATTTTGTTGTACCATTAAGTTTTGAATAATAACTTATCTCTGGATAATTTATATATTTTCACTTAAAAGTATTGATGAATGAATGTTAATAAATATTGATTTTTATATTGATACTTGTTTTTATGAATTTAATTTCTAAATATTGATATTTTATCAATTCGACTTTAGATTTTGGGGGCTTAATTTTTTTTTATTTTAAGGCGATCAGTTCCAACCTCGATACAGGGACCATAATTGTCACTATGCTTATAACTCATCATGTAACACTTCATATACCATGTAGGGAACGTGATCATTTCCAAAGTTGTATAAACTCGACCGTGTCGCCAACTTAAAAAAAATGTAGACTTTGCTGCAAAGATGTAGACCTTTTCAAATTAGAATGTTTTAGAAATTGGGTTGTCTTAAAATGATTGGATTCTTCCATGCTTCGAATTTAACCAGACTTTTGACCAGCGGCAGATCCTGGATTTTCGAAAAGGTGGGGGGGGGGGGGGCTCATATTCACGAGGAAAAGTTTGAAAAGAAGAAAAAAAAGAAAAAAAAAAGGTCTTCACTTTCAAGGGTGGGGGGGGGGGACACTTCTGTTTTAAATGCATCTTTACATTGCAAATTTTAATAGTGACTCTCAAGGAGGGGGGGGGGGGCACGGGCCGGCTATGCCCCCCCCCCCCCTCTTGTATCCGCCAGTGCTTCTGTCCATGAAACAATAAAAAATTACATTCGTAACTTAAGTTTGGAAACATATTTCAAACGAAAGCATTTTGAGGTTTTGGTCATGTGTTAAGTAAAAGCAGCCATTTTCTCTTTACAGTGAATGTCCTTTTCACCGCCCCCCTCTCTCTCTCACATACACACCCTCACACACACACTCACAATATTTATCTTGTTTAAGACTGGACTAAAAATTGAAAACAACCATTGTATAAAAGAAGAAAAAGAGTGAAAGAAAGCAGAAGATTATTCGCTATGTTGTCTGTGATGGACAGAATATCATCAGATAATAATATGATGTTTATGGTTTCCCCTCAGCATGGGACTACCGCAGGATCAGCGAGTGGTTGGGTCGTGAACAGTGGTGCAGCTTCAGGGAGTGAGGGGGGGGGGGGGGGGGGGGGAGATAGGGGCACCCCCTTCCCCCTTCAAGTCCAAGTTGGTGGCATATAGCATGATTACCCAATACAAGCTGTTTTATTGTTTGACTTTATACTAGCGATATGACGTGCCTCTATGACCTGCACTTGAATAACAGTTGCACCCAGCTAAGCCTATTTACAAGTCACTTTTGACTGATTTGTTTTTAGAGTGTGTTGCACCATCCCTGTCCTACACTTTTTACCTGCACCTCTTCTCTTCCTTTCTCTTTCTCTCCCTTCTTTCTCTATATGTACACTGTAAAAACTGTGGTGTTAAAATTAACACCAGTTGGTGTTAATAGAGGACCTTACCCTGATGTGTTCAAATTACACCTTAGAGATTAAACATAACACCAAAGAGTGTAAATGTAACAACCAAAGGTGTTGGGTGTTAAACTAACACTATTAACTTCTGAAGGTTTCCATGGCGAAGAAGAATAGTGTAGTAGGTTTCACGGTACACCATGTATCGTTTTTGGACCCAAGTCCAAGAGATTGGGTGGTCCTGTTCAGGACCAACACTTGCCCAAGGAAGATACACGGTGTACCGTGAAACCCACTACACTAACACTATCAATTTAACACCGGTGTAAAATATCTGGTGTTGTCCTCTATGTACACACAGTATTTGTTGTGTATACCCTTATTTCACCCTGTTTTGCACTCCTCTCCACCATTTTAGCACTCCTCTACTTGTCCTCTAGTTATCATGTTTTGTTCTCTGTATCTTGTGTTGTATTCATTATATCCCGATTTTATTCTCTCCTTTAATTATTGTACATAAGATTTTGGGAAATTGCCAGTTCGTCTACTGCCAACTCGTCCACTCGCCACATGGCCTACTTTCATTCAGTCTAATGCCACTACGTCCTTCAGCATTTCGTCTAACGACAATTTGGTCCACTAACCATTTGGTCCAATCATCACTTCGTCTGATCACCATTTCCTAAATGACCATTTCGTCTCATAACCAGTTGGTCTAATATCCATTTCATTTTCATTCATTTTGCACAATTAACACTTTGTCCGATTAGACCAAATGGTATATGGACTAAATGGCTGTAGGACCAACTTTTTTTTATTTATTTTATTTCCAGGCAAAAGACATCAAGAATAAGTACAAGAAGAAGAAATTACCACCGACTAGTGCCTGAGGATGACTAAAATAAAAACTAGTTTCTGTTATGAAGCTCTCCTCACTAGTCGGGGTTTACAAATACAAAAATACAATCGGTATAAAATGACAATATATGTTTAGAAACATTACTTATTAAAACAAAACCAAACAATAAAGAGTGTTTGTTTTCATGTGTAATTATAATATCCAGTCAATATGGAATGTTCGTGTATTTGTAACTGATTATTAGACGGAATGACACTAGCCTAAATGAAAGTAGACCATGTAGTGAGTGGACAAACCGATGGTAGACCATATGATAGTAGACGAGTTGGCAATTGGACGAATTGGCATTAGGCGAATTGGAACTAAAACAATTCTTTTCCATGCTTACATTGAAACTAAGTTACAGGGGTTTGACACTGCCTTTTAGGCACGCCTCCTTTGATTTAATCACTGAATATTATGTTTATTATATTATTGTGTTTTTAGGTTTAATTGAAAAATTGACTTCGTAATTTTTTTCTTACATTTTGTTGACGGAAAAAAAAAACTATGCTACTGTAATCTTAATGATATTATCATACACTGTTAAAATGGTTTAAACAACGTTGTTTACTATATAGGTGAATCGCACAGTAGCTGTTTAAACATGTTAAACAAGTGTTTAAAATCTTCAACAACAAAGTTTAAATTCAAATATTTGAATATCAATAATTTAACCATGGTTGTTTGAGATTCTAAACACTTGTTTAAACTGTTTAAACAACTACATGTACTGTACGATTTACATATTAAAAAGCATTGTTTGAGTCATTTTTAAAGGTCAAGTCCACCTCAGAAAAATGTTGATTTGAATCAATAGAGAAAAATCAGAAAAGCATAATGCTGACAATTTCATTAAAATCGGATGTAAAATAAGAAAGTTATGACATTTTAAAGTTTCGCTTATTTTTCACAAAATAGTTATATGCACAATTAAGTCACATGCAAATGAGAGAATCGATGATGTCCCTCACTCACTATTTCTTTTGTTTTTTATTGTTTGAATCAAACAATATTTCAATTTTTAAAGATTTGACAATAAAAACCAACTTGACTGAAACATAAAATGTTACACAATGGTAATTCCACATGTTCAGGGCGAAATAAAACTTCGTTTTACTGGACAAAGAGAAAATAAAAATATTTCATATAATAAAATACAAAAGAAATAGTGAGTGTGTGATGTCATCAGTTCCCTCATTTGCATACCGAACAGGATGTGAATATAACTATTTTGTGAAATAAAGCGAAACTTTAAAATGTCATAACTTTCTTATTTTCCATCCGATTTTGATGAAATTTTCATTGTTGTGCTTGTTGGATTTTTCTCTTTTCATCCAAATCCACTTGTGGTTGGGGTGGACTTGTCCTTTAACAACTGGTGTAAAATTAACCGCTTACTTACGTATCAATCTGAGATACGTTGACATGCATGGAAGGAGAGATAAGTATGAGTAAAATTGAGAATATTTAATATTTAACAAAAACACGTAAAACCGATGTTTTCCCTATAACACTTTGTAAGATAATAATAATAATAACTAAATTAGGCATTTATATATAGCGCCATCTATCTAGAAATATTCTATTCCGAGGGTTGTTATATATTATTACCCCGGCTTTAGCTCAAGCTGTCTTTTAGCGCTCATGCATTCGAGGAAATAATCCTGCCGGGTACCCATTCACCTCATCTGGGTTGAGTGCAGCACAATGTGGATAAGTTTCTTGCTGAAGGAAATTACGCCATTGCGGGATTCGAACCCACGACCCTCTGTTTCAAAGTCAGAAGACTAATCCACTGGGCCATAACGCTCCAAAGATCCAAACTGCTGAACCGATATCGTTTGACAAATCATCGTGAATGCTGATTTTGCAGGGGCGCCAGCTTTAAGCCATCTTCTTGACACGACCCCATGTTTAGCTGGATGTAAACTACTATGGTCCGGGATTTTCGGAAAGGGTGGATGGGCATGTTTGTGCGGAAAAAAATGACAAACAAAAGAAATGGCCTTCAACCCTGAATAGAAGTGATATTATATTTCACAAGCGTAAAAAGGGAGAAGACATTCAATTGCATATTCCATATTTTCCACTACAGTTACATGCTATGACTCTCAGAAGGAGAGGCACGGTCTGAATGTGCCACCCCCACCCCAACTGGATCCTCTTCTGGCTCACATGTCTTCGAACAGCTTGATATCGGAGATGTTGAAAATAGTTGGAGTTGATAGGCCATGTAATGTTTGACATAAACAATTGTCTGTTTTGTCTTCATATGCTTGGACCATGCCTATGGAATAAACTTCCATAAGACATCCATCCATACGATTTCTTGTCATAGCACCCACAAATATAACATTTGATAACTGTCCTGCCCCACCCCTCTGTATACAAAGGTCGCGGAACAATTGGGTTGGGAAAAAAAAGCATTATCCTTACCCTTTCTCTCTTCAATTAAACGTAATAGCCCCCCCCCCAAAAAAAAAAAATAGACCATCTGATTGTGTTATTCCATGATATCAGCCCCTACCCCATATAATTTTTCCATACACCCCTCCCCCTGCGCTAGTGTAAAAGGCTTTGGGGTATAGAGATGCCTTGTGTCTGTTTCATTTTTTTTTTACATTATAGCTCTTAATATTTCCAGGTTTTTTTTTATTTCTTTATTTCCACAATGAGACCATATCTGACCTGTATAAAATTATCTTACTTATTTTAATATCTTCTTTATCAAGGACGATTTAACGACTACAACTCGAAATAGTGATTGTCTCTTGAAAAAGAAACTAGCAAGTGTAAAAAAAAAGAGGAAAGGCCTTTCTTGATACAGCTTGATAAAAGTCTTTGCAACTATTTATTGATATTTCTAAATTTTATGCCTTATACCTGCCCTAGACAGTTTATCACAATTTGCAGAGTTATTTTAGTTTGCGGTTTCTTAAAAAAAACTATATTTCTCCTATTCGTGCGCGTTTTATGGGATAAAAGACTTTAAAGGTCAAGTCCACCTCAGAAAAATGTTGATTTAAATCAATAGAGAAAAATGAGACAAGCACAATGCTGAAAATTTCATCAAAATCGGATGTAAAATAAGAAAGTTATGACATTTCAAAGTTTCGCTTATTTTCAACATAATCGTTATATGAACGAGCCAGTTACATCCAAATGAGAGAGTCGATGACGTCACTCACTCACTATTTCCTTTTGTTTTTTATTGTTTGAGTT
This sequence comes from Lytechinus variegatus, assembly GCF_018143015.1. Taxonomy (NCBI): domain Eukaryota; kingdom Metazoa; phylum Echinodermata; class Echinoidea; order Temnopleuroida; family Toxopneustidae; genus Lytechinus; species Lytechinus variegatus. The sequence goes on along the minus strand of NC_054747.1, from coordinate 2,620,323 downwards.
ATACAATTTTTCAATTTTTTACGAATTTGATGATTAGGACCTCATTGCCTGAAGCACAAAATGTTAAAATAATGGAATTCCACGTGTTCAGGGAGGAATGAAACTTCATTTCTCATGACAATGACGAGAAAATAAAAATATTTCATATTTCATATAATAAAATACAAAAGAAATAGTAAGTGAGTGATGTCATCAACTCTTTCATTTGGATGTAACTGGCTCGTTCATATAACTATTTTGTTGAAAATAAGCGAAACTTTAAAATGCCATAACTTTCTTATTTTACATCCGATCTTGATGAAATTTTCAGTGTTATGCTTGTTCATTTTTTCTCTTTTTATTCAAATCAAGTTTTTGTTGGGGTGGACTTGTCCTTTAAGCAAGAAAGGGATGTATATGATATACAATTTCTATAAGTGGGTCCAAATGAATGACAATTTGTTTGTCTTACAACATATTTTTTTATGATAAAACTGCTCCAGACTAGAACGTTTTTCTGAGTGGCTGTGGTCATTTTGCATAAATGGACATAATATTTTATCATCAAACTAGTGATTTCTTCTGTGACTAATTATTCATTAGCTGTTTTCAGAGGCAGCACTGCTGCTACATTGAATTGCGTAATGCAGGCGAGACTGCCAGAGGCGTTCCACTTGTTCTTTCTTTTACTCTCTTTATCTCTTTTTTTCTTTTTGTTTCCTTGGTCTTGGAACTTTTTTTGAGAGGGGTGCAATCGCCCCAATGACCCCCATCTTTACGCCATTGATCTGTAACAACCTAAAAAGAATCGTTGCTTAAATAAAATACAATGAAATTATGTGAACCTTTTCAATGTATTGTGAATCTTATCTTATTGAATTTAATGACTCTATCGACTTCTGTGACCTTTTCTTTTTTTTTTACCAAACAGAACCGTCTGTTTTTAAAAGATAGCTCTGATGTACACCATGATTTTCCTTATTTTGTTGCTTCACAAACACTCTTCTTCCCCCGCCTTGCCTGGTTGACATTGCCTATATTTGCACAAGTCGGATCAGTCTGCTCATTTGACTTCTCTTTTTTTATATCTCTGCTTTGTATCAGATCATCTCTGTCACAAAGTGCATTGATATTTTCATAGGAACTCTTGCTTTACCGCCCCCGGACAACCGAGGAACATCTCTCCATCGTGGTAATGCATTAAGGGACTCGTCCGCTCTTTTGAGGGCGATAAAACCGCGGTGTTGCTGCGGGATTCTCGCCCGCCAGAAGCCCAAATAGTGGGGTAGATCGAAAGCTGATTCTGTACAGCATTTCCTACCACTCCCCGCTCATCATTCAGCATATATAGATTTGTGTGTGCCTGATTTATCAATCTTAGCCCCCCCCCACCCCCTCTTTCCCCTTAAAAGGAAATAATAGGTCAAATATGGTATATGATTTTATATCTCAACTCAAACTCACTTGAAACTGGTCATTGACAAATAAATAACAATTTATCTTGCAATCGTGCTATTGAATTATGGATGGAATGCTATCTTCTACGCATCTATCAATCGATAACATAAACTGCTCTTACATCTTGGGCTAGTTATCGACCCGTAAATAGCCCAATGTTGTGGTTTTAAAGCCGTCTTTGGCTTGAAGAGGGCCTCGGACTTCCAGGGATGTGGAATGGTGTCAATGTATTCAGGAAAAGCTGTGATCGTACGTGCTTGACAGGACAAATGGAGATGAAAAATGGAAAGGAGTTCATTTAAAGTTCAATCTGTCTACTGTCGCAGGATATAGTGATATAACAGGAAAAAATGTCCCCTATACAGCGTTAATACAGGCATTGATACTTGAAGGGCCTACATCTTTCGATGGATGCGGTTTAGTGGTAGAGATGAAGGATGGAGTTTGGAAGTGTTCATGAATTTCTTGCTTCGGTAATATAATCTTGAAAAAGAGCGTTGGCCGGTTAAAGTCGGTCTTGCTTCGATGTTATGGTCAACCTCCTTGTCATGATCAAGATCATGATTATAATATGCTCAACATCACCGCCACCGTCATCATCACCACCACCACCACCGTCATCATCATCATCATTATCACCATCGCCATTATCATTATCATCATTACCATCATCATCATCAACATCATCATCACCATCACCCCTATCATCGCCATTATTACATCACCAACATCGTCATCAGCTTCATCATCATCATCATCGTTATCCTCCTCATCATTACAGTCATCACCATCATCATAATCACCACCATTATAATCATCATCGTCGTCGTCATGATCATTATCATCATCACCCTCCTCCTCCTTATCATCGTCATGACCATCACCATCTTCATCACCATTATAATCATCATCACAATCATCATCCCCATGACCCCACCATCATAATCCTCGTCGTCGTCATTATCATTATCCTCCTACTCCTCATCATCATCGCCGTCATCATCATCCTTATCACTGTCATAATCGTCATCATCTTAAGCACAATGATTATCACCGACATAGCACCAATTCATTGTCAAATAGCCTTCATGACAATGAAATCTTTGCTGAGGGTCCGGTGAATCGAAACAACCGTTTCATATGTGACTCTGGACAAACGTATTTCCTCATTAACGAAAAGTTAGAAGGAAAGTGCTGTTCCGATCATCAATTTTCGACACAGACCTCCCCCGTTGGCAGAGTGATTTGACTTGCATTTTCGATACATTTGCTGCGTGCTAAGATTGATTCTGCGTAGCAGTGCGAGTACTTCACGACGCAGACGTAAATCTGAGGTTCGTGTGCAAAATAGGGCTAGGGTTTCCATAGAAACAACGTCCTTGCTGATACTTGCGTTGAGCCTGCGACTGATTTTTGCGAGAATCACGTCCGTGGTGATTCTAGAACGCAGGCCTGTTCCGTGGGAGCTACTGCCAATCATACTCGAGTCAAACGAGCGAAATAAACTGAAATAATATCGATGTTATGAAATAACACGTACCTGTAATAAAGCTTTTGTCGATCTGGGCCACTTAACACAAAATTTAGCGATTAATCGCTATTCGATATAACCCATCTAGATCGTTGCATTTTGCTTAGTAGACTGACAAGGAAGCAATCAGATTTTTTATTTTGAAATTAGCAATTAATCTTTAGTGCTTGTGTAACGGGGCCCTTGGTTTTGGTTATGTCGGGGTGATTCAAATATGGAGGTTTCTTTTCTAGCTGGAAACATTCCTTCAAACTTGCCAATGTGTGTGTGTTTGAGCTTTGTCAGACGTGTATCAATCATATATGATTATTTACGTCTGGGACCGAAATTTAACGTCACCATCCGAAAGACGTGACCAGGGCTCAAACCTCGAACCTCTGCATCAATTGGTAACTTCCCCACAGCTTGGATTACAGGCGCACGCCACAACGCCCAGTTGTCATTATCAGCGAGTTTGAGCAAACGCTATGCATGCATGGGGTCGGATTCAACAACATAGGATATCTATTGAAAACTGCCTGTCAAAATACAATAAACAGCTAAGAGGTCTTTGTCGAAAATTGGTGAACCGCGACAACTGATCGTCAGCCGACAAAAAGTTGCAAATATGTCGTTTATCCAGAATCGAGGGCCCCGTCTTACAACGAGTTACGATTGATCCGATCAATCTCAAGTATATGGAAATCCATCAATGTCATCATTTTTTTTCTTTAGGAAATTTGCTAATGGCCTTTCAAAACAGAGAGAAGCAAACCGAACGGTCAAGAAAACTGTGAATGTATGAACATACATCATGTCTAGAAAATATTGTGAGCAAACATGCAATTTAGATGTTGACGTTGCTGGCTTTCCATAGTTGCGATTGATCGGATCAATCGTAACTCTTTGTAAGACGGGGCCCAGGACGACACCGCTGTCCTAATTTACCGATTTTCGACAAAGACTGCTTTGGCATAAAGGGCTTTTGACAAGACATTTCCTATGTTGTGGAAACCGTCCCCGTCGCGATTACGATAACTCCCTAATGAATAAACTAAAACAGATCTCGGCCTGCTTGGAATCCAGTATATGCATACAGTAATTGCTGCTATGTCCGGCAATCCTATGGAAGCTTTCAGGGTGGCCAGAGCAGCTCGACGTTGCTCAGCATGGACTGAATTGATCATTCAACTTCGGTGTTTTAGTGGCCCAAACATGGAGTAGTGCGCTTTGTCACCGCGAGGAAAAGGCCCTATATCAAATGTCTATCGGGTTGGATTGATAATAAAAAACAAAACATAACAAAATTTGTGTTGCCACGTAGAATCACCGCCATCGTCGGCATGTCATATTGTTGGCATATTAGGCTTTATTCTTGGAGGAATATTTACGCCATGGCCTCGGCTGCAAATTCGCCAATTATACACCAACTGAACTGCCACACAGACCGATCCAACAGAAGGAGAAGAAGAAGAAAGTAGTAGTAATAGTAGTCGTCGTATTACAAGTAGTCATAGTAACCGCATTACCGCTTCGCAATATCCGGACACTTTTTCTCCAAGTAGTAATTTCCAGCGCCAAACTGCCCATTTTCTTGCCCCTACGATAGAGAGAGAGAGAGAGAGCTGAAATGGTGGTGATGGATATACACTGTAATTATCATCTCTATGATGTTGTCATGAAAACCAAGCGGACACGGAATATACATTTTATAAGTAAAGACTGAAAAAATGCATACAACGATGTAAACTATATTATGAACCCTATACGGTTTAAACAAGACTGTGTAAAATCTTGAACAACGATGTTCGATTTATAATGTTTAATTATCAATGAATTAAGCATGGTTGTTTGAACTATTAAAAAACTGTTTTAAAGTTCATATAACAGGGATATATATATGAATTCTAAACAGCGTTTCTACTATGTAAAGTGATATTAAAATTTTTGGTCTATAACCACTTAGTCAGCATTTCGTGTCATGTCATAATATGTAATGGTCTTATCCTAGTTCTGAACTTGCTCGTCTACTTTGCAATTGGTCGAATTGCCAGCTTCAAAACATTACCTGAACTGTTTATGATCCAAAATTGGACAGAGAATTGAGAATATGAAGTCAATGATATACTCTAGGGGGCATTAGACTATAACTGACGATTGGACCATGTGAATATTAGACCCATGATGACTGGACCAAGCCGCAATTAGGACCAGGACCACAGCAACTTGATAGTACACTTAGTCAGTATAGCCATGATGGTGTTAGTAGATCTGATTAGTAGAAGAAAACAATTAGACGAACGAGATTTTTGTGTACACACATCATGAAAATAAAATATGAAAATAAAATATCTGTAAAAGTATTTTAAAGGTCACGTCCACCCCTTAAAAATGATGATTTGAATAAATGCAGAAAAATCAAACCAGCATAACGTTGAAAATTTCATCAAAATCTGATGCAAAATAAGACAGTTGCAACATTTTTAATTTGTGCTTATTTTTCACAAAATATTAATATGCACTATTCCATGACATGCAAATGAGACAGTCGATGTCCCTCACTCAATATTTCTTTCGTTTTTCATTGTTAAATTATAGTTATGATGTTTCATTTTGTACATATTTGAAAATAAGGACCAACTTGACTGAACCATGTAGTATTAGACAATGCTAATTCCACATGTTCAGGGAGGAATAAATCGTTGTTTCATATAATAAAATACAAAAGAAATAGTAAATGGATGGCGTCATCATTCTCCTCATTTGCATACCGACCAGGATGTTCATATCACTGTTTTGCGAAATTAAAGGACAAGTCCACCCCAACAAAAGGTTTATTTAAATAAAAAGAGAAAAATACAACAAGCATAACACTGCAAATTCCATCAAAATCGGATGCAAAATAAGAAAGTTATGACATTTTAAAGTTTCACTTCATTTCACAAAACAGTTATATGCACATCTCGGTCGGTATGCAAATGAAGAACTGATGACATCACTCACTCACTATTTCTTTTGTATTTTATTATATGAAATACGAAATATTTTTATTTTGTCGTCATTGTCATGTGAAATGAAGTTTCATTCCTCCCTGAACACGTGGAATTCCATTATTTTATCATTTTGTGCTTCAGGCAAGGAGGTCCTAATCGTCAAATTAGTAAAAATTGAAATATTGCATAATTCAAACAATAAAAAACAAAAGAAATAGTGAGTGGGTGACATCATCGACTCTCTCATTTGCATGTAACTGGCTCGTTCATATATCTATTTTGTTAAAAATAAGCGAAACTTTGAAATGTCATATTAAAACTTTCTTATTTTACATCCGATTTTAATGAAATCTTCAGCATTGTGCTTGTCTGATTTTTCTCTATTGATTCAAATCAGCATTTTTCTGAGGTGGACTTGACCTTTAAGAAACACTTGTTGGCTCAGTCGGTAAAGCGTCTGCTCGTCGAACCAAAGGTCGTGGGTTCGAGTCCACCTCGGGAGGATGACTGAAGCCAGTGCGTTGTGTGTAAACGTGTCTCTCCCATGTTTCATAGATGCAGGCTATGTTACAATGGAAAACAAATGGAGGCCCCGTGTAGATGAGAGTCACCACCTTTGCACGTTAAGAACCCACTGCACTATTCGTATAAGAGTAGGGGGAAACCCCGGTGTAGTGGTCCAGTCCTGCACTCCCCCCAATCATTATATCGGGAGGAAAGACCTGCGGGTCACAGCGATTCAGTTCGCTTTTCGCCTCCCAGGCACAGGTGACGCCAAACTAAGTGTCATAACTTTCTAATTTTTCATCCGATTTTGATGAAATTTTCGGTGTATATTAGTTGGATTTTTTACTTTTTATTAGATTAGCTTTTTTGGTGGTGGACTTGTCCGTCAATAATGTGAATACAAGAAAAACACGCGAAGACAACAAAATTAACATCCCATCCTTTTAAATACTTAGACTATCAAAGAAACAATTTAATGCAAATCAAAGAGAAAAAAAATGCACGAATGATTTACTTAACCCTCCGACTGTCGAAATAAAAAGGGTACCTTTTTTAAAGCAAAAAAAAAACCGAACAATTTTGGATAATGTTTTGACGAATCAATGACAGAATGGTAGACTTATGATTTTTTAAGCTTTGCAAATTAGTGACGTCATATGAGAGCAGCCACCCACCATGCCATGTTATATAAAGTCCGTAAATTTCCATTTGTTTATGGTTTATGATGATTAAAATAAAGTTTTTATTATAGAAGCGGCATGGAATTATTACGTCTGATGATGTAATGAATGCACAAGTATTACTAATAATATTAAGCATTCATGAGGCGTCGATTTTCTAGTTGCCTGTACAATGGCGCACTAAAATTGACATTATTTTCCATTCTTATGAGAAAAATGGCATTTAAATATTTTATGGAATTAAAAATCCATATCTCTGTTCATCTTCGGTGGATTTACATAAATACATAATGATTCTCCTGTTTTCTGCTATAATTTTGTTTAGTAAAATGTTTCCCCATGGAGTTTACGAATAACGGAGTTGCGGTATATTTTCGAAAGGGATAGTATTGACGTGTTTAGAATGAAATTTAACAATGAAGCATACTAGTAAAGAATAATGAAACTCTAATAAAGGAGTGGTGTAACTACGGGGGCATGGGGGCACGTGCCCCCCCCCCCCATCGGCTGGCCAAAAAAAACAACAACCGGGGAACAGGAGAAAAACAGGGAGAAAAAGAAGAGAAATGTAGTGGGGAAGAAGAAATTATTGTTATAATGATATTGTTATATTGGTATATATTATAATTATGTTATGCTATATTACATGAGAAACCCTTTTTCATAACTTTATGAAACATAATTTGCTCAGGGCCTATGTCTTCATTGTTCCTGGTGCTCGCATTGTCTGTTTAACGAGATATGTAATCTTATTATACTAAAACCTCCCGTTTGATTGCCCCATTTTATGGTGTCAATATATAACATTCCTTGTCCGTGCTTACGTTTGCATTAGTGGATTGGTGAGATGTGTCTGCTCTTCATTAATTCCTACAATCAGTCCTTAAAATCTGATCTGAATATAAAAAATGTTCAGCTCGCGCTTCGCGCTGGCATCATTTAGTTAGTGAAATCCGTATGGTCTTAGTGAATTCCTACAAACAAGCCTTAGAATGCTCCTCTTCAGGTCTGAATTTCTTTAATTTCAGCTCGCGCTTCGCGCTCGCGACATTTGATTAGTGAGATGCGTATGATAATCATGATAACAGTGACTACAAAAAGTGTTTCATGTGTTTAGATGTAAATCTAAAAAATCAGCAAGCACTTGGCACTTGCATTTTGGTGAGATATGTATACTCTTAATGGATTCCTAAAATATAGTCCTTAAAATGTTATACATATGTTATTACATATATACATGTTATTGCATTATATAAGCTTGCATCGTCTGTTTAGCGAGACAAGTACGTATCATGATTACAAAAATTTGCTTACAATGTTCCTTTTTAGGTCTGAATATTAAAATTTTCAACTCGCGCTTCGCGCTCGCATTATTTTATCAGTGAGATACATATCCGTTTAATGGCACAGTCCTTAAAATGTCTGTATTAGGTCAGTATACCTGGCAACTGAGCGCGCTTCGCGTGCTCACTAAGTGACTCGAAATTATTGCCCCCCCCCCCCCTGCCGTAACCCACCATGCCCACGGTACGCCACTGTCGACAAGTTAGCATATCGAGAGAATAAAAATTGCGAAGAACCGCCTTTCTAGATCTAAATGGTGTAGGATTTACAGGGTTTTTCTTCTCACCACGTAAACAAATTTAAGCGATTTTTTTATTAATAATTATTATTTCATGTTGGCAAGTACGACAGTAAACATGCGAAACATTTACAGACTTTCCATTTCAATTCACTGTTACAAGTTATTGAAAATTGAATTGAAAATAAAAAACACACACTCAGTCTCCCTCTCTCTCCCTCCGCTGCATTTTCTCTTTATCCTCTGTTCCCCTCCATCCATCCCTCTCTCTATATTTATGTCACACACACACACACACACTATATCCCACCCTCCTCCTCCCACTCTCTTCCTCTTCCCCTGTCTCCTTCTCTCTCTCTCCTTTCCCCCTCCATCCATCCCTCTCTCTTTATTTATATGACACATACACACACACACCCTACGTACACACACGCACATTGTATCCCCTCTGCCTCCCTCTCTCTCCTCTCCCCCTCTGTCCCCTTCTCTCTCCGTTCCCCCTCTCTCTCTCTTTATTTACATCACACACATACACGCACACTTTATTCCACCCTCCGCCTCCCACTCTCTCCTATCTCTTCTCTCTTCCTCTGTCTCCCTCCTCTTCACCCTCTCCCCGTCAATCCCCCTCTCTCTATATTTATATCACACACACACCCTACATACACACACGCACACCATAGAGATCTATGCGCACACTTTATCCCCTTCTCATCCCACTCTCATCCCACTCTCTTCTCTCCCCCTCTGTCTCCTCTCTCTGCTCTCCCCTCCCTCTCTCTTTATTTACATCACACACACGCACGCACACTTTATTCCACCCTCCGCCTCCCACTCTACTATCTCTGCTCTCTTCCTCTGTCTCCCTCCTCTTCACCCTCTCCCCGTCAATCCCCATCTCTCTATATTTATATCACACACACACACACACACCCTACATACACACACGCACACCATAGAGCTCTATGCGCACACTTTATCCCCTCCGCCTCCCACTCTCCTTTCTCTTCTCTCCCCCTCTGTCCCCTTCTCTCTCTGCTCCCCCTCCCTCTCTTTATTTACATCCACCCTCTACCTCCCACTCTCTCCTATCTCTTCTCTCTCCGTCTTCCTGTCTCCCTTCTCTCCATCCTCTCCCCATCCCTCTCTTTCTTCACCTCACACACACACACACACTCACATCCCCGAGCGCGCATTCACGCTGTCCATTTCTATCACCCCCCCCCTCCCTTCTACTGTATCTCTTTCTCTCTCTCCAAGCTCCGATGTCCTTTACCCCTACTGTCTCAATTTAATTTCAGAGGTAGGGTGAGCTGAAAGGTGAAGATTCCCAGACATGCAGATATCCCATTACTGACATGTTCTTCTCCGAGGTGTCACATCCTTAAGTTGTCTGGGAGCAAAAAAGCATAACGATGCACTCTTTCTCAATGTTTATTCTCCTTCCAGACTGATCCAAGCATGTCCGGTTGATACGAAGGAGGCCTGGGTAACGGAGGAGTGCAGACAAGGCGCAGGAGAAGGTGAGATGGGTATTAACGATGGTGATGTTGATGGAGGAGAGGAAGGCGGTATAGAGGGGTCGTGATGATACGATGATGATAGAGATGGATGATCAAGGCGGTGTTGAAGTTATAATGAGGAGTAGGAGCTTCATGGGGATGGTGTAATGATAATGGTGGTGGTGACGAAGATGTTTATGATGATGACGACGATGATGGTGATGATGGTGGTGATGATGATGATGATGATGATGATGGTGGTGATGATGATGATGATGATGATGATGGTGGTGGTGGTGATGATGATGATGATGGTGATGATGATGATGGTGGTGGTGGTGACGATGATGATGATAGTGATGATGATGATGGTGATGATGGTGATGATGATGATGGTGGTGATGATGATGATGATAATGATGATGGTGGCGGTGGTGATGATGATGATGATGGTGATGATGATGATGATGATGATGGTGATGATGGTGATGATGATGATGATGGTGATGATGGTGATGATGGTGGTGGTGGTGACGATGATGATGATAATGATGATGATGATGGTGATGATGATGATGATGATGATGGTGGTGATGATGATGATGATGGTGGCGGTGGTGATGATGATGATAGTGATGATGATGATGATGGTGATGATGATAATGATGATGGTACTGTTGGTGTTGGTGGTCGTGACAAGAAAGAATAGAAGAAGGAAGAATGAATGATAGCATGATCAGAAGATGATGAAGAAGTAGAAGATTAGAGAAAGGGGGACGAAATAGGGGAGAATAATAATAATAAGATGATGAAGATGATTATAAGAAAATAATAAGAAGAAGAATAGAATAATAATACGAAAATTATACAAAGGAGGAAGCAGAAGAAGAAGAAGGTGATTAATACTAATAGTAATAATAATAAAGATAATATTAATAGTAGTAATAATAAAGATAATATCAATGATAATAATAAGAAGTAGTAGAAGAAGAAGTAGAAGTAGAAGATGATGATGAAGAACAAGAAGATGATGAAAAAGAAGATAATAAGAAAGTAATCAAGAAAACAATTAGAATAATAATAAGAAATATAGATAAGGAAGAAGATGAATAATAATAATAATAATAACAATAATAATGATAATAGGGAGAAGGAGAAGATGAAGAAGCAAAAAAGAAGAAGTATAAGAAGAAGAAGATGCAAAAGAAGAAACAGAAGAAAAGAAAGAAGGAGGAGGAGAGAAAGAAGTAAAATGAAGGAGAAAGAGGAGAATGAAGACAACGACGAGAATGGGAAGAAGGAAACAATAAAGTAGATTACAACTGTACAAGGAGGAGGAAATCAAGAAGAGATGAAGTATGTGGAAAGGAAAGAGGAGAATAGAAAGGGGAGGTGGAGGAAAACGGAAAACCTGTTTTAAAAATCGTCTGGGTATAATTGTTATGGCCTAGTTTTCTAATCTTAGTCTTAATTAAAAGAGCGACTTGACTTAAATAAGTTGTGATGGAAGAAGGTTAGTAGTTTAACGAATAAACAAAAACCAGGCCAAACTCATTATTGCATTCGGGGCATTTAATAATCAATATTTTATCTATATGAAGCTAAACGCATGATTTTATGAACGAGTGGAACATTAGAAAGTGACAATGTATAGACCTATATGAAACATATAATAAAGTCTATAAAGGAGGATGTATTAAAATAAATCGAATTTTACATCTTTTCATACCGTGTTTATGCATATCAATTCCCATTATTCAATGGTTTCTTACAACTGAATATATCTATTACTTTCACAAACACGGTATGAAATAATATATAATACTATTTTTATGTAGTACAGAAAATGACTTGCATACATGTACTAGTATATAAATTGGGGCGTGGTTGCATGTAGCGTCACAAATTCTAGGGATTTTTTTCAGTGCTTTTCCAAATTGTCGTTTATCATATATTTTTTTACTTATCTGTTTTTTTTTAAATAAAATCCAATTCGATGTTATGTTTAGATTCCCCTAGTACAAAATTAATTTGAATATTTGAAAATATGATATATGACAACAAAACTAAACAGTTCTATCTCTTTTTAGGCATATCACCTTAATAGACAATCAATATTTGCATGTTGTTTTTTGTTTTACTCTTTTTAATAAATACGGGAAACATGTTGGGAATATTATGAATTGCAAACTTGTACATAAGATATTAAAAAGTCATTAAGTTATGTTATTATTTCTTATTTGTTTGTAGTTCAATTGTTGAAATAGAAACTAAATAAAATATTCGTCGAACAACCTATTAATATATACAATCTTAAGATCCAATCTAAAGTTGTGTTGATTTGAAAGTCAACTTCGTTTTGCATGTGATGTGACTTTATCTCTAAACATAAAGTTGATAGGTTCATGTTTTAACAAAAACAAATAATAATTCCGAGCAGTTGATGTATTTCAAATAATTTCAATGGTGTCAATTGTGAAGGAAAAAAAAAGACTACACTAAAAACACGTTTTAACAAAACTATTTTGAAAACATCTGCATAGTTTTGTGGTTTTTTTTTTTTTTACTCGGGTATGAATTTCGTAGCTTTACGAACAATTACAAGCGGCGCATGTCATACTCTTGATGTAATGATAATTATGTAAACATGATGATCACTAGCAAAAATTGCAAAGCAAATTAGACGACAAATAATTCTTAATTGTATGTATTCAATAAATAGTCTTTGAAATACAGGCCCTGATGGATATAGATCAACATTGTTTCTTTTTAAAATATAGTTTTAATGCATTACTTTCTGCCACAATCCAATATTGTAGAACTTTCATTAATACTTGTATGAACTTTGATAAAACTTTTGGCTCGGACATTCTATTGGCTTTTTTGTAACATCCCTCTTTTACAATTTACCGAAAGTTTTTGAAACACTCATGCCGTTAAAGTCTAAATGTATCCCGTAATTAACTCTCATCTTGACCGTAAATAACGTTGAATGACTTTAGTTTGTTTTAAATATTTTTATTCGTAATCTAGGGGAATTCGGTAATCATGTCTTTTTATAATGTACATATTTCAAGCTATATGAGAGATTGACCAATTGTGTCAATCTAATCAAATAAATAGGACGACAGATTCCCATCAATTTTGAGGCGACTTTTGAAGAGTGGGTGATGAGAGTTGATGCGGAGGGAGGAGGCTGTCATGAACGATGTCTTAGTTTTGATTATGGGATGGAAGGGGGTGGGGCTTTTCAAATTTGAATGATGCATTAATTATAATAATAATAGCTGTCTGAGGATACAAAGCGCTGCTATTATTACCGCGGCTTTAGCTCGAGCTATACCATCACCGGCGCTCAGTGCATTCAAGGAAATAATCCTGCCGGGTACCCATTTACCTCACCTGGGTCGAGTGCAGCACATTGTGGATAAATTTCTTGCTGAAGTAAAACACGCCATGGCTAGGATTCGAACCCATGGCCCTGTTTGAAATGCGAGAGTCAGAACCACTAGACCACAATGCGCCCACACATTATAATCTATCAATACACTAGTTTAATCTGTGAAGGAAAATTCACAAGTAAATTTCTTCAAAATGAAAACAATCTGTCGTATTTTATATTTTTCGTTGATTTTGACTTGACTTTTATACAAAGACGTCCAAATATGTCTCGTTCTTGGAAAGAAATACACGATATTATAAAATCCAGAAAGGTGTTCGTAATATTTAAAGTGAGCATGGTGAGGATTCTTGGCCTGTTGATTCAGCAGCTGCTCCCTCAATTTTTTTTTCGGGGGGGGGGGGTTGTTTGCATGCATGCGCCAAGAAAGAGGTACAGCGCCAGCTATTGGCGTAGACTTTACAGTCTTATTCTCCACCTTCTTGAGCACAGCAAAGAGAAACCGATTATGACCAAAGACGAACATTTCAATTAATAATTTTTGTTTGATGTGAACAGTTAATACGTATGTTGTTAATATCACTTCAAAATAATCATTGCCGAGGGCAAATGATAGTTTCTACGAAAGCGGGTGCACAAACAAGTAAAAAAAAATATGTAAAAGATCTACTGTAATTTGCGCAACTTTCAAACAAAATTATCTAACAAAAGTAATCACTTTAATAAAAATATAACTTTTGCTTTTCGTGTCTTGTACAAAAAAAGTAGCTAAATTCATAAAGGAGAGGAGGCATTAAAGTGAGTGCACAAAATAGGGGGGGGGGGGTGATCCAGAAATGTCCACACCTAATAGTTGGTCTTCACATTATATGTGACTTTTCAATGCCCAACATCATCCCATTCAACTTTCTAACCATTTCTATTGACGACTGATTGACTGATTGGTTGATTATTTTATTTTCATGCAACAATGTTATTATTGAACATAACAACATATGAAGAGTTTAGTTGCAAATGGGGTGAGGTCCACTTTTTACCATTCCGAGAAAAACCATGTTTTTTATTCTCACTTACTGCAATACTCTTATAAGAAACTACATTGTCATGATGTACTACCCTATCATGTGAACATAAAATTGGGTATAAAAGGAATCTATCCGTATTCAGTTTTTTTTTATATATTCTTTTAAAAATCATCATTGTGGACCTAACCCCTTTTGCAACTAAACTGAAATGAATCCAATCTATTTTGATTAATAAGGTGATTTTTCTTTGCCATTTTTATTCACGTTTTCATGTGAATTTCAAATTTTCGTTGTTTTCATCAGAACGACTAAAAATTTAGAGGATTTGAGACAGAAAACAACAAAAAATTATGAACAATGGACCTAACCCCTTTTGACAAATGAGCTCTTCAGAATAGTTTGTTTGCAAAAGGGGTTAGGTCCACTCCAAGAAAATCATTTTTTTTTTTTAAATTCTCCCATATTGCAATATTCTTATGCGAAACTAAATATTCGTGGTATACTCCCATGAGAATATAAAGTTGGGTATAATAAGAGCAACCTACCTGTCTTCATATTTTTGGAAATATTCTTTTCCCAAAAAATTCTGTGTGGACCTAACCCCTTTTGCAACTTAACTGAAATGGACCTAACCCCTTTTGAAGCGATTTTTCTTTGCCATTTTAGATCACTTTTTAATTGGAATTTCAACTTTTCTTTGGTATCATCTTATAGAGCTACTAAAAATCTATACATTGAGACAAAAAAAAAATCAAATTTGATGAAAAAATGGACCTAACCCCTTTTGCAAGTGAGCTCTTCATATAATGAATTAACAATATATATCATGGTTAAATAATAACAGTCGTTGCATGTGCATGGACACTCATAATGGCACAATGGCTTGAAAAATGACTTCCCCGGAGGATTATGGTGCCTTTATGAGCAGATTATGCAGATATAGGTAAAGATTTTTCTTTTTTTAAATCAAGTTTTGGCGATTCGCAAAACCACCCAAAACACACACACACACACACAAACAAAGAAAAACAAACACGTTTAACAAGTATAGAAGATTAAAATCAATCTTCTTATTGGTAAATCATTTTTTCCCTGAGGATATTGGGGACCAGAATGTGTAGAATAATTAGGCCTCAAAGTAACTTTATATTTAATCAAACTCCCTCTGTTGTTTAAATATTAGCACTCTGTTCGTCCCGTCGTTACATAATTTATAGATACCATTTCTTCTTTTTTCCCTAAGAATTCCAGAAACTGAAAATTCCCAAAGAAAATTTCAAGAATTAAGAATTCTATTGATAGGTTGCAAAGAATCTAAAATAATTATTTTTTTATTTAGGTTTTTATCGAATCTAAAATATGAATGCGGCTATACAAATTTCCTGGCATACATGTAAGTCTCAGAACGAAGCCCCGATGCCCGTTCCAAAATTGCACATTCGTACAATTAAATTGTAATGATTATTTTTATTTTTCAACTTTTTACCAAGGAACTTAGTGATAGATACGATTATCTACAAACTAACTCAGTGCGTAAGGAGTTTTTCTTTAATGCTAGTTCGCTCGAATTGGTGGAATTTCAAGTTAAAGGTTTCAAGTTATCTGGTTAAATGTTTGTTACAATGATTGAATAAAAATAAAATATACCTCCCGGACGATAGGAAAACTCATACATAGAACAAAGCAAAAACATATCTTAAAGAATAATCCTCGCCTCTTTGAATGATTAAAAATATTTGACGGACTTCCAGTGTTCATTCAATCATTTGATAAAAAAAATTAATGAAAGTAATTATATGCTAAAAAAATATGAACAGGTTAGGTGCAAAACGAAGAGATTAAAAAATATTGCAATACTTTTATGATAAATCTTTAAACTGACAATTTTTTCTTTGATTTTTAATAATGATGCTTAATATGCACGTTCGTGCAATACACATTTACCAGTATTTCACTTTATTTTGTTTTTAATGTACTTAATGTATTTTTAGCAAGTATGAATATTTTAATTCACATTATTAAATATTAGCATTGACAATTATTAGCAAGTTATATTCTATGCAAAAATAATCCAGTTAATGAATTGGATTAGGCTTTGATATTCAATATATTTAATGCACACAAAATGTGTATAATGATGATATTATGTCAGTGTGTTTCTGTGTTTGACTGCCTTGTTTATTTAATGCAGTTTTGAAATGAATGCCTTTATTGAATTGAATTGAATTCATTTTGTTAAGAGCCAGTTTTCCACCTCCCCCCCTATACAGTAAAAAAGATAGCACATTGTTTAAGCCTGTCACAAGTGTTACTCTAACAACAAGTGGTTTGAACTTCTTTTGTAATTATTTAGAAAGTTTAAACAGTTGTTGAAAACGTTAAAACAGTTGTTTAAAAAGTTTGAACAGTTGTTTATTAAAGAGTTTAAACAGATGTTTAAAAACGTTTAAACAATAGTTGTTACAGTGACGGGGTCAAACTACGTACTTAAAGTTTTAAACAGCGTTTTTACAGTGTAACCCCCACCCCCCACCACCTCCCCTCCTCCCCCCCCCCCTCTCTCTCTCACCTGCCTCTTTAATCTCATTCTTTTTCCCCCTTCCCCTGGTTTCATTTCTCCCAATATGATCCCTGTTGGCCAAAGCCTTATTAATTATTTCATGTCCCAGAAACGTCCATCTCCCGTCACTCAAAGTCTTGTAACCCCCTTTCATCGACCTCCTGACAATGAACTAGGCCGGGGCGGCTGGCGAGGGAAAGAGGGGTGGCCGATGAATTCCACGCGCGTTTTACTGTCTGAGGCATGGTCTGAAATTGGTCCAAGTTTAGATTTAGGCATGCATGAGAAGTATCCCGTCCCATCTCGTTCAAGGTCACAGGGGACGGGGGGGGGGGGGGAGTTGGAGGTCCATGCTCATCCCCCCCCAAAAAAAAGTCCCCTTCCAAGAAAAAAGAAAAGAAAGTAAAAGAAGAACAAACGGAAAGAAAAATGAAAGAAAAGGGGAAAAAGATAATGTCTTTTTCTGAATATTATGTCAAAATCTATCACAAAAAGTCAACATTTTTGCACGCTCGCTTCTCTCGCTCAGACCTTTTACAAAATCATGTCACGCACGTCAATGTAGCATGTACCCCTAAAACTTTTTGACTCGTTACTTGTGAAAAGGGTAGGCATCAAAATCATTTGGCATTTAAAGGACAAGTCTACCCCAACAAAAACTTGATTTAAATAAAAAGAGAAAAATTCAACAAGCATAACACTGAAAATTTCATCAAAATCGGATGCAAAATAAGAAAGTTATGACATTTTGAAGTTTCGCTTCATTTCACAAAACAGTTATATGCACATCTCGGTCGGTATGCAAATGAGGGAACTGACGATATCACTCACTATTTCTTTTGTATTTTCTTATATGAAATATGAAATATTTTGATTTTCTCGTCACTGTCATCTGTAATGAAATTTCATTCCACCCTCAACATGTAGAATTCCATTATTTTAACATTTTGTGCTTCAGGCAAGGAGGTCCTAATCATCACATTCGTAAAAATTGAAATATTGTATAATTCAAACAATAAAAAACAAAAGAAATAGTGACATCATCGACTCTCTCATTTGGATGTAACTGGCTCGTTTGTGTAACTATTTTGTTGAAAATAAGCGAAACTTTGAAATGTCATAACTTTCTTATTTTACATCCGATTTTGATGAAATTTTCAGCATTGTGCTTGTCTGATTTTTCTCTATTGATTCAAATCAACATTTTTCTGAGGTGGACTTGACCTTTAACATAAAAAAAGCGATCTACATCCCAACAGTCCTGTGAATATGCCTAAAGCCCTTGAAAAGGGATAGGCCTATATAATCATATATGTCACCCAACCATGAATATAAAATATCTAAGACATTATATAGGGTGGGATGACTTGACAAAACACTTCTTCAAGGGAGGGGGGGGGGGGGTATTGCGAGATCGAGCCAACATTACTTTGGGTCCTTATTGAAAAACATGAGCGAGAATGTTATCTACTTTATATAGTTATAGAGGTATAGTTGTGTATGCGACTAGTCAAATATTTTTTTTTTCCTGAAGATCCAAGTTTCGTTTAAGGGGGTGAAGTGCAAGCTTATAGTCCTGTGTTAAACAATGACTCACCATTGAAAACAATCATAACTTCAGATTGCCATAGATGACTCATTGGGCAAATATATCATTTCTAAACTTCTGAAAGTTTTGAAAGTTATTCAAATTCAAATTTATTTCCAACAGAAAATTGAATACAAAATCATTACACACACATATGAGTACACTAAGCATTAAAGTACATGATCCAAGCAACAATATCTATGTATCAACAAAGGAGAATGTATTAGACAGAGGATAGGATCGAAAATATATAAATAATAGGACGTAGAGGGCGAAATCCCCACTTGACTTCAACAGTTCAAAACCTTTTTGAATAGTCATAAAATCCGTGGCTATTTCAGGTGTATCTAACCATTTACCGAAGTCATGGTTGTCTGGTCCTGGGCATTTATTTATTTATTTATTAGTTAATTTATTTATTTTATTTAGTCATTTATTTATTTATTAGTAAATTGTTTATTTATTCATCTATTTATTCAATTATCTATTTATTTATTATTCATTTATTCATTCATTTATGCATTAACTTATCTTATTCATATCGAGTCAATCTCTTTAATGCAGATTTTCACAAACATCTACCTTCTACAATGTGCACCAGTTCATTTCCTTTCGATCAAACCATGAACTCAGAGTGGTAGGTCCAAGATCAAACTAACCCAAAAGCCCGGCCCGACCAACTTGGTCGCTTCGAGATTCGTTTCTGCAATGAATGGGGTCCTTTTAATTATTAGGACAAATATGAAGACATATGCCTCATATGATGATTGGGGTAAGCATTTTGGCTTTTATATAATTGATCGCTGTGACAACAGCTGACATGGAATCAAAATGCTCAGAGGATGATACACCTCCCCTGACCATTTTGCTTCATCTCCCCCCCCCCTTTCTCACTCCTTCCCCTCTCATTCTCCCCCTTTCCTCTCTTGCCCCATCACCACTTGCTCTTCATGCTCATTGCTTCTTCTCTTTCCTCCCCATCTTGAGTTTTTTTTACGTTGGGGGCGCCCTTCCAATATAGTTCCCACATAATTATGTATGTCATGTTTGTAGGGACTGTCAAATTGCTGCCTGTCATACTCCAACACGCCCCACCCCCGACTACCTCCCCATCCAGCATTTCACCGCTCCGTCAGAGGACCAGACATCAGCTGCTCGGAATAGATAACGAGTATTGATTTTCATTTTCTTTTCCAAAGTTCAGCCGGTCAAATTACATCACCGACGTGACGTCACAATGGCTCGCTTTCAGGTTGCCATCATCAATATAGTTCGACGGATCGATATCATACATCACTATTAATTCTACGTTGACATACGATGGTCATTTCGCGGTTATATAAAGAAGGGTTCATGGATCTATCATCATAAGATCAATTTATAATTGTTCAAATATTTTCCTTTTTACCCCAATTTTTACTGACAAATAAAGCTCATTATTTTCTAAACATTTGCTTCAAGAAGCTATGTAAATGTAAAAAAAAAAGAGTTTTGCCGGTCATAGTGAAAATTCAAATCATCAAATTGATTTCAAATCATCAATAGTTGTGACAAAAAATGATAACATAATAGCAGTAGTAAGATGATGATAATGGGGAAAATGATAAAACTCAATGTATTTTCATTTTCATGAAGCTACCCCTTATGAAAATAAATAAAAAATATATAAATAGATAAATGAATGAATGAATAAATAAATAAATAAGTAAAACAAACAGGATGGGTTTATTCATGTATTTTTATATTGAAGAAGAGACAAAAAAATCCATGTCCCAATCAAAAATGTAATACATAATACAGTATGATATACCTCCCAACTCCTCGATTGTACAAGGAAAAAATAGAAAAGAAGAAGTAGATCATAATTATACGTTTATTTTGCATCACATATATTCTTGGATCTCTAGAACTAGCTAAAAAGTTTTTTTATCATCTTAAAACCGTTGTTTTTTTTATAACCGTAAAATCATTTTGTAATGACAACAGAGACAATTTACGAATTTCCAAAGAAGAGGAATATGAATGATTCAAATGTTATTGTCGTGGATCGGCATACTCCTGATCGTTCTCCATGCATGACTGAGGCAGAGTTATCTATGTAAGAAATAAATGCTTATTGAAATAACAAACGGCGGAAAATAATTAGATATTAAGCAGTTAATGTTTTTACGTTGGCGAAGATGATTGAGATTAATGACAAGACGGAAAGACATAAAACACGAAAAGGGGATGGGAGTAGTAAAAAGAAAACAAGGGGAAAAAGAAAGAAGGGATACAAGGAGTCACATGCAGAGAAGACGAAAGAAGAAGAGAAGAATAAACAGAAGAAGAAGAAGAAAAAGAAGAAGAGAAGAATACACACAAGAAGAGGAAGAAGAAGTAGAGGAATGAGGAGAAGAAGAGGAGGAAGAATAATAATAATAAGAAGAAGAAGGAGGAGGAGAAGAAGAAGAAGAAGGAGAAAAGGAAGAAGTAGGAGAAGAAGAAGAAAAAAGGAGGAGGAGAAGAAGAAGAAGGAGGAGGAGGAGGAGGGAGAAGGAGAAAATGAAGATGAAGACGAATAATCATGATAATGGGAGTTACAGAATGTTGAGAAGAAGACTCGATGATGATTAAGGATGACTAAACGAAGTGATGTAATCGATGATGAGTGTATCTGATCTAAACAAAGATTCTGAGTCAATGATAAGATGAAGAAAAACAAAAATAGCTTCTAAGAGGGTAGTTGAACCTGAGGGATTGAAAGACGTTTAGAAGGTGGATTAAGGGAAGGGCAAACAACCTTTTTCCCTTCTTGTTACCCTCCATCTTCTTCTTCTCCTCCTCCTTCTTCTTCTTCTTCTTCCTCTTCTTCTCCTTCTTCTCCTCCTCCTCCTTCTTCTTCTCCTCCTCCTTCTTCTTCTTCTCTTCCTTCTTCTTCCTCTTCTTCTCCTCCTCCATCTCCTTCCTCTTCTTCTCCTTCTTCTCCTCCTCCTTCTTCTCCTCCTCCTTCTTCTTCTTCTCCTCCTTCTTCTCCTTCTTCTTCTTCTCCTCCTCCTCCTTCCTCCTCTTCTTCTTCTTCTCCTCCTCCTCCTCCTTCTTCTTCTCCTCCTCCTCATTCTTCTTCTCCTCCTCCTTCTTCTTCTTCTTCTCCTCCTCCTTCTTCTCCTCCTCCTTCTTCTTCTTCCTCTTCTTCTTCTTCTTCTCCTCCTCCTTCTTCTTCTTCCTCTTCTTCTTCTCCTTCTTCCTCCTCTTCTTCTTCTCCTCCTCCTCCTTCTTCCTCTTCGTCACCCCCTTCCCCCTTTTCCCCGATTTATTCCTCTCTGTCGTCGCTATATACCAACATACTATAACTGCATCAGAATTGAGCTGAAATATTGGAATATATTCTGTCGTTTGCTATTTCAATGAGTACTTTTTAAAATATATATTTTGAGAAAACTCTGCCTTATGGGGAAAGTTGTTGGAGTTTCTGAGACACGGCAATAAAATATTAACGATTAAGACTATCCCCCTTTGATAAAAACTTGTCATTCTTGTCTGATGATATCGTCTTGGCAAAACGATTTAAAAAGAAACTCAACGGTTTTAAGATGATTAAAAACTTCCCTTTTTAGTAAGTAAGATGTGATGCAAAGCATATAATGATCAGGGTTCATGTATTGTGACGTCATCGTAATACTTCAGCGTCACAATGAGTTGCTTAATGACGTCATAGTATTGTTGACAGACAAGATAGGTCACCAGCGAAGAGTTGATTTTTATGTCTTCGTACAAGAAATGGCGACTTCGTAAGTTTTATGTAACTGCGTTGTAGTTTGGAATGACGTAGAGATGGTATTCAGTGGTAGTAATATAATCTATATTAATTGGTATTTTTCTAAAAATGTCTGTCCCCGAGAGCCATATTTCGCATGGAGCATCTGCTTATCAGTAGGATGGTAAACATGATAAAATAAGCGCGTGGAAAAGGGCAAGGGGAGACAGGGCCATCGCCCCCACTCATGTCTTAGTAAACAGGGAGGAATTGAGAGTAAGATAGATATGAGTCCTTTCCCGATTTCTAAGAAAGAATAATAATGTCAGGGAGACCGGTTTCTTTTCTTTTTTTTCTCTCTTAATGTGGATAAATATTATAATGGTAAAGATCAATAAACTATTAATTGCAGGAGAAAGAATGGTCAAATTTCCACGTTTTCCCCACATCCTTTGCCCGCAGGTTAACGTGGAAAAGTATACGGAAGTTCGGCTGTAATTCATGTATAAATTATGTTGCATACTAGTATATACTGCGGCTATTGTGGGATGACCAACTATCTATGTTCATTCTCGGCAACAATAATTTCACAATGAATGAATTCAATTGAATCATAATAAGAAATAATTATGGTCAGTAATGAAATACGATGATAGCAAAAAAAAATAAAATCATCATCCAATAATATAGCAGGGTCCCCGCTGCATGGGAGAACAGTAACTGAAGTGGCTTTCCTAGGTAGATTTACCTTTATTATTTAATATTATCTATTCCCAAGCAAGGTAGCATTAAGTGTTAGGGCAACGAAACGGGTTTTTTGAAGGGGGGGGGGGGGGGGGGGGTGCTGAACATAAATTCACAATTTGATGATCATTTGCACATTTTTATATGGTAGCTGAAAAAGTGAGCCCATTACGATCCCGCGGCCTCTCTGTAAATGCGATTAACAAGAGAAAATGTAGTAAGAAAGGTAAATATGGTAAAAAAAAGGTAAATATAAAGAGGGCTCAGTTTCGATACGGTATACAAATAATAAAATGACAAAAAATCTTTGAAAATTTTTAAGAGAGAGAAAAAGAAGAAAGAAAAAAGAAAGATCATTATCATTGTTTTTCTTTTTACGAGGCATATCCCTGATATAGGCATAGAGGTTATGTTTGTGCATATCCCTGGTATAATCGACGTGCCATATTATACAGCCTACATGCATTAATGGCTTCAAGAAGACAAAAATGGAAAGGGCGGGGGGGGGGGGGGGAGAAAACATCTCATCAATTGTTTTAAACTACCTCAAGTCCTCAACCTTCAAATGTATTCAAATGTCTATTTCTCAACAATAATTATCAATTTCTCGTGCAATGCCCCTCCCCCTCCCCCTGGTGGGAATATGAGCATCATTCTGATTTCCGAAAATTTATTCATTTTGTATAGGCTTAGATATGTTTGACACATTGCGTAATTGATGGCTTTGTTTTTTAAGTAAGATCTAGAATAGTCATCCGTGTCCCCACAGTTTTTCCCCCATTATTTTATGATTTAGTTTGTGTATGGAAAATAAGTGGTACATAATTAAAAGAATGTGTATAATAATATGTAATACATATATATTTTGTCATCGCAACACATCAATTGACTTATCACCAAATTTAATCGCATTAAACATAATTGATGGGGATGCGTGCACTGGCGGGAAATGCCGCACTCTATAGCTGTCTGCAGACGACCACTGGTCACTCTTGGCCAGCCGGTCGCTCGATCAATAATTCATTCTTGTGCGTCGTGCATCTATTAAATTCAAACATGGCGTTATATTACGTGTGTGTGCCAGGGGCGATGGTGTATTGTGTATGACGCCATACATTTTCTCTGTGTGTATGGTGAATGCATGTTTAATTGAGAGAGAGAGCATAGCAGAAGATAATTCGAGCCAATTAGCATTTAGAGGTCAATTTCTTACTCCACTTCTAGAGGTAAGATGTAGGGCAAGGGTCACCCCGTAAGAACGTACTGAACGAATGCAATTTGTTTGGAGGGACTAATTAATTTCTCAAATTTTCCCAATTTTTTATGGAACTGGATGAATAAACCCTTTTTAGTTTAATTCTTGTTCCAATAGTTTATGAATAAAAACCGGTTGTATTGAACTCGTGATAATAAAACAATATATATCTTGTTTTTGATAATGTTATTTTCATGATGAATGCCTTTTCCAAATGGGGCTAATGACCTGCCTGTTGCTTCGACAATTTTTTTTATTATTGTTATTATTTTTGTCGGTGGATACGAGATGAATAACAAATACGATTGTAATTTATTTTTGCTATTTTTTATTTATATATTTACTTATTGTTTATTTATTTATTTATTTATTTATTTAGCCTATTCATTTATTAATATATCTTCAAAAAATAATTAATTCATATAAATAATTATTTATTATTTCATTATTATTATTATCATTACTGTTTTGATTTCTATTGTTTTTTGGGGAGGGGGGGGGGGAAGATGTAGCCCGAATGGAATCAATCCCCCCCCCAAACATCAGTCCCTATTAATGACAAGCCTTAAATGAAAACATCATAAATTGAGAAATTTCGATTTGAGAGCTTATAAAGAAAAAAAAAGGTGCTTAGAAAAAAAAGTTAAGTCAATATAAAATGATTTAACTTCACTTTTTAAATAAAAGTTTATTTAATGTATTTTGATGATCATTGCTGATATTATCGTAATTATTTATGCTATCAGCATTATTAATACTGCTATTAGGTCTATCGTCATCAGCTTTTTAATAGATCACTTTTTAACATTATTACATTTATGAAGTATCATCATCATTATCAATATCCTTATTATTATTATCATCATCACTATTTTTATCATTATCATTATTAATAAGTACAGATGCTTACATGGTCCTGTATTGTTTATGTCTCGCCTGCATAGCAAAGCGATACTATTATAGGCGCCGCTTTTCCGACGGCGACGGCGGCGGAGGTGTCGTCAACATCAAATCTTAACCGAAGGTTAAGTTTTTGAAATGTCATCATAACTTAAGCATATGGGCCTAGTTAATGAAACTTGGATATAACGGTTATCATATCAAGTCAACATCAAATCTTAACCGAAGGTTAAGTTTTTGAAATGTCATCATAACTTAAGCATATGGGCCTAGTTCATGAAACTTGGACATAACGGTTATCATATCAAGTATCACTGAAAATCTTGGCAGAGTATGATGTCACAAGACCAGGGTCAAAGGTCATTTAGGGTCAATGAACTTAAACTATGTTGGGGGAATCAACATCAAAATCCTAACCGAATGTTAAGTTTTTTAAAATTTCATCGTAACTTTGAAAGTTTATGAATCTGGTTCATGAAACTTTGACATAAGAGTAATCAAGTATCACTGAACATTCTTTGTGAGTTTTAGGTCACATGACCAAGGTCAAAGGTCATTTAGGGTCAATGAACATAGTATTTCATTATCATATGAATTGTGTTTTTTCATAAATAACTATTTAATAGTTGTTTTCAAAGTCAGCACTGCTGCTATATTGAATGGCCTATTGCAGACGAGACTGCCAGAGGCATTCCACAAGTTTACTACTTCTACTACTAATAATATTAGATTTATTAAGCGCATAGATAATTAATACTTAATTATCTATGCGCTTTTCAATAAAATAATAAACTTAACTTAAATAATATATGATATTTATATTGCGCACATATCCACCTTGTTAGGTGCTCAAGGCGCTCATATTACCCGGCTAAGCTAGGCGTTCATAGCGCGCACAGCTTCTTCAGGAATTACTTCCTAACGGTACCCATTTACCTCACCTGGGTTGAGTGCAGCACATTGTGGATCAGTTTCTTGCTGAAGGAAATTACGCCCATGGCTGGGATTCGAACCCACGACCCTCTGTTTCAAAGTCCGAAGACTAATCAACTGGGCCACAACGCTCCACCATCTAAACCACCTACAGGAGCTACAACAATAACTATAGAGTTTGCAGCATCTATAAATCTAAATAACAAAATAGCATATAATATTAGGGATTAAAAAGGAGGGCCTTTAATATATATTATGAGTGAAGCCTAATATGCTTTTGATAGGCTTATTTCTGCAAATAATGATAACAAACAAGAAACAAGACAATAAAAAATAGGGGTTACAGGCCTATGGAAAATATCAAGCACTGCATATATATATATATATATATATATATATATATGCAGTGCTTGATATTTTCCATATATATATATATATATATATATGTATGTATATAAGACCAATGAATGAATAATTTTGAATTGTTGAATGTATGCCCTTAGTGGTCCAGTTTTGGCCTTGGCCTTGCTGAAAAGCAGCTTCTAGCTGAAAGCAGGCTTTTTAACCGTGATTAAATAAATAAAATACAAATACAAATACAAAAGGAAATTGTGATTAGGCCTATATACATTGCAACAAAATGATAAGTTTATTTCCTGTTTCTTGGTTGTTAAAGGTCAAGTCCACCCCAGAAAATTGTTGATTTAAATCGATAGAGAAACATCAGACAAGCAATAACGCTGAAAATTTCATCGAAATCGGATGTGAAATAAAAAAAAAGTTAAGACATTTTCAAGTTTCGCTTATTTTACACAAAACATTTATATGCACAACTCATTGATATTCTAATGATAGAGTCGATAATGTCCCCCACTCACTAGTTATAGGCCCCTACTTGGCTAAGCCTTTATGCATGTATACAGTATAGGTTTAGGTTAAATCTTTCTTAATGAACTTAATTGATAAGAAATTGATTCCAAATAATTTAGAAATTATGAATTCACATAAAATTGCCTTTTATCTTTAAATTTAAGCTTGCTTTGAAATCCATCTTATTCATTATAATTCATCAACATTGATTTATTCATCAGGCCTACTATTTAGGTTACCTAATTAAACTTGATAACACTAAGATGCAGTAGTATTTATAGAAGAAATCAAATCTTTGAAATAGTAATACGGGTATTTTAACTAATAACTTTCGTTGTTTTGAAAGACCACATATTCATAAATCGCGGGTAGAATATTGTGCCGAGACGGTTTCCTAGCTGGCTAACGAATGGTACCGTTAAAAACATAACTGTGTGCAGATGATAAGCCTTAGCCAATCACAAGCCGCGATTCACGGCGGATCGCTGCATACAGAAGTAGCAGGAGGTTGGGAGAATTGGCTTGTCTGGCAAACATTTTCGTAAAAAAATCTTTAAAATTTGCCTAAATAAGAACGATCGCAGACGCCACCTTTCTTATCTTACTATGAATTGAAAGAATATTTAGTAAAAACTAATCAAAAAGTAAAATTAAGATAAAATTGCATTGTAAAATGTGCTATAGAATTGTCAATTCTCCCTCGACAAGCATTATGCAGTCTGGTTGTGCATTGCAGTTAATGTACACTGCAGCGAAGCTGACCCCGTACGGTTTTACGTGTTGTAGCAGCGGCCTACATTTGAGGCACGCACCCCGTACCGCTGGCGGAGGCTTGAGCGAACGAGGTAATGCACAGAGAGAGCTCCCAGAAGTACCGGTTGGTGTATTTCAGCCCCCCTTCTCGAGTCTCCCCAGACCCCCTCCTCCAGGATTAAAGTGTGCTGCTCAATGCTAACTGGGTTCAGCTAGAAATTTCAACGCACGGAGATGTGCCTGATCGTTGGAAAGACAGCCGGTAAAGCCAGAGTTGAATTACTGCAAATGTTATATTTTTCTTCATATCTCCGTTGGATGTATTTCATGACGTAGTGTGCGGTAAGGGAATATTTCTCCTGGATTCTGCGCCGATTGACATCAAATGTTGGATTTTCTTCGGATATCAAATCTTCATCTGTTCCCCGTTCAACAATGCTGCTCGGTTATTGGTACGTTTTGCGCGCACAGTGAACATAAAATATAGTCTGATAGATAGGGGTCTAACGTTAATCTTCCATAGATGCAATATATTTTGTACCCCGTCATTTTTGTTTGCTCTTCATATTAAAGACTTCAGGCTTTGCGAATTAGATTTGGATACCATCCCTCACATTTCTCGGCTTGAGATCTAACTTCAATCCTGTTGATTAGACATAACATTGTCCAATATAATAGATCTAGATCTATACACCTCTAATTAGATCTGGGGAGGGGGGGGGGGGGGCTACAGATATTTGTTGGCGCATTTCACCTTGCCCTTTTTTCAAGCAAAGAGTGCTTTACTAGAATACTACAAATGAATCTACGTATATTATAACCTTAGAGTATTTTATTGTACTAGGCTTTTAAACGTCCTCTCCTTTTTGTCAGATAATAGATCGAGACAATGTACACTAAATCTAGTCTTAGCCTAGTATGGTCGGCTTTTCTTTCAGTTTCAGCAAGCTCCAGACTGACTATTTGGGTTGATGGGAGCAAGTCTTAAAGTATATACACATTAAAGTGTCATATGATTTTATGAAGTGTTGGTATCGAATACTAGTAACGAGCTCGACAGATCAAGGAAATACAGCCAGATACTAACACAACAGTGTCCAAACGTATATGGAAATATAGAAGTATAAAATGTGAATAAACGTGTATGAAAGAGTAAGTATGACATTAAAAGAGTATATAAGTGTAAAAGTATAATATTATTAAAGTATAAATGTATAAAAGTACAAATGTAGAAGAAGAAAGTGAAAGAGCAGAAGAAGTAAAAGAAGAAGGAGGGTAAGGAGGAGGATGAGTAGAAGAAGGAAAAAGAAGTTAGAAGTGAAGGGGAGGAAGAGGAGTAGGTTGAGAAGGAGAAAGATAGAAGGGGAGAAGGAGAAAGGGAGACGAAGAAGAGATAGGATTTTAGAAATTCTGCTTTGAAGTAATTCATATACTTTGAATTCAATCTCAAGTGAAGTTGTTTTTTAAAAGAAGTCGTTTCTCATATTAGTGTTTTTTTTGTTTTTTAGTGTCTTTCTAAGTTTCGATATTCTTTTTGTGCGGTTAGTCTGATATCAATGCGTATCTAGGTTATTGTTTTTCTATCGTACGTCGAAGACTGCTGAGAAGTACAAGAATTGATTTAAGTAAGACGCTTGCAAAAGGGCCACGCAGGGACAGAAGAACATCGAAAATAAATAAGTAGGTAAAGAGGATCCATAGACCTAATATCAAAATTGAAAAAAAAACCAAGATCATCAAATTTATAGTGTTCCTTCAAATGGAACATTATTTACTACTTCTCCATGGTTGCCGCCATAGATTTGGGGGATATAGACCAGGTCACCTTGCACCATGGTTAAATCTTGGAGGTACAAAAGTCTGTGGTAAAATGTAGTTGAAGCCTGTAGGTATCCATAGGAGGCTTCTTGGTAAAATTAAATGCATGTCATGCAAAATTGTAGACTCACAGTTTGATTATAATATTATTTAAAATAACATATCTTTATAAGATTTTTTTAAAAAGAAAATCAATTTTAAATATATATATATATATATATATATATATATATTATTTAAGTAGAAAACCTTTCTTATATATTCTCCATAATCATGATAATCTACTACCTTCTCATATTGGGATATACCATGGTTTATGGTTAAATGTACCTGTGCTATTGTAGGCCTATATATTTATACAGAGGAGTCTTTGGAAAATGAACTGCACAGTAGTCCTGCACAAACCAAACAACATATTTCTAGATGACAGAAAAATGACGAATTGTAAAAGATGCATTGAAATTACAGATTTGCACACAAAAAGTACACGAGAAGAATCGACACGTTTCAAAACGTGATCCTTGCATTATTGAACGAATGAGAATCAAGTACGGAAGGTTTTCGATTTTGGCGCCAACATGGTATAGTGGTGGTTCTTAGTTTCGATATTCTTTTTGTGCGGTTAGTCTGATATCAATGCGTAATAGGTTATTATTTTTCAATCGTACGTCGATGACTGCTGAGAAGTACAAGAATTGATTTAAATACGAAATTTACTTGAAACTTTATGCTCCAATCATTTATTTTTATTATTTTATTTAATTTTTTGTTAGTTGAACCATGGAGATTTAAAGATCCACAAAGGAACCCTTTAATTCACTAAATTGTTTATCATTTTGGAGGTCTAACTCAAGTAAAATCAATAATAAAAAAAAGTAAAAATCATTTCAGAAAAAAAAACACTTGGTAACCATTTTGACGTTTGGCTTTATAATGATAGGGCGTATGTCACAAATGGTTTGGACGCTCCGTTTCTTGTATGAGCATTCAACTTATTCTCTCTTTTTTTGCTATTCTTGACTCAGTTCGTAAATAAAGCGCCAAAATCGAGTCGCTTTGTTGATTCTGACACGATTCTGATTTACACATCCTCCGAAACTCGTCTGTGTGATGAGTGCAGGACCATAGACTAAAAAGTGGGTTTGTGTCTCATGCCTGCATTTTACAGTAAAAACGAAATTGATTTAGATATTTACCAACTTGGTTACTATATAGGCCTAAATTAAATGCGAAACCCTTATGATTTCACTGTAAAAACTGTGGTGTTATAACTGACACCAATTGGTGTTAAATAGAGGACCACACCCTGAGGTGTTAAAATAACACCCTAGAGATTGAACATAACACCAAAGAGTGTAAATGTAACAACCATAGGTGTTGTAATAACACCTATAGGTGTAAAACTAACACCACCAATTTAACACCGGTGTAAAATAACTGGTGTGGTCCTCTATGTGCACCGGTTAACACCACAGTTTTTGCTGTGTTGTTTTAAAGTACACAAGTATATGGTGAAAGTTTGATCAATATCGGACAAACAATTGATAAGAAAGTTATGATTTTTTAGAAGTTGGTAATCTACACCAATGGAGACTGAATGTTGGCCCAATGGTATAGTGGTCATAAGGGATCTCCAATATTCTCCATTTACTCCAATACATAAAAATTGGTTAAAATTTCATATTTGCATGTTTTTTACTTCAAATTGTATTATTCTTTCAAGTTTCAAGTTTATTTAATTGATTTCAAACTCAAACAAAGGATGACAATCAAATAAAATGAACAATTTTGACAATTTATCAAACAATAGTTACATTGATTGAATTAACATGTCTAACAAGAGTCACGATTAAACAAAACGAGGACATAAAACCGTATTTTCAGGTAAATTTCCACATGGGAATAATTAATTGGTCCAAGAAAAATGGAAAGTTGTCCCTGCCACGTCTTGTCACGCAGTTGCCAATTTGAGAGTTTCATGGTCGTAGGGTGTAATAAATAATAATATTTAACATCATTTATATAGCGCTTATCACAAAAATGTCTCTAAACGCTTAAGGAAAATAAATAGGAAGACAAGAAATTTGAGCTAAAATTTAATTATACATGTTGACAGTTGAAAGTAGACAGTTGAAGCAGCATATGCTAAGGACGATCTATTTAACAAAAAGGTGAGTTTTTAACATAGATTTGAATTTGTCAGTTGAGTCTGCTTTTTTTATGCTCTGAGGTGGGATGTTCCAAAGTTGAGGGGATGGTGAACAAAAAGATCGGGAACCATAAGACTGGGTGTTGATGGCAGGAACTTCTAAGAGTGATTTTTATGATTTTTATGATTATTATGTTAGAAGAACCATAACTTTATTATTGTTCGTCCGATTTCTTTCAAACTTGTGCCATTCTGTTTACTTTTTTCCACTCTCCCACCACATTTTATGACCAAGGTTGGATTCCCCTTTAAACTTTGTATGATATAATACTAAAGTATATAACCTGACATTTGAATATTACGATAAAGAAAGGCCGTTGAATATCATTTTCTTCTTTTTGTGAAGCTTTGAATTTTACCTCCGAAGATATCTAGCTCTCTGTAATGTTTTCATTTTTCGTATAGGACTGTAGAAAGGGCAACTTGGAGTCTTCCTTTATCAGGAAGAAAAATTATCTCCCGAGTTCCGAATCATTATTTTTATCATTCAATTCAGTTCCAGATGTCTCAATTATTTTCCATTACACTCTAAAAATATTGGGTAAAAATGCTTCCTGTGTCCAACCAACATCATGAACATTGGGCCTTTCCCTTTTTGAGCATTTTTATTCATCCAGTATGATGAAAATTTTGCCCATTCTAAAGTAAGAACTGCTTATTTTTTAACCTTACTCATGTTACTGGACAATAATGTTTCCCGCATTGTGTATATACATGTACTGGCCCAAATTGGTTGGACAAATAATTACCCTCGTGCTGGTTAAAATTTTACTCAATATTTTTTGCAGTCTAAATTGGTGTGTGCCTTGATCGTTTCTTGTCGAAATACATAGAAAACCAGACATTATAATGAGACGAGGGGGAATGAATGAAGTTGTGGGAATGGGAAACAAACAGAAGTTTCATTTTATGATGACCTAAATCGACTATGGAAAAAGACCATGGGCAAAAAACAACAACTCATCATCACAGACAATAATTATAATAATGAGGCTAGTACAACTTCTTGATTAGCTGTCCTTGAAAAGATCACTTTCAACTAATATTTTTTTTTTTCAAAAGGCCTCACTTAAGATTATTGTAGACCTATATTGTAACGTTGATAATTTGAATGAATCGATAAAAAAAACTACCAGCACATGCCGAAAGGGCTAATTTACAAAAACTCGTGAATTAAAATATAGCAAAGCAAATGAACGAATAACGTACAATTTTCTTTAGTGCTTATTATCATTAAAAAGTTTACGCTTTGAAAAAGTTCAACGTAATTGAAGGCTTTCAGACGGCGGCGTCAACATTGAAATCTTAGCAAAGGTTAAGTTTTTAAAATGTCTTTAACTGAAAGTTATAGACATTGAACCTAGCTCATGAAACTTAAACAGAAGGGTGATCAAGTATTACTGAACATCCTGCCCGAGTTTCAGGTCACATAACCAAGGTCAAAGAACTAAGACCATCTTGTTGGGGGAATCAACATCGAAATCTTAACCAAGGCTAAGTTTTCGAAATGTCATCATAAGGGCAACGATGTATCACTGAACATCCTTTGCGAGTTTTAGGTCACATGACCAAGGTCAAAGGTGATTTATTGTCAACGAACCTTTGCCATGTTGGTGTTATTTGTTGAAATGTCATCATAACTCAAAACTTTAAGGATCTGGTTCATAAAACATAGATATAAGAGCTATCAAGTATCACACTGAATATCATGTGCGAGTTTCAGGTTACATGACAAGGTCAAAGTCATTTTATTGTCAACGAATTTTGGCCATGCTGGGGGTATTTGTTGAATTGCCATCATAACTTTGAAAGTTTATGGATCTATAGTTCATGAAAGTTATACATAATAAGAGCATGCAAGTGTCACTGAACATCCTGCGCGAGCTTCAGGTCACATGACTAAGGTCAAAGGTCATTTATGGTCAGCGAGCTTTGGCTAGGTTGTGGGATCTTGTTGCATTGCCATCATAACTTTGAAAGTTGATGGATATAGTTAACGAAAGTTAGACATGATAAGAGCAAACAATTGTCACTGAACATAGTGCGAGCTTCAGGTCACATGACTAAGGTCAAAGGTCATTTAGGGTCAGCGAGCTTCGGCTAGGTTGTGGGATTTTGTTACATTGCCATCATAACTTTGAAAGTTTATGGATCTAGTTCATGAAACTTTAAGTATACGAGTAATCAAGTATCATTGAACATATCGCGGGAGTTGCAGGTCGCGTGATCAAGGTCAAAGGTCACTAAGGGTCAATGAGCAATGTTTTATTATCAATCGATTGTTTTTTTTTAAATTAACATTCTATTCTTAAAGGACAAGTCCACCCCAACCAAAAGTGGATTTGAATAGAAAGAGAAAAATCCAACAAGCACAACACTGACAATTTCATCGAAATCGGATGGAAAATAAGAAAGTTATGGCAATTCTAAGTTTCGCTTAATTTCACAAAATAGTTATGTTCACATCCTGGTCGGTATGCAATGAGGGAACTGGGGCCCGTTGCAGAAAGAGTTGCAATCAAACGAAACTCTAAAAATCATGTGTAACTTAATTTTCAACCAATCAACAGCGCGCATTTTGACTTGCGATTGATTTTTTTGACTTGCGTTTAAACGCAGCTCTTTCTGCAACGGACCCCTGATGATATCACACGCTATTTCTTTTGTATTTTATTATACGAAATATTCTAATTTTCTCATTTTCCTGTGAAACAAATTTTTATTTCGCCCTGAACATATGGAATTACTTTTGTTTAACATTATATGTTTCAGTCAAATTGATCTTTATTGTCAAATCTGTAAAAAATGAAATATTGTATGATTCAAACAATAAAAAACAAAAGAAATGGTGAGTGAGGGACATCATCAATTCTCTCATTTGCATGTGACTAAATTGTGCATATAACTATTTTGTGAAAAATAAGCGAAACTTTAAAATGTCACAACTTTCTTATTTTACATCCGATTTTGATGAAAATTTCAGCATTATGCTTGTCTGATTTTTCTCTATTGATTCAAATCAACATTTTTCTGAGGTGGACTTGACCTTTAAAGTCAGAACTGCTGTTATATTGAGTCGCGTAATGGAGGCGAATCAGGCGAGACTGACAAATGCGTTCCACTTAAAAAAAATAAATTTATCCACATTTTTAAACATTTTATAAAATATTTTTTTCTATAGGGCCTAATTGGTTAACTGGTATAGGCTTACTATTAAAATCTGAAATAATTTTATTGATACATAGGCCTATCCTATGTATCAATCCCATCGTCGACGGAACGTTAATAGTTACACAAAAAAGGAACAAGTTGATAATAAATAACATGCTCTATGCATACATGTCGGCCTATATTATCAGTTGGTTTTGTGCACTATTTTCAGAATGGTTTTTGTCTCACCTGCGAAGCAGAGTGAGACTATAGGCGCCGCTTTTCCGACGGCGGCGGCGGCGTCAACATCAAATCTTAACCTGAGGTTAAGTTTTTGAAATGACGTCATAACTTAGAAAGTATATGGACCTAGTTAATAAAACTTAGCCATAAGGTTAATCAAGTATTACTGAACATCCTATTAGAGTTTCATGTCACATGACCAAGGTCAAAGGTCATTTAGGGTCAATGAACTTAGACCATGTTGGAGGGATCAACATCGAAATCTTAACCTGAGGTTAAGTTTTTGAAATGTCATCATAACTTAGAAAATATATGGACCTAGTTCATGAAACTTGGACATAAGGTTAATCAAGTATCACTGAACATCCTGCACGAGTTTCACGTCACATGACCAAGGTCAAAGGTCATTTAGGGTCAATGAACTTTGGCCGAATTGCGGATATCTGTTGAATTCCCATCATAACTTTGAAAGTTTATTGGTCTAGTTCATTAAACTTGGATATTATAGTAATCAAGTATCTTTGAACATCCTGTGCGCGTTTCAGGTCACATGACCAAGGTCAAAGGTCAATGAACTTTGGCTGAACTGGGTGTATCTGTTGAATTACCATCATAACTTTGAAAGTTTATGGATCTGATTCATGAAACTTGTACATAAGAGTAATCAAGTATCACTGAACATCCTGTGCGCGTTTCAGGTCACATGACCAAGGTCAAAGGTCAATGAACTTTGGCTGAACTGGGTGTATCTGTTGAATTACCATCATAACTTTGAAAGTTTATGGATCTGATTCATGAAACTTGTACATAAGAGTAATCAAGTATCACTGAACATCCTGTGCGAGTTTCAGGTCACATGATCAAGGTCACAGGTCATGTAAGGTCAATGAACTTTGGCCATGTTGGGGTTTTTTGTTGAATAACCATCATATCTCTGTAAGTTTATTGGTCTAGTTCATAAAAAGTGGACGTAAGAGTAACCATGTATCACTGAACATCTTGTGCGAGTTAGAGTAGTATTCAAAGTCAGCACTGCTGCTATATTGAACCGCGTAGTGCAGGTGAGACGGCCAGAGGCATTCCACTTGTCATTATTTTTACTGAACTTGCGGGAAAGGGATAAGAAATGAGACTCTTCTCTCGCCTGAACTAATTATTTTACATGAATGTTCATTTTTCAAATATTCAATGAGGTGTTTCGATTCGTAATGAAATGTGGTCTGCAATAATTACTGTATTTTTTGCATGCACTTCTATTATTAGGTCTATAATCTACACACACAGATTCGCAGAATGGTTTAAAGCAGGCAATAATGGTCCCTCCCCATATGGCGTAATGAATGTGTGTTCTAAAATTTGGAATGGGGGTGTATTAAAATATGCGGGAAAAAAATAACGAAGGAACTTTGTGAAGTGAAAACTATCATAATGCTTGACATTTCAAGATACGAGACAAACTTAGTAGGCAACGATGGCTCCTCCTATAATGATAATTGGTTCTAAAGTTTGGATAGGGGTGGGGGTGTCTTCAAAATACGCGGGAAAATAATAACGAAGGAAATATAACTTTGTGAAGTTACATTGACTTGTTGAAATAAAATGGTATATTTTTTTGACTGAGGCATACGTTTCGGGGTCCCTCAAAAACAATCATGTATTACTAATCAGTTCTAAACTTCGTTCTCAGTAGATTGGCAATCTTGTTTCTTTTTGTGTCATTTTAGGGGACTGATGAAAGGGGGAAGAATGGATTTTGAACATAAATGCACATCCATTGTATACACGTCGGACTACGGCCCATTGTCTGCATAGAAATAGCGTGTTGAAGAAGAAAGCAAATAACAAAGTTCACACACAGACTGGTTCTATGTACACTGTACTGGCGATAGAGAGACACACACACTCTATGCACACACTGACCACTTTGCATGTAACTGTATAGGGGATTAATGACAAGTGATAACGGTGCCCTCTCAGACAGTATTACGCAATACCGTCTCGAAAAGCCGGGTGCATGTTTTTCTAACGGCGTTCCGTTAGACCGCAGTGACCCCGTGGTTAGCGTGAATGTACGATGGTAATGCATGCTGACCACTCTACAGCTGACCAAAGCAAAGTGACCCATCAAGGGTGGGGGGGGGGGACAGATTCGGGTCCATTTGTGAGAAACCTGTCTCCATAGTCGAATCAGGGAGTTAGGAGTTCCCTGGTCGAATCGTACATGCTTCCATGCAGTAGTAGAAAAGCTGTGCTATGTTACTCAGTGGGGGATGGACAGTTTTATTACGTTATCCAGCCTTCCAGGTGACTACGGTATGGGTCCAGGTGCTTGTACAGAAGTCGTGGACCTATTGTCTAACCGTCATTATCGCTCGATAATGAAGATCCCCGAATAATGGCCTTATTGAACGATCCGACAATAGGTGAGAGAGTCCGGCCGTGAGACGGTATTGAACTAACTCTTCTGTTCTCAATCAATATGCAAGTGTCTAGACATGCACACAGGACCTACAGAATATGAGGAAACTCATTCCTTGTATTAGAATTACTGTCTTGCGTGGCTTTAAGCAGCTATTAACAAACAGGTGAAACACTTTGCGCGGGGAAATACGTTACATATTTCACATTCGTCATCAGATAATTGACCACCCTCAAGTTATCCATTACATCGCGATCACTTGCATTTTTTTCTAATGAAATATATACCTTTTATGTGCAGTCTGCATGAACAACAAAGTTGCAATGATTTTTGTTTTCCCCATGGAAGGATGTATGTTCGGAATAGTGAGCTCAGGCATGTAAGTATTATCATGTTAATGTTGACTTTGATGGTTACAAATAAAGAATTGCCAATCTATGCCCCTTCTCGTAAATTTATTATGGGACAAACGTACTATAGGCCTATACGCAGTTGAGTTTTTTGCCGATTTCTATATGAAGTCTGTCATTTCTTTTGTGTCATATGTCATTATTGTCAGCTGTATTGAAATTGTTTTTTTATTAATTTTCATTGCTGTTCTGCCATTGAGTGTGACATACGCCATCTTATCCGTAATCATTCTGAGGTCATATTCATTAAAATCTTTGCGGATAGACCAAAAACTTCAGTCTCAGTACATTGGCTGTTCCCCTGAACT
The DNA here is from genome assembly GCF_018143015.1 of Lytechinus variegatus. Lineage (NCBI taxonomy): Eukaryota > Metazoa > Echinodermata > Echinoidea > Temnopleuroida > Toxopneustidae > Lytechinus > Lytechinus variegatus. Next base: position 2,581,791 of record NC_054747.1, on the reverse strand, counting down.
TCGTCTAATCACTTCGTCTAATCACCAGTCCGTCTATGATCATTTCGTTTCGTAACCAGTTGGTCTAATATCCATTTTATTTTCATTCATTTCGCCCGAATAACGCGTAGTCCAAGACTCCAATTGGACGAAATGGTACATGGACTAAATGAGTTTTTGGACTAACTGGTTATTGGACGAACTGGCAATTAGACCGTGTGGATAGTGGGCGAACTGACGGTAGACCAAATGATAATAGACGAGTCTGTAATTGGACGAATTGGCATTAAACTAATTGAAAGTAAACCAACTACACTATTGACTTTGCTCCACTCACCAATACCTAAGACTGAAAACTGGGCCCCGTCTTACAAAGAGTTACGATTGATCCGATCAACCTCAAGTATATATGGAAATCCATCAATGTCATAATGACTTGCACAATGTCTTTTGTAAGCGAAGAGAAGCACGAAAAGTATGAATATTATGTCTAGAAAATATTCAAAACAAACGTGTATTGTAGATGTTGACGTTGTTGGCTTTCCATAGTTGTGGTTGATTGGATCAATCGTAACTCTTTGTAAAACGGGGGCCTGGGGTGCCCATCTGATAGAACAGTATCACAACGTGTGATCACAGTGTGTTTGCAAAGTTGAAATATTATTCACACTGTTAAAATGCTCAAATTCAACAAATTGAAATGCGAAGATATGTTCACACCGTGGACACCTCGACAGTAGCGTGACCGTTCACAGCGTGTTCACATGGTGGACTATGTGAATATGCCATTCACACTGTTTAAATGCTCAAATTTGTGATGGTGATTTCACACTGTGTTCCACACTGTGAACACTGAACACACTTTGGGACAATGGGTGATTTCAAGCGTTGGCATCCGGTGTTGGCGTTGGAATTTGGATTGCTTCCCCTAACTCCAAAGCATATTCTGAGCTTGTAAAACTGATCCAGATCACATTATTGACACCTCACAAACTAGTGAGCGACTTTTCGGGACTATCTTCAAATATGTTTGGTGTTATACTCGTGTTGACCTAACACCAACACCAATAGGTCAACACTGAACTTGGCATCACCCATTGTGTTCTGTCCAGACTGCGATTCAGACAGTGTATTACGAATTAAATTTTCATACATTTACAGCATTTTTTAAAGTGAAATTTATATTCCTCTAATTTTTAATTATATATCCCAGAAAAGACAGCTATTCCTGTGTATTTTGCAGACAGTTCAATATTTGTCTGTAGGCTCAGACCCTTGGTTTTCGGAATTTGCATTGTACATACATAATGCGGAGTCTGAAGTAGTGAGACTAGATTCACTACTGTGGCTACACAGTGTGTGTGTGTGTATTTTGAGTATTGTCAGACGTGTATCAATCAGATATGATTATTTACGTCTGGGATCGACCTTTAACGTCACCATCCGAAAGACGTGACCAGGGCTCGAACCTCGGACCTCTACATCAATTTGTAACTTCCCCACAGCTTGGATTACAGGCGCACGCCACAACGCCCAGTACAGTTTAGCGTTCTAGTCTTCACTCCAGACATAGTATTGTGCTTGCAGACTATTCGATATAGCCTAATGTGTCTCATTTTTGTTTAATCTCTATAAAACAACGATATAGATTGTTCTATTGTTGAGCTCTTCATATTTTCAAGAATCCCATAAGATTTCTTTCATTTAATGAAGTTTTTTTAATACCTCATTTGTGAAATTCTTTTGGGACAGGAAAAGTTTCTGATTAGGTGTCTGATCACGTGTTTTTGTCACATGGTTTTCGAGAGCGCACGAGATATTATACAGATATTGCCTACCTAGAGTTTGAATATAACATTTCCTCTCCCCGACGGAGTTATATTTTTCCCAAGGGAATATATTTTGCCCGAAGCGCGCAGCGCTGAGGGAAAATATTATCCCGAGGGAAAAATATAGCTTCGGAGGGGAGTTGAAATGTTATTTATTAAAACGATAGACCACGTGATGGCGTATTGACCTATCACTGATTCGAATCTACATGACCACGTGATGGCGTATTGACCTATCACTGATTCGAATCTACATGACCTATGTAATATTAAAAGAATATCACACCCGCCAATTAAAGGGGAATTTGACACTGACGAAAAGTGCACATGAATATTCTAAAGTACTAGAAATGATAATAGAAATATTGGAAGTTTTGAGTAAATCCTTCAGAGAATAGGAAAGATATTAGAATTTCATATTTTTGATTTGTGACGTCATAAACGAGCAGCTGTGTCAAATGTTATATAATATAAAATGCTTGGATTTCATTTTTTAATGGTTCATCATGATAACCAAGTTTTTTATTTTATTTTAGGAGCTGGTATGTTATTATATTGGCCTATATTTTGAATATATTTCACCCCTTTACATTTTTTTATTACTTCCCTTTAAAACTTAAAACATCAAGCACTTATCAAGATGTCTGCATTTTCTACATGTTGGTTTCGTCTAGTAGTGGAGTGGATCTTCAGCGAATGAAACTAAAAATATGTATTTAGATCGCTGGTCGGCATTTGAAGTATGTACTTGTAGATTGGAATAAACAAAGCTGATCAAAGGAAATAAAAAGAAAATATGCCTCGAAAATGGAATAACTTATAAAGTTTTTTTTTTATTCCTATCTTGATAAGCTCTTGAGCTCGAAATGCTCACGAATATAAAGTGCACAGTGAAGTTACGAACCACAATGAAACTGGAAATCTGCATGTTGTTAATTTCCTGCGTTCAGGTGATATGGTTACATATATCAAATTGAAGGTTAATTAATTTGAAGATTTTATTATCATTTCATCGCAGCCAGTGGCTAAAATGAGAAAGATTTAAAAACAGTGAAATATGTAATGAAAATAACTAATGGAAGCCCGGGATGGAAGCGTGCATATATTTTAGATAGAACTGTCCAATAACAAATTGATATTCTAGTAAACTATGAAAACATGTAATAAATTATTGAACCAGATTTATCATAAAGGTCTTCTGATTTTCATACTAGTATAGGCCTACATAAGTAATTCATAGGCCTAATATAGCCGAAACGGTGTAATCGCAATTTTCTTGTAAATTAAGATTATGTTGTATATACTTATACAATGTTTTTTATTGAAGTGCAACGATATGTTTTGTATATTTTGATTATTCTTATGACGAATAAAAACTGCAAAGATAAAAAAAATCGCAATGTAAAGTATGATCCTGATCAAATACATATAAACGCATAAAACTATGAAAACATGAAATTAATTATTAAACCAGATTTATCATAAAGGTCGTCGAATTTTCATACTAGTATACATAAATAATTCATAGGCCCAATATATAAACGCAAATAATGAGCGCAGAAGACCGCCATTGTTAGATGTTTCAAAATGAAATTAATGAATTAATAGCCTAGTTTTCTCATGGCTATAATGAGAGTGAGGATAAAGACTAACCATGCTAACGCTTCTATAAGAACTTCAGGTATACTAAATAAAGTGAGAGAAGAATATTTTAATAACGAAATGATGGAATATTAAAATCAACTAAGTTAGACCTACTCATTCAATTACATCAGCAGTCACCAATATCTCGAGCGACTCGTGTTTGAGAAAAAAAGATTTAAATTAAAACAAATAACGTAAATCTATGAACGGATGAGCCGTATTTTTTATTATTTCAATAAAACAAAGGAATAATTTGTGCTGATTTCGTGTAGTCAAAAGATTTTCGAAATTTTAATTCGTCGAGCACGATCAAAAACATCAATCTAATTAACTAGGTCGAATGAATGTCAACATAACCCCGAAAGGTTGAATGTAATACTTTTGACCCCGTGTCTGTCTGGATTGCGCAACATAAAAGGGAGTTGCCGACTCGACCTTGAAAAGCCCGCGCCCTACATTGGCTGATCTTGTCTTGGAGTCGAGTATGTAAACGCGCGGAAGATTTCATGCACACATTATAATGTTCAACGTGTGATGCGGTTTGTGTGTGAAGCAACGAATGTGTCAAGAAGACACGTGGTTGTTGTGGTACTCTATGTCGACGACGGAGCTTGTACGTTTGCGATGGCAGTTTTTTGTTGAGGGATTTGGAACGAAACTTCACGAAAGAAACAATTTTCATGGGATTTATTGTTGGAATAATCATTTCCAGCGTTCATTATTCGCCTTGTGTTTAAAGTTGGATATCGAGCTAGAACCTGTGTTACATCATCATCCCTCATCACTCAGTCAGGCAGTCAAGAATATGATTGGAGTCGAGTTCTCGAGAACCTATCAGTCTTCCTCAAGGAACAAGTAGACTTGATCACCGGGTAGGTCTGGCTAGCGCTAGGCCTAATAATGTGATCGAAAGTTCCGCGTAAAACTAACCTGCCGAGACCTAGTTACGTTGCTATCTCTGTACTTGAGTCTTAGTACTCTTCTTACTTCAGTCTAACAGGACTAGGATCTACATGTAGATTCTAGATCTACAAATGCTTGATTTTTCGACAATGTCACTGTCAGTTTCCATTAGTATTACGAATAAATTACGAGCATATGAAAATTGCAACAGTATCGAAATGAGTATGCCTACCCTATTTTTGGTTACAAAAGTGGTAGGATCTAGATCTAATGTTAGGCCTATTTATAGGACAAGTCCACCCCAACAAAAAGCTGGTTTGAATGGAAACAGAAAATTCAAACAAGCATAATAACACTGAAAATTTCATCAAAATCAGATGTAAAATAAGAAAGTTAGGCATTTATTCTTTAAAGTTGCTTAGGCCTAATTAATAATTTCACAAAATGGTATAGGGCCTAGGGTCTATGCACATCCTGTTTGGTATGCAAATGAGAGGACAGATGACAATCACCCACTCACTATTTCTATATAAAATATGAAATAAAATATGAAATATTTTATTATCTTGTCATTGTCATGTGAAACATAGTTTCATTCCTCCCTAAACATGTGGGATTCCATATGCCTTTAACATTTTGCGGTTCAGGCAAGGAGGTCCTAATTGTCAAATTCTTAAACTTTAAATATTGTATAATTCAAAGTTTCAAACAATAAAAAAAAAAGAAAAAAAGTGACATCATCGACTCTCATTTGCATTTCACCGAGATGAGCACCGGTGGGGTCACTCAGCCACAGAGGGGGACGCGTATGACCGTTACCACAAATGTAAGTAACCCCCTATTGCAGTCGATTTCAAGGACATTTTGTGAAATTTACCCCCTATTTTTATGTAAAGTTTCAACAAAGTGATGGTCATTGATAATTGTTACAAGCTATTGAAATTCTTGCATCTGATTGGCCTAGAACAAGTAGGGAAATTTGCCATTTGTGTTTGATGAACTACGCTGGAATTCTCCTGATGGAGTTGAAAAGATATGTTTTAGGGGATTCTTTATCTGTATATATTTTATTGGACAAAAAAGAAAATATGTTTATTTTTGCAGGACTTTATATTTTTATATCAAAATCTGAATTTTAAGGGTAGAGAAATGTGAAAGAATGGGAAAGCTTTTATGAATTATGAGATAACCAAAATAAAAGAGCCTGAACTTGAAGCTAATCTAGATCCACTCAAATTTTTTTTTAATTATGTTTTTATTCAAAAGTTGGGTCACAGATTGTTATCTTTTTCTGATATAATTACAAGTTCAAGGAAGTCAGCACTAACAAGAGGAATATCCAGCTTTTCTTTTGATGGTATTTTTTGTACTGACTCGAATGGAAGCTTTCATTTCTTTGTCCTCTGCTTATATTGAGTTTAGTGCTGCACTTTTTCTATACTACATTCCTCTGTAAGTCAATACCATGGCATGGTATGTGGTATTTATTTGTGCAGGGTATATTCAAGATAGGAAAGAGGGGAAATCATCGGACACTGCGACTGGATGTGTATCAAAACTTGTCATATTTAGAGAAATTTTAAACACATCAAGTCTTTATTAGGGAACGATATTCCTTCCCGTCTAGGAGCCAAACTGTTATTGCTGGAGGATTATTTCATTTCTTTGTATTTTATCATCCAGACAGTTTCATCAAACTTTGGGAGTCTGAATTTTCCACCTTCTGATGATCCATATTGTAATGATTATTTGATCTGATTTGTTCATTTCTTTTTGAAAACACGGATACAGCAATGTTATAATTATGTTCCATTATGAGAAAATAGCATTAAAACAGACAGACTGAAGCTCATGGACATACACTCTTTGGAGTAAAATTGCTTGAATGAACAGAATGCTAGAACACAGTATACTGTAAAAGAACAAAAAAAAATACTTCAATAAAGCTCAGTGATTTAATGTGATTGGCTGTCCCCTCATTAATAAAAGGCAGTTTCAAATCTTTGTCTAATATTCACAATAAAATGTGCCAATTAAACTGTTATTTCTTTTTCTTAATTGAAAGCCTACCTGCCTCATCATATGAATCAATTAGGAATTATTACTTTTAAACAGTTTCCCAAATAAGTTGATTAATATTATCACAGGGAACCCAGATCTTCAAGTAGCCCTCCATACACGTAACGTTGGGAAGGAAAAGTACATCTGCAAAGTTGGAGGTGAAAATGAGAAGAACCCCCTAAACAAGCATTTCTTGAAATTTGTAATGATTTTCACCGACAATTGTTAGAAGTTATGGAAATCCTTAAGTAGTTCACATTGGCTTACATCTATAAAATTAGTCTGTGAAAATCAGTCTATTTGCTTCATGGAATGCTCACAGTTATATTTGTTATGATGTCAGACCCACACATATATTTCTGTTAATTGTCAACTCACAAGTCGTTGGAACTACCAAACATGTCTGATTCTGTCAGACTTCTCAAATCCTGTTTGGCGCCATCTCTTGTCAAGATCCTGTAAGTCTTAGAAAGGGATACTTGATTGTGAATAATTCAAAATTGTAAGAAGTTGTGCTTTTTTAGCAAAAGCAGGTTTATTTTCTTTCTAGAAAGCAGAATGACTGTTTGGGTATTCCACAATAGACCTTTACAAGTTTCATGTTCACTTTTCGAAATTTAATGATCTGAAAGACTTGGACATGCCAGTCAGACATTGCAATAAAAGAATGTGATGGATTTGAAACCCAGGGGCCATTTCCCTTATGGACGACTGGTGTTCCTTTCTTGTGTGAAATGATATTCACCATTGCTCATCGGTGAAATCTTAGTCTTTTTTAGTGAAAGATAAATGCCAGTTGTAGTAACGATCTCAAAATGACTTTTTACAGAATCCAATATAATGACCACCCAAGTGTCTGTAAGAATAAAAAATATGTGCCAAAGGATTCTGGTTTGCAGAAATTGTGTAATTTGCTGAGAAATAAGCGCGAATTCGGGCACTTCCGTTGGGTCTTTATTCCAGCAATAATAATATACTGTCCCACGTGTGCCTATCTGTGTTGGTGATCTTCAGTGTGATCATTTTTCAGCTTAGATTTTACGATTTCACAAAGTTCAGTTTATGTCACTGTACCAGATCTAGATCCACGATGATGTAGTAATACTTAACCTTGGTTTTACAGACTTTCTCACAAAATCAGTGTTTTACTGCAACTACTTTCATTTAGCTCTTTAAAACTTTAATTCTATTGCCATGTTGGAGTTATTACCAGTGTTATTGCTTTATTCATTTATTTTTCACGAAAAATCACTGTCGGGCCAGTATTAAAGAGCAAGTAAATTCTTTCCTACAAGCACATGTTTAAAAGGGTGAATTATCAACTTTTCAAGTAGAGTCATTTCACATGTTATTTCACTGATCTCACTACAGCAGGTTTGTGATTGTACCGTTGAGACAAATTTTTATAAATACTATTTTTTTGTCAAAAAATATATTTTTTTCCTTCTAAGAATACTTTTTTTGTAGAAGTTTGGCAGGTCTGTATCACATCCCACAAGAAAGGATCACCAGTCATTTGTAAACTTTCAACATACTTTTGATAGTATCACTCTATCAGTCTCCGTTCCAAAACATTGCTTTTATTGTGTCTGGATCTTATTGTCTCTTCTCTCACGTTTTGTCAAAGATAAAAGTAGAGGTCCCATAATGTGCGTGGATTATTGAAGAAACTGTTTGAAAGTGATTCGGTCATGTTGAATATTATACATCTGATAGGTTTTAAATTGAGGGGGGGGGGGGGGGGGGTGGGGCACAGTTAATCTATTATTATAGACATTGAGTCCAGTTGATATGACTTCCACAGCCATGGCCTGTAGTGGCCTTGGCTATAAATAACTCATAATTTTTAAAGGTATTGTTTAACTTTGTGAGCAGCCGATTTAAAAAATTCTCAAACCAAGATTAAACATGTGTACAAGTGCATGTATTAGAACTAATAAACACTGAAAACAACCATTATTGAGAATGAAAAGCTAAAACTACAAGGCAAACCCCGATTTTGTAAATAGGCCTCTTATAGACACCTAAATAGTACACATAAGTGTATGGGATGAAATTAAGATGGTGTTTCCGGTCACTTTATATTTCAATTTTTGAAGCAATAAATAATCATTTTTGAAAGCAATTTTTTATGGGCTTCATTTTTGGAACACATCACAGACACAGGAGACAAGTGTGACCTTCTAGCTCAGAGTTTTTAAAAGTCAAACCAATGTTAACCAATCACTTTAAGCGAAAAATGGGTTGAACAGAATTGAAGTGATAACCAAATGAAATGATGTTTGGAAAAAAGTGTGTGTGCCAAATGATTCTGGAAGAAAGTGTGTCAATTGCTGAGAAATTAAAGGGGAAATTTACCCTGACAAAAAAATTAATTTTAAAAATAGCAGAAAAATAATAAGAAATATTTCTGAAGGTTTGAGATAAAATCAATCAAAGAATTACATAGTTATTAGAATTTTGATTATTTGATTTGTGACGTCATATGCGAGCAGTATTCCTACATACTTTGAATTGCTAAAAAATGAATGAAATGTCATATTCTCAGAAAATTGAATATGGTTTTTACTGTACCTTTTGTTTATCAATAGACAAATCACTTCTGACCTGTTCATGAATGTCAAACAAAAATAAGTCATCAGTAACCATTAACAATATGAAATTCATGCATTTTATATTACAATAACATATGGGGCAGCTTCTCATTCATGATGTCACAAATCCAAAACTTGAATTTCTAATAACTTAATCCTTAACAGATTTTCCTTAAATCTTCACCAATATTTCTTATTATTTTTTATGCTATTTTTACAACAAACTTTTCTTCAGGGTGAACTTCCCCTTTTAAAGCAAGTGTGGTCTTTCAATATTCCAAGCAATAATACACCTATGTAGTTAAATGTGGTTACTTTTCATCTGAATTTTTTTGAATTTATCTAATGTGGTTACTCTTCATCTGAATTTTTTTGAATTTATCAAATGTGGTTACTTTTCATCTGAATTTTTTTGAATTTATCAAATGTGGTTACTTTTCATCTGATTTTTTTAAATTTATCAAATGTGGTTACTTTTCATCTGAATTTTTTTGAATTTATCTAATGTGGTTACTTTTCATCTGAATTTTTTTGAATTTATCAAATTTGGTTACTTTTCATCTGAATTTTTTTGAATTTATCAAATGTGGTTACTTTTCATCTGAATTATTTTGAATTTATCAAATGTGGTTACTTATCATCTGATTTTTTTAAATTTATCTCAAAGAGTTAAGTCTGTCTATACATTCATCTTGTATGATATGGTGCAGTTGACCCTTTTCTTATAATTGCTCTATTGATTTCATGATGAATATAAACAATAAGAACAATTACAACAAATTACTAATACTACGAGACAAAAGATGCATGTACCTTGCTTTAAAATACTTTATGAAATCATTTTTTATTCACTTTAACCCTTTGAGACTCGGCCCACAGCAAATGTGGAAATGTGTTATGTACATGCAGCAAAATCACAAGTCTCCAACAGGTTAAAACCTGTCATTAGACTCTGGAATTTCCAAAATAATGCTTCCTTTCACTAGCAGTCACATGCACTGTGCATGAAAAATCAAGTTTAGAGCACTCATTCAATGAACAAGGTTATGATATAACCTTGTTCTCAGTTATATCCCCATGTGTGGCAAAATAATGGTGGCAATGTTTGGCTTAATTTCTCTTTTTATATGGGACAAATGCTTGATTTTCTTACAATGTCAGTTTTCATTACAGCTATTCATATAACTTGGCACTTATGCAAATCTAATTCTTTGAATTTTAGTTTTCTTAATTAAAATTAGAGATTGAAAAATGAAAAATTTATTGCCAAATAACTTTCCACCAAAAGAGGGCGTACACAAAAATATGCCCAAAATTCAAGTTTTTTAGCGCTCTGGTGAATACAAAAATTATTCCCAAGTTACTAATGAAAAAAAAAATTGCAACTGTATGGAAATGAGTAATTTTGGTGACAAAAGTGATATTTTAATGATTTTTCAAAGTGTGTGCTATGTACAGCATCGGCATACCATAGTCCTACCTGTAGATTCCCCACAGGCAGGATGGTTGCAGTGAACAAGTGGTTTAGAGGTACAGTATGGCCAATTGTTTGTTCCAAACATCTCAGCTGTTAGGCCGTGTGATAGCATCTAAAGAGCAAAGGAAAACTACATGTATGATCACATTTCACATATCTGAAGTGAATATAGCAGTCATATTCAATGTTGAAAGATTAAACAAAAATAATTGAGTTATATTAAGCATAAAAAATAAAGAAAAATTGTGTTACTTTCACATTTTATGTGAATAAAATATACATGAAAGGGCCTATGAATATTTCATTTTTTTGAAGAAATACATGTACAATGTAGTAGTACATACTATATGGAGGCTTTAAATATATTTCTTTCAATCAACTAGAGGAGATCTCTGTAGCGATAGATGCACATGACGCAAGCTTGTCAAAGCACAATTAATATCATTAATATCAGCAAAAATATGAAATCCTAAATGCTGTGAAAAAATGAAAAAATGGAAAAAATAATTCTTCATATATCCAGTAGGGATCTCTTTTACATTGCAGATTTATGGCAACCTTTTTTAAAAAAAAAAATGGCAACCCCAAATATGGGCCTCGCTTCTTTGTAGCTACTCAGCCTGCAATCACTTATGACCAGACAATTTTACCCCTTAGTCCCTCATATCCACAACCATGTCCAGACGATTTCTTGACACTTGAGCCATTTCAAATTAAGGATGCTCTTTCCACTCCAGTTGAGAACAATTAAAGCAGGTTCAAGATTTTATGGAGGGGGGGGGGAGGGGCATGACCATCTATTTCGCTGGTACGAATTAGACTTTAGAAGGATACCTACATGTATGTAGAAGATAATCGGTATGTCCATCATGATTGATTTGTTGTAGCTCTCAGAATGAGAGTTAAAATTACTTTACACATACAACATTTAGGCCTACAACAAAAGTTGGTGGGGCGCCTGCTTTTCAAATATTGAATTCATTTTATTCATTTTTTTTAATCACAAACCAAGTCATCAAATCAGTTATATGTCATGTCATTGTTAATATTTTTGTTTTTTCAAAAGGAAAGTTGGTAGCAGTAAATATATAGGCCTACATTATGTTGGGTGACCTGGAAAAAGGAAAAATTACGATTAAGATTCTTAATCTTTACATTCTTTACGAACCTCTGTTTCACAGAATCAAGTGTCGGAACAATGCTCCACTTTCACATTAAAGGTATTCTTTAACTTTGTGAGCAGCCGATTTAAAAAATTCTCAAACCAAGATGAAACATGTGTACAAGTGCATGTATTAGAACTAATAAACCCTGAAAACAACCATTATTGAGAATGAAAAGCTAAAACTACAAGGCAAACCTCGATTTTGTAAATAGGCGTCTTATAGACACCTTAATAGTACACATAAGTGTATGGGATGAAATATAGATGGTGTTTCCGGTCACGTTATATTTCAATTTTTGAAGCACTAAATAATGATTTTCGAACGCAATTTTTTCTGGGCTTCATTTTTGTAACATATCACAGACACAGGTGACAAGTGTAACCTTCTAGCTCAGATTTTTTGAAAGTCAAACCAATGTTAACCAATCACTTTAAGCGCTCCACATTTAAATTTGAAGTTTTGACTTTCAAACTTCAAAGCCATGAAATGAAACTATGGAAGTTACATGCACACAGTAGATCACAAACATGTAGCATGGAGCAAGATTTTCAATGATTATGGTGCGGTATTTCTTCACAGGAGTCTGCTATATCATGTATGTCCTCCTTGTGAACAAGCATACACTCCATTGTCACAAGGTGGCGCTATGAAAGAAACTAGCTCTAGCTTATTACTGTAGCCTGGGCATGTGTGAGCATTCCAGTGTTTGTAGTCAGGCCCAAAGCCTCGAGGCCAAGGCCAAGGAATTGAAAAAGTAGGCCTTAAGGCACTACAATATTGATGCGTTTAGCTTCACTCTATACAAAAATCAGCCATCTGTCTATAGTGAACACCTCTCTTTAGTGGCCATCAAAATGGTTCCATGACATATGCTCCGGCGACAATTGCTCTGATTGAAAACTTGCATGCCTAACCTTCAAAAGTAAATAAACCCTAATCATCTTTTCATTATTCTGAACCAAAAACTCTTATGACACTCCTCCCTCTATTAAAGTAACCCTGTGCCCTCTGAGATATTTTGTTCTGGTTTTATGAATGCTTATTTCGAGCCATGTTTTACTTCAACGAGTAACTTACGCACGATGTTATTTAAAGGACTCTGCACTTCAAACATTTTTTTTGTTTATGCTGTAATAGTTCCTACTGTGTATTATTATTACCAATGTAACATTCTGTCAATATATTTCTTTCAATGCATGGTGATAAATGAAACAAACAAATATTGAGACTGGAGCAAACGTTGAAGCATGTGTCTTGTCACTATCAAAAGTCTCCCATTTAAAAGGAATATGTTAAAAGAACCTGTATATAAAGGCTATCTGTCCCTAGTGGCGACCTTTTGTGCTTCCCTTTGATGGCATAAATGTAGGTTGACAGGTTTGAATTCACATACTTGTAGATCAATTTTTGTTCCGTAGTGTTTTACAGTAATTGTATATTATTATTTTGGATTATATACACAAATTTTTAAAGAGTCCCACAAGCATTTTATCTACCACTTGTCATAATACATATAATGCTCATCTTTACTGTTGAATTTAACCATACCCCCTTGTTTTGTTGGGCAGTGTGAGTATATGGCAAGCAAAAGTTTAAATTTCATGGTGCTGCTTTTCAGAACTTGCGGCCTAAATCTGCAACATGAAAGCTTTATCATTGTAGTGAATTGGGACTTCGTGGTGCTTTTGTTTACTTTACATGGTTAGCATTTCGTCCTTTGTAATTTTTATCTTTTACATGTACATGGATGCATGATACTGAATATTAATTAAAGGGAAGTTATACAAACATGAAGAAAAACATCTGTAATGGCTGCATGTATGTTTGAACTACATATAGAATATTTTGTACTGATCGGGCCCTATTGTTATTTTGTAACTTTTTTGTTAACCATTGATTTATGCAAGAATAGAAAAATTTGAGAATCTTTTGTTCTCCACAATTCTCCTTCCCGCTTCACTTCATGGGAAATATGCATTGTAAGCTGCGTTGAAAATTAAAGTTATTAAGTGCATACATGTACATTCCATTTTTGCCAGAATTTTTTTTTTTTTTTAGATGGATGCCCTTTGAAGTGAAGGGGGTACATGTACATGTAATTGACAAGGGAACTTCTTATATAGAGAAATAAGTGCAAGAGCTCTTTCTCTTTCCCGATTGTTGTTTGATATTGGATTTTTAGAATAATTTTTGGGGAAAAAGGGATATTCTTGATAATTGAGAGTGGTGTGGTATGTTAAGTGATGGGGGTGGGGTTGGTCCTTGTTCAGTTCAACGCAGGTCAGGAGAGATTGGAAAGGAAACACCGTTTTTGAAATTCCAAAATAAAAACAAATTCTTTGGAAGCACATAGCAATTTGCTTAACATTTCTCGAGACTGTTCTTAGAGACTTACTTGTGTTGGGGATTTTCACTTACCTGCAGGAATGCGCATACTGTACAGAAGTTAATAGTAGAATGCTTTTCTCTTTATATGAAAATGCTAATCAAATATGGTAAGCAAAATTTTTCCCCGCAAACGTGAAAAATGTATTTTGCTGATTATTAATCGATTGTAATTTGTTTTTGTCGTACTGATGCGGCATTCAGCTAATTTATGTATCTTTTCTTTCTCGCCATATTTACAGGTGTTGACGTGGAAGCTTGTTCGTCAAAGAGTCAAGGACCGCCCTTAAAACGCAACCGAAGACACGCACAGAAATCGTTCGAAAACTTCCATGGAGAAGCTGAACCGAATCGCAGACTACACCTCGTAAAATCAGTGCGCTCGTCGCCTGCCATCTCATGAATACATAACAATCCCAGAATGCTTTGGGATGATCATGTGTGGTTGGAATGGCGGTCTGGCTTTTGACAATGTGTCTGGGAACTAATGCGTCTGCATTTCCTCGTAAAAAACGTCTGAGGGGTGCTTTTATCAGAGGGAGGCTGAATGGAGGACGATGGGAAAGCGACAAGGAGTTTTTTTAGAGGTCGCCGGTGCTCGGGACCGAGGCGTCGGTCAAGGAAACGAACTTGTCAATGCCATCGCACGCCGACTTTCAGAACAGTCACAATCACACCATGTGCCGTGGAACACACGAAGAAGAGAATCTAGACGACAGCAAGCAGCCTGTATGAGCTGTACATTTAGGGTAACCCTGGGCCTCTCAAACGGGTCACATGACTAGCCCCGCTCCCATTTACTACGAGGACGTGAAGGGTCAAAGTTCGCTTTGAGGTAAGTCAGTGTAAAAAAACAGAAAGAAGACGCATGGCATGGCACATGAATGGGGCCAATGTGTGAGAAGAATTTGAAAGCTTGGGGAGGTGATGTGATGCTGGATTGCTAAACCATTGTTCACCCCTTCAATGTGCTGCAAATAAATTCTGACTTTACGATCGTTTGAAATACTCACTGGTTGTGTTGTGTTGTAAAGGGCATCCACCTCTTATATTCATCATAGGTATGTATTAAACCCAGCCACGTTGCCTGAGAGCGAACGAACCCATGGTCTCGGGGCCTGTTTCCCCCCACATGACTCTTGCCCGCAAACCTTTTGCCGCCAGGCTACTCAGAGTGCCTTATGGCCGCCATTTTGTTTTTCCTCAATCCGAATGGGCGATATTGAATGTGTAGCTGTGCGAACCGCAGAGGGGTCGACTGCAGAGATAGATGGAAAATCAGTTGATGTTCTGTTTCATGGTTATATTGTGAGAGATGTGATTTATTGGTATAGCATAGTGCAATGAATGTATCGATACACCATGTGGTTTCATGTACATGTATGGGCCACTGTGTTGAATAGGCAGATGAACACATATCCATGCCAATTGACATCTTATGGTGATGTTCACTTGCTTTTCATCAAGGTGTGTAGCTGTAGCTACCTCTGAGGGCTTGCCGTCTCTTAACACACACAAAAAATTTTCCTTCCACTTTTCCATATTTCCATCTCATATTTTTATTTATTAGATAGAAATGAGCAAAATTTATTAGATAGAAATGAACAAAATCTTGGTCATTAATTCTCAGTCACCCCCATCCCTGGCCCCATGCATCCGCACAATATGTAGACCAGAATATTGAATGGTTAAAGTTAAGTGTTAAACCGAAAGTAATATTTTATCATCAGTAGTACAAATTACATGTCATGCATGACTATTCGAATGTGTTTACACTGTGCTGTATACATGTTGTCTATTTGATTTCCTCTTTGTTTTCTTGTACAGTGTTTTACCATGGTGTTTGTGAGTGTCGGCACTGTTTTGTTAAACTATTTGTTTGTCTTTTTTGTTTATAAACATTTTACAAGTGTTTTAATGAAAAATTGTGTTTATTTCAAGCAGAAAAATATTTTAAAAAATCATTTATATTTACATTTGATAATGTAACTGACATTAACAGATGAACAACATGTATGAACATTGATAATTATAATTCATAGACAGTACTTCAAATACACATTAGAAAAGCCACCTTGTCAAAATGAAATGTAGATCTGTGCTTAAAGGTCAAGTCCACCTCAGAAAAATGTTGATTTGAATCAATAGAGAAAAATCAGATAAGCACAATGCTGAAAATTTCATCGAAATCGGATGTAAAATAAGAAAGTTGTGACATTTTCAAAGTTTCGCTTATTTTCACCAAAATAGTTTTATGAACAAGCCAGTTACATCCAAATGAGAGAGTCGATGATGTCACTCACTATTTCTTTTGTTTTTTTATTGTTTAAATTATACAATATTTCAATTTTTACGAATTTGATGATTAGGACCTCCTTGCCTGAAGTACAAAATATTGAAATAATGAAATCCCACGTGTTCAGGGAGGAATGAAGCTTCATTTCACATGACAATGACGAGAAAATCAATATATTTCATATAATAAAATACAAAAGAAATTGTGAGTGAGTGATGTCATCAGTTCCCTCATTTGCATACCGATCGAGATGTGCATATAACTTTTTTGGGAAATGAAGCGAAACTTTAGAATGTCATAACTTTATTATTTTACATCCGATTTCGATGAAATTTTCAGTGTTACGCTTGTTGAATTTTTCCCTTTTTATTCAAATCAAGTTTTTGTTAGGGTGGACTTGTCCTTTAAATGAAGAGGAAGAACTTACCATATTGAAATATTTTCAGACGATTCCAGGGCCTTTTTGGCATTGATAATATCATTTTAAGTGTTGAATCACATGACCCGACAAGTACTCCAAAAAATCGTAACGTCGGGTTAGCAGTAATTGTTTTATTTTTATCCTGTCCCGCTGCACATTGTCAGGGCTATTTAAGATCCCTAAATTGGCAACAGACGGTAGACAAGTTTGTGTTCTCATCATTGTCTTCCTCTTTTAATATTATCACCGGAGCCAAGTGATGATGAATGGGCAATTAATTATCATGAACAGATATAAAGTACAAGGGCAGACGAAAAACAAAAGGCTTTCATCAACACGCTGCCAGTTGCAGGTGTCTATCCTATTACGTTAACAATAGTTGGATGTATAAAGCACATGCTTATGAAAAATGCTGTCGGAGGAGCTCAGGGTTTCTCTGCAACATTTTGGGCCTAAATTTCAGGAAGTGTTCTGAAATCTGCATGATTAAGGAAATGATCACTTCTTTAACCAAAAATCTGTGGGTTTGACATGGAAAGAACAAATTTATCAGGGGGACCATAACTTTTTATGTACATGTAAGTGTGTAATTCCCTTTTTACACAGGATTTTCTTAGCCCCGGACTATCGCTAACCCCGTACTATCCTTAACCCCGTACTATTTTTTTCCTTTTCACACATGCCAAATTGTTATTGCTAACCCCGGATAAGAAATGCTTGCTTTTCACACACGAAACTCGCTAACCCCGGACTAGTGGTTTTTGTCGAACATTTACATGTAGTACAAGTACTTCACTCGTACACATTTTACACACGCTAAAATTTCCTTAACCCGTACTATAGGTGGGGCTAAATTGCCATTTAGCCCCACCTATAGTACGGGGTTAAGCTTAGCCCACTTTCATTTTACACTAGCGATCTTAACCCCGTACTATCGCTCTTAGCACCGCAATTGCTGGGATAACCCTGCTTTTTTGCAGGGCCAAATAATCCCGTACTAAAGGTGGGGTTAGCCCACTTTGCAAAAATGCTGTGTAAAAAGAAAGTGGGCTAAGCTTAACCCCGTACTATAGGTGGGGCTAAATGGCAATTTAGCCCCACCTATAGTATGGGGTTAAGGAAATTTTAGCCTGTGTAAAAAGGGTTTAAAGACATTTTGATGAAAAGAAAAGGTTGCCCCCCCCCCATTGCACACATGCATGCAATCATTTTAAAGGGGAATGAAACCTTAGGAATAAGTAGGATTTTGTCTAAACAGAAAAATTAAAGAACAGATCAACAAAAGTTTGAGAAAAATCTGACAAACAATTAGAAAGTTATGAGTTTGAATATTGCAATCACTAATGCTATGGAGATCCTCACATTGGCAATGTGACAAGGATGTGTGATGTCACATGTGAACAACTTTACCTTTGATGGACTATAGAATACCCCCCAAATGTCTCTTTTTGCGTTTTCTTATGGTGATACAAACTCTTTATCCGTGATGTATTCTTTAAAAATCTGTATTACATGCTCTTCTATAGAAAGAATACATGACCTACTGATAGATGTGAAAAAAGAGGCAATTTAAGCGTAATATGTACTAATGTAATGCTAATAGGGAGAGTTGTTCACAAGTGACATCACACATCTTTGTCGCATTGACAATGTGAGGATCTCCATAGCATGAGTGATCGCAATATTCAATTGCTTATAATTTTCTCATTATTTGTCTGATTCTTCTCAAACTTTCGTTGATCTGTTTCTTTGATTTTTCTGTTTTCACACAAGCTATCTTGTCCTAAATGTTTCATTCTCCTTCCAGGTTATTGGGTAACAGTTCTAGATTAAGGAAAAATTTCATCATGATGCTTGAAAATATCTGAAAGTCTGTGTCACTGATTAACAGGAATATTATTTTTATGAAAATGATATCATTCTTCTATTGACTTATGGTGTACTGTAATGCTTTTTACAATTTCCTTGTTAGATTAGAAAAAACAATTTACATTGTTTATTTTTTGAATGGTTATCATGAATACGGTAGTTTCAAAAGACCAATGTGAATGTCTCAAATTGGTGGTAGTTTAGAAAGTATTCTTACACATAAAAAGGAAGTGATACTAACAAAATGACTTGAATTTTTTTCTCATGGCAATTTAATATTTTTATATATTGTGAGAAAAGTTCACTTTGTTGCCACATACATGTACATGTACAATGTATGCAGCGCTTTGTTTCAGGCCTGCTTTGGGTTTTGGGTTTGTTTCATTGATATCGAGTATATACAAGGAGCATAGGGCCTAACTTCCCAGGGAAAAATTACATGGGGGCTTGCTGGATTTTGCCCCGAAATATGTGGGGGCGTCTTGGTCTAGTGGTTAAGACTGTTGTCTTTCAACCTGGAGGACGTTGGTTCGATTCCAAGCCGTGGCAGGTTTTCCTTCAGCAAGAAATTTACCCACATTGTCCTGCACTACACCCACAATAAGCCGGCTAACCCTGCTTTTTTTGCAGGGCCAGATATATGCTTTTCACACTGCACTTTTTTCCCTTAACTCCAGGAAATTGGTAGGGCTAAAGGGGGGAGGGGGTCTTAGCTAGTGTCTTAGCCCCACCAATTTCCGGGGTTAAGCTTAGCCCACTTCATTTTCACACTATGTTCTGGCAAAGTTGGCTAGCACGGTAAATAGTATGGTACTATCTGGCCCAGCAAAAAAGCAGGGTTAGCCGGCTAAGAGATGCAGTGTGAAACGGAACTGGGCTAAGGAAAAGTGGGGCTAAGCAATAGCCAATCACAGAAGTCGTAATTGCATGTTAATCATGCTCTGTATGGTAAAATCATCAATATTCATGAGCTGTGGGATAGTCTGGGGTTAAGGCGTTAACCCCTGCTATTAATAGTATGGGGTTAATAAAGACAGTGTGAATCCAAAAAAAGATAGTATGGGGTTAAGGATAGTCGGGGTTAAGGATAGCATGAGGCTAAGGAAATGCAATTTGAAAAGCATACTAGTAACTTACTATTTACCGTGCTAGCCCACTTTGCTAAAACGTAGTCTGAAAACGAAGTGGGCTAAGCTTAACCCCGGGAAATCGGTGGGGCTAAGACCCCCTCCCCCTTATCCCACCAATTTCTCAGGGTTAAGGAAAAGAAGTGCAGTGTGAAAAGCATAATATTAGAGGTCATTGTTGCTGGCCTGTCAGCCTAGAGGTCATTATGGTTTGCCTAAAGATTTAATGGCTGGCTGAAAGATCATAGTTGACCTGAAGATCTTTTTTTTTTTAGCTAACTGGGGTGAATACTACTACGGTAGGGACAGTGATTTTCTGTTTAAAAAATTGTCTTTTCCGTTTCATAAAATCCTAAATTCCGTTTCAGCATTTCAGAAAACGGAAATTCCGTTTCCCCATAGACTTTGTGTAGCGGCAAAAACTGACAATTCCGTTCACCCATTGAATAGCAACATCACAACACTCGCGCTGGTCAAAATTTGTATCTGCCTCTGTACCAACAACGCAACAGAATCCGTTCTAATCAGATATATGCAGGTACACAAAATATTTTGACAAACACTTTTAACATGAATACATCCTCACTTTTCACAATATTAGCATTATTTTACGGTTAAATGAAATTTCATCAATAATTTTGGATTTTTAGGACATCGTTTTCATCAGTCAACGATTTTCGCTTATCGGCCATTTTGGATTTCTAGACCTCTATAACGTGCTGTTTTATCTTTGAATGTAGAGGGCAGCAACACACGACCGTGTTGTTCAAAGGCTGTGTGCATGTGAATGTTTTCGATAAGCCCAGCCTGGCGGCGTGGCCGGGTACGGGCAAGGGGTACGATCTAGTGTGATGAAGTCGAGTGCAGTCACGATGTGTGAATTGTCATGATTGTAGCGAAGTGAGATTGTGTTTTCTAGGGTTTCGTGGCCATTTAAGATTCATATTTTGTTGAGATTTTGGATTTGAGGAAAAATATGTTTTTCCGTGATTTTCCGTGTGAAATGCCACTTTCCGTTTCAAAAGGCCCTTTCCGTGAATTCAGTCCGTTTCCACGATCGCAGAAAATCACCGTCGGTGTCCCTACTACGGTTCCGCCTAAAGATCACGACGGTCATCCTTACGATCCTCATGACTGGCCTCAAGATCATTTTGGGACGGTTCAATGATTTTAACTGGCACAAAGATGACTTTCAGCCACATGTAGCCTAAAGATGATTATGGCCAACTGGAAGATGGTTATGGCCAGCCCTAAAGATCTCTAGGCTGGCCAAGGTATAAATTTGGCGGCCGAAAGATCACTGTGGCTGAGAGATCAATATTGCCTGCCTTATGATTGGTGCCGCCTAATTGACTTAGATGGGAAAGCGATAGGAGTTGGACAGATCCTGTCACCTACTCGAACAGTGTTACATCCAATCAGAATGGCTCAGCAGTGATATACTTGTCATGTGTCTCTCTTGGTAGATAATTGAAGGGGACATAGGAAAGCACCCCTGCATTGGCTTTCGGCCATGTTCTGTGACCTTACATGAAAATCTTGGTCAAAGAGATCTTGGGGAAGTGGAGGATGAACTGGGGAGGGGGGACAATAGGTGGTTTCAAACCGCCTTGATCATAAGAATCCCCGTCAAATTACGAGAACTTTTTTTCAGCTAAAAAACACCCATTAATTATTCCTGCATTCACACCGCCCCGAAACATACCTTTCGGGATAGGTTACTGAAGTTACAAACATGCGCAGTATGGTCTGATTAGCAGGCAAGGCGCGAGATTCAAAATCACTAGCCCAGCAGCCACCCACGGCTCCCGTGCCCAACGACACGCTGGGTTTAAAGTTCCCGTAAATTGCTTTCACATTGCCAAAATACCTGCGAACTTGGGAAAATCCCTGCGGAAGTTCTCGTAATTTTGCCAAGTACCTACTACATTTAGTGGGTATTTTCTTTCGGGGAAATTACGCGTAGTTTGCTTTCACATTGCCAAAATACCTGGTATTTTCTGATCGGGGTAAATTTCCCGATCAGAGAATACATGGAACTGACGAACTTCGAGGCGGTCTGAAACCACCTACAGACAGGGAGAGGGCAGGAAAGAGAAAAGGCAGTTGTAGAGATTTTAGGGACAGGGGGGGGGGAGAGATATGCACAGAGGAAGAGAGAAAGAGAATGCGATTTAGATTTCGAAGAATTGAGTGGGGATGAGGTGGGGGTCCACCCAAATCATCTTTCTTGAATGTTGTCCCAAACTTTCCATTATACTTGTAGGGACAGTGATTTTCCGTTTCAAAAAATGGCCTTTTCCGTTTCAGAAAATCTCAAATTCCGTTTCAGCACGTCAGAAAACGGAAATTCCGTTTCCCCATAGACGTTGTACACACGGAAAAGTGACAATTCCGTTTACACATTTAATAGCAAAATCAAAGCGCATACACTCGCACTGGCCAAAATTTGTATCTGCTACTGTACCAACAACACAATAGAATCCGTTCTAATCGGATCTATGCTGGTGTATTTAATGATTTTTCAAACTGATTTAGCATGCATACATCCTCACCTTTCACATAATTAGCATTATTTTACGGTGAAATTAAATTTCATCGATAATTTTGGGGTTTTTTGGACATCGTTATCATCAGTCAACGACTTTCGCCAATCCGCCATCTTGGATTTTAAGACCACGATATCGTGCTGTTACATCTTCAAACGTAGAGGGCAGCAACACACGACCGTGCAGTTGAGCGATCTGAAGCGATGTGAAGCTCAACCCGGCCGGCCGGGTACGATCGCGGGGTATTATCGAGTGTGCTGATGTCGAGAGCAATCACGATGTGTGAATTGACATGATTGTAGCGAAGTGAGATCATGTTTTCTGGGGTTTTGTGGCCATTTAATATTCTCATTTTGTTGTTATTTTGGAGTAATTTCTGTTGCTATTCTGTGTATTTTGAGGGAAAATACGTTTTCCGTGATTTTCCGTTTGAAATGCCACTTTCCGTTTCAAAAGGCCTTTTCCGTGAATTCCGTCCGTTTTCCGCGATCGCGGAAAATCACTGTCCCTATACTTGGGAATAATATGGAAAAAAAAGGAATTCAGGATGAACTCATATTTGGCTGAACTTCACAGAAAATGCAATTATTCAAGCCCCCAATGTTTGAATTGTTAATAATATAGTGAAAATCAAAACAAGTTCCAATAAATGGGACAGCTTTGGAAGATATTTATGAACCTGTTACTTGCAGAGTTTAGCATTAGTTACAAAGCTTATGCATTCAGCATTCTTTATGGAAACTAATTTTTTTCTGATTTTTTCACTATATATATTGTAAGTTTGAGAAATTATATGTTGGGAGTTGAAAATAAAGTTGTAAGTCAGCAAACTCAATTATCAAACTGAAAGAGGAAATAGTGAAACTAAGACGCAAATGAAGAGAACTTAAACCGATGAAGTCTGGTAGTGCACTGTTTAATATCTGGGCTGCTTTGCCTCAGCTAAAATCAAATCATTCTATAATTTACATAAATATTTAAATTAGAAATAACAACCAATCAAACTAAAGAAAATGGAAGGATCGAACTAAAATGTAAGAACCCAATTCATAAGATAAACCAATAAGGAATGAGATGAGATGACAAAGATGTCTGGTGATTATGTAATAATGGAAGTAGAAACTAAGGAGTCAGATGAGGGATGGAGTGAGTGGAACACCTGAAAAGAGAATAGAGAAGGAATGAAGATGACAAAAGAGAAACAGGAAAGGCATTCAGAGTGGAATGAATGAATGACAACTGAATATCATTAAACTCAAATAACCCAAGTTCAGACTGCAAGGGCAGTATTTAAAAGAAATGCAAATGAACTCAAGTCTAGATGTAAAATGTAAAACACCTGAAGAAAACACAAGTCATAGGAAATAAACAAAATAGCAAAATGACAAAATAACCATTCTACAATATGAAATCTACATGTCACCCAAGAAATAGAACACAGATGAACATAGAATTTTCATTAATATAGAAAATGAAAACAATACGACTTTAAAATAGGCCAGGGCAAAATGACAAACTGACCAGTTCACTGTTTCAAATGGTCACTTTACACCAACTGAAATAAAGAACAATTAATTCCTCATTGTCCAAGTCACTCCCTCCGCATTTCAGAGCAAAAGACACTGATTTAGAAGGTTAGAAATAAAGTTTTTTAAGCAGACAAGAGGATAAATGACCAATAAGTGACCATTGGTCAATTTGCAAAACCCTTCCCATCTCATATAGCTCCTGCCTCCCAAGAGGACTCCCAAATATAGACAAGCTGTACAGCCTTTTGATTACGGTCAGAGCTGGATGACCAATGAGTCTGGAAAATAAGACTGACTGACCAGTCCAGTGGAGTGGATGGTCAGTGTCAAAACCAGGGCAAGGCTGTGGAAAGGTCAAACATAATACCCTGGAATTATGTCTGGCCTTCCCTAGTCTAGGGCCTCAGACCTAACTTTTTCTTCAGCTGCTATTTATTTGAAAGCTTGTATTAAAACCATTTTGTTTCCTATATTTGTATTTCCTGTTTGAAACTAATCTACATATTAACAACAGTGTATTTATGTGAAAAGTAAAGCCCCATTTTAGATGTGAAGTATTTCGACAATGATCCTTGAATAATTAAGAACGATTTTACATTCTTAAGTTAAAAAATGTGATATAAGAGATGATTAAAAGCAGTTAATCGCCTTATGGATGTGCTCAAGTAATAGTGGATTTTTTTTATTGCAGCTTATTTTATGAAATGAACATTGAAAATGTTTTTTTTTTCATTTGTAGGATTCAGTTCACATGCATTTATAATAACTAAATCTGTAGAGTATGGAAGCAAATAATATAATATGCAGCGAGCAACACTGGCACTGGTCCGACAGTCCCAGACCAGTAAAAATTCCTGTTGAACCAGTAACCTTTCAGAAATAGCCAGATACTGGTCTGCCATGATCAGTATAAAATATATCAAACTGACACGAGTAATATATTCTTGTATTTTGCAAATGATGAAAGTGGCTCTGGCGTTTTAAAGCCTGTGTATAGCTTTGGTAAAGGGTCAATAATGTGATTGATAATCGAATATCATCTCCGAATATTAGATAGCCAAGCGCGATTGGTCAATTGCGCGTCACGTGATATGATCGAAATCCGTGTATTTTCCCAGCCGGTCCACCTTCGATGAATATATTGACCAACCGGTCCGTGAATATATTTTTCTACGTGTATGGCGCCCTCTTGTGGATTAGATGTTACCAACTAAACGGAAATGAAATATGTGAGACTAAAGTATCTGAACTGGACTCTAACTTAGATCTAGGGCTAGGCCTAAAACAAACTTGATTTGATTAGAAAAGGGCCGTTCACTGCATTAGAGTAGTAGTAGACTAAAGTTACATCTAGATCTATACCAGTTCCATCAATCACTGTGACTATCGTAAACAACAGGCTGCAAGCATCGTTAGGACATTTTTATCTACATCATTAAAGGCTATCTAATATAACAGATATTGACTGATGGGATGTGTAAAAAAAAATTCTTTGGACCGCCTTAAAGATTAATATTTTCCCTCGTGATCATATTTTCCCTCAGCGCTGCGCGCTTCGGGAAAATATAACCCCTCGGGAAAATATAAATCCGGCGGTCCAAAGAATGTTTATATTACACACCCCATTAGTCAATATCTGTATAATATGACAGTCTTACTGAAGAGTAGAGACCGTTAGATATTTTTCCAACTGCACTTCTCTGAGAAAATTTCAAATATTCAAATCTTGGATATATAGCGCCCTCTCTCGGCGATGCTTGTTTTAAATAAAAAAATGGGCATTCAAGCACTTATCTTATAAATTTAGTGATTAGATATCCAAAAGTTACAGACAAAGAACATATCTTGAAAGTTTCAGCCCATTTCATGATTTGGAATAGGATTTAATTGAAAGACAAAAACACACAGATATTTTAATTTGATCGGGTGACCCGATCAAGTTAAATTTCCATGTAAAATCGCAAAATTTATCCTGTAAAACACATTTTCATTTCATATCCTCCACATCATAACTGTTATAGGGCATATCCATTCATATTAGCTAGCAATGAATTGGAATAGTGATAGGTGCATTTTGGTGGATTTACCAAAACTATACACAAGCTTTAAAAGATGTCTCTAAAATTTGTGGCTTTCATATTATGATTTGTGTGTGCACTGTTTATTTGTATGTTTTTTTTTTTTGTGGGGGGGCAATAAAGCAATAAAAGACAACAAAACAAACTAAGTCTTTTTTTTCAGGGACCAGTATGTTTTAGGTCCAGACCAGTGAAAAATTGGGGGGAAAATGGGTACCGGTATCTAACTGGTCTGACATGAGCAGGTTAGACCAGTAGAAAAAAATAAAAGATAGTGTTGAGCCCTGTGATGTGTTATTAAGGCAATGAACATTATGGGCCTGAGATATCAATATTTACATAGGTAAAGGGTCCTTTGCTATTTAATAATAATTACAGTACAAATGGGGGAAAAAATTAAAAAGCACACAAAAATTTCCAAGGGTATTGGGAAGGGGCGTTGATGAGTCCTTGGACTGTTATGATTCTTTTTAATCCTGTCTTTATTAGCGATGTTTCATTTTATTTTATTATTGCAGAGACTCGTGAAAATTCTCTCCATCAATGTCTGCATTTTCACCGATAAGTTTTCATTAATTGTCGATTCATTCATTAGGATTTTACACGTTCAGATTTATATTACATGTAGATAGTAAATAATTCATTTATGAAAAAGAGGGAAAAATAATTTTTTATGATGACAACACACAACGTCTTAGGCCTGCAGCAATTTATTTCAATGGTATTATTAACGTCCATTAATCCAATTTCGCCAAGACATTTCTGTTGTAAAATATTTTTGTTTGTTTTTGTTCTTTTATGTATGTATGTTTTCTGTGCATGTTGTATGTACATGTACATTTACGTGTACATGTCTAGCCTAGCCCAGAATGAACCAATCACACGAGTCTGGATTTGTAGACAAGCGCTGTAAGATACTCCTTTGCAAATAGGTAGACTAGTCTTGCCTTCCAACCACTCTTAACCCGAGTTGTCCAGTGTGCGTCCCTGTATTGAAGCTAGTGTATAAATTATGCAGAGCATTTTATTGATAGATGCAGGGTGTCTGGTGTAACAAGCCTGAGAATAGAGACTACTATGGTGCATTGTTGAAAGGCTAGAATGCTTAATGCATTGGAGGCCTCCTTATCCCTGAATCAATGTGCATACATTCACTGCAATGTGCACAGTCCCTCAGCCCAGACTGCCTAGTTCAAGTGGAAAATAGTCTCGCTCTTCAGTCTCAAGTCTGATGCTAATAAACTCTCGTCAATGACATATTCAGGCATGACACACTCAATTTAGTTAGTGCATCTAGTTTGTTGATTACATCTACTATTATCCTTTATGACATCAGCTTGTTTTTATTCTGTTGAACTTGTACAAACATCCCTCCTGTAATGGCATTGATAGGCCTTTTATTGATTTTATTTCTATTGAGCTTCACCAATCCATCATATTTATTATATGTATATTTTTTTTCAGATTCTGTCAATGCATTGCCTATTTCGTTGGATTGTAAAGAGTTTATTGCCATTCTAAAGGTGTCTGGATGGTTTTCTGTGCATTTGGCCGAGGTTGGGCTGTGCCCAGAGTGCGGCTTGAACATCGAACCTGGCTGAATTGAACTGTAAATACGTATTGTCTCGCCTAGGCAGCGAATAAAGACGATTGGCTAGACTATTATTTGACTAGGTGTGTGTGGCGCGTGTTTGTGTGTGTGTGTGTGTGAGAGGCAGAGAAATAGAGAGAGAGGTAGAGAGTGAGATAGATTGTATTTGAAATCCAAGTGCACTTTTGCACACAGCCAGCCAGACACGTTCAATATGTACTCCTTTCCGCTCGTACTGTAAGTCCCCGGTCGCATTTCCAGAGTGTTGAAACTGTGCGTATATAGTACATGTATGTAGAGTATGTGAGAAGCTAGTAGCTGCACCTCGTTTGAGAGCTTGCTTGTACATATGCTGAGTGCGTGTGTGTTGTGGGATAGAGGAACAAGAATGACAGAAAGCGAGAGAGAGGGGATTGAATATAATCTTGCTATACCAGCCTGGACAAGACAGGTTCGAAGGATAGCCTTCTCTGAGAAGGGACCTTAAAATGCCCCTCTGGTTGGTGTAATGTTCAAATTCAGGTCGCAGCTCTACCAGGTTATTGCTGCTTCGCAGCTACCCGGCCCGCAGTCTAGGAGTGTGGACCCCCGGATTTGAGTTAGACGTCTGCTGACCTGAGGTCAACTATTAGCATTCAGAGCATTCGCTGCTCAATCTAGCCGAGTCTCTTTTTCCCCCCTCATTCTTTCGTTCTTTCTCTCTCTATTCAACCTCTCTACGTGTCTCTCCCCAATGAGTGCTCCAGTACACACAGTCGGGGGAAAGGAACTCGGTTGTTTCTGCCTCTTGCCCGGCGTGGAAATTGGCGCCCATTTTGGGGGTGGAAGGCGCGTGCTGCCGTCGAGACGATCGCAAGTCAGGTAACATGAATTCTCTGTGAATGTTCTAAGTTTACTGTTCATTCAGACTCCTTTTCTTTTCTATCCGTGTGAGCCACATGTGTAGCATGCCGGAGTGGCAGTGCGGGGTAGCCCTTTTCTCTCACAATCTCTTGCAAGGAAAGCATGCTGGCCAACGAGCACACAGCCATGTCGGATACAATGTTATATGGAGACTACTACAGGCTATGCTGAATTGTGTCGTTTACCTATGGACCTACCTATACACTGTGTCCTGTCTGGGAAATTTCTTTTGCTCGGTCGCCTTATACGTCGAAAGCCGGCCCATAGGTGAGCAGAATATGTGACATGAATGAGTTTAGTCTGACATTATGTGCTGTATTTTTTCCTTACATCTCCCCCTCCCTCTTTCCCTCCTCGTGATTATATTGGGACAAAGTTCAGGGATTTTGGAAGGCAATGTGAATTTCTGTTGGAACATTCTGGGCGCCCGCCATAAAGCATAGTGCATGGGTCGGTTAGGGTGTGAGCCAGACAGTGTGCCATAGCTTTGTTGAAAAGGAAAATGGCGCTCACGCACACAAGACAGTAGACATGACGCAGGGCAACAACGCCCTTATGGCATGGCGGGTTTTTGCTCTCGTGACTTGTCGTCGCACACATGGCGTGCGCTCTCTCCCCCGTTTTGCGCCCTAAATTCAGGCTTTCTGAAAAACGGCCTTTCTATAATCTTGTCTGCCCTTTCTATGCATGTTTTTCCCCTAGATAAACCATTAATGTGCTCATGTACGTGATTCCATTTATTTTTTTCTTTCTTTCGCTCGGTATCTCTCACTTTTGTCGGGAAGGTGTGGCAGTCATATTATTCCAAGATGGCGATCAGAAATTAACATGTCTGAAAGTTCCCGAACGTTAACATTATTGCGCATGTGTCGGAATGTCTTCAGTCTGACTAAAGGTTGTCAATGTCTCAACTCTTGGCGGCGATGTTTGCGAAAAACGGACTATTTTTCCTACGCGAACCGTTATTTGGATATTTTGAGAGGAATATAAAGACATATATATATAAACTGCTTCAATTATCTGGCTCTTTTCATTTTTAACCTACCTCTTTTTCTGGCTTGGAATTATAACTTTTTAAAGCGGATATTTAAAATTTATGCATCTTTTCGGTTAAGTCATTTTTATGCGAATGGTTTGGATAAGGATCAAGTAGTCATTTTCCTCTTTCCTCAATCTTTGTCAAGGAGATTATTTCCGTAGGATGCGTCCCAGAGTTTGTAAGTGCCACAGTAGTTTTCGCAAGAGCTCGAATAGGGACGCGAGATGCAGTCGGCGATTCGGGCCTTTTCTCTTTTATTACCAGAACGTGCGAAGGGGATGTAACTTTCTACTCCACCATTTCTTGACTTCAATACAATGATATCTTCCATTGGAGGAAATTTGAAACCATCAATAACGGTGCTTTATTAAAAGCTAGGGAGAGAAAGAAAAAGCAGAATTGGCTGCTATGAGAGGCTTGTAATCGTACGAGACAAGAATAGGACACCAACACCACGACACAGGTAGTTCTTAACGTTGATATCAAATTCTTTTCAACCTTATCCCTGAGTACCTTTTCAAAGTGTATGCTGTTAGGAAAATAATTCTTAGAGACCAAGTATTACTAAGCTCGTAACGCTTTGCCCTAATTATTATAACCCACACTTTTTATCAAGAGTTTATCATTAAAAAGTATATAATTCAAGCTATATATGCTGTTCGGGAAATAATTATTAGAGACCAAGTATTACTTAGCTCCGAATGGTCTGCCCTAATATTACCCACACATTTTATGCAGAGTTTATCATTAAAAAGTATATAATTCAAAATTAATTTGTAAAGTTGGCTTTAACATGACATATTGCACTCCCGGGCAGACATGACATAATCCTAAAAAGGGAATCGTTAAATTTGATAACGCAGTATAATTTTGCCTATGAAATGGGTTCATTGAAAATATTCTATGATTAAGTTGGCTAAGAAATGTGTAATGTGTGGTTTGATAGTATAGCTCCTAATTCTGATTATTTTGGGGGACACAGCCCCTCCCCCCAATGCATGAAAAGTGCCCCTCTATGTCTTCTAGACCCCCCCCCCCCCAAAAAAAGAGCAAAACTAAAAAAATATCCCATACCCTTCTTTAAAAGAAGAAAAAGAAGACAACTCCCATTTCCATCGAAATCATGTCAGAATAGTAACGTGAAACACATTTTATCGTTTATCATTTTATAACACTTTAGAACGTTTCCTTGTTATATTCTGTTCATTAAAAAAAAAAATTATTGGAAAGATAAATTTTATGGCTTGTAATTTTTGAAAGACGAATTCTCTTTCATATCATAGGCCTTTAGCGAATTTGTCCACGTGGTGTTCAAAATGGCGGCCAAACGTTCGGCACGGTGACCCGCCTGCCTGTAGGACCCTCGGAAAGAAAAAGAATAGTAAAATCGCGAATTGAGGAGGAAGAGAGTGCTTGCAATAGTAAAAGCCAGACAGCGAGCTAGTCAGGCACTGTAAAGGCATTAGGTTAGGAGAGAGAGCAACAGAGCTTTGAGACTGACTTGTGTGTGTGTGTGTCTGTCCCTAGTAATATGCAAATGAGGCAAATCAGTGTGCGTGTCGCTTGGGGTCGCGGTGAACATACATGCGGCCGGAACATGTTGGAATGTACGTTGCATTCATGTTCTCTCTCTCTCCCTTGCCCTCTCTCTTTCTGTCACTCCCCTGGAGAAGTCCTGAGCCAGTTGTAGGGGCTTCTCTTCCCTTCGTCTGGGAAAAAGATCGCTTAAAAAGTCTCGGCGCGTGGGGTCGCCCTCCCAATCGTCCGTGGTCCCCATTCTCGCCCTTTTTCATTGGCTCTTATAATTTCACCGCTCAGTCCCTCGTGCTCAGTTTCATAATTTGCCTGACGAAGCAACGGTGATTGTGATTGAAAAAAACAAAATAAATAAAGAGCAAACCGAGGCTGATCATCACCGAGATGAAGTTAGTAGAGTTCCGGTGGAAAATGTCAAAACTTGATCATTGAAAGGCAAAAAAAAACGGTCAATTCCTGCTAGATCATCCTGATGTGACTTACTCTATGGTATGCGCAGGTGTTGGTCTAGATCCTGATTTTTCACCATTGAACACAACCCAAGTCTTTTATTCCCGACTGTATGATCCAAACAGCGACATTTATACTTTTTTAAAATCAAATTTTGAGTCCAGATCTGTCTAATAACAGATAACATTTTATTTTTCTCAATTTCTTGAATTTTCTCATTGTTAAAGTGGTTATAATTTAAAACCTTGCAGGAGTACTCTGGGTTTGCTTGAAAATTTAGTACATGTATGATTTCTAATATTTTTTGCTGTAGACACATTAATTTTAGATGCTGTTTGGTGCAAAATTGCATCAGAACTCAGCTGCGATAAAATTAATTCAGCGTCATTGTGCAGACTCCTCCCCTTAAGAGGCCCGTAATAGCATCAAGCCATTAAACCAGCAGACTGTCGGTGAATATGCCCCTTGTTTTTCTTCTCTTCTGTATGTTTGCTCAAAATAAATTGATATTAGTTGGACCCTGTTCCTTCAGTAGTGTTTGTCTAGCTACCAACATGTCTAGCATTTTGACACAAGATTTAATAGCCATGATGTCATGTCTGGTCTCACGGCTCGGTGATCAGGGATGTGCATTTCACGAAGCAAATAATCAAGGGATTTTCACTGACAACTGTTATAAGCTACTGAAATCCTTGCATCCGATTGGTTCAGAGCAAATGAGTCAATGAAATAGCCAACTTCATTGCTTCGTGAAACCTTCAGCTGGAGAGGTGTTTCTTGAAGCAAATAGTCAAATGGTTTTCACTGACGTTATGAACTACTGAAATCCTTGCATCCGATTGGCATAGAGCATATTATTCAGTGAAAAGTTCTCCATGAAACGCTCACCTGGTGATTGTTTCATGAAGCAAACAGCGAAGAGGTTTTTCACCGACTTATTATATTTGCTGAGCCAATGAGATGCAAGGATTTCAGTAGCTTATAACAGTTGTCAGTGAAAACTCGCTTCAGTACATGACATGCAACCCAGGCTTGAAATTTGAGATCCATTAGTCCCATATGGTACATTTGACGTTTTTATTGTATTATGATCTATTCAGAACCTAAAAGGCATAAATCCATCTATTACAGTAACAACCTTCTGGTGCAAATCAGATCATGATCCCAATCATACATCAAATTTTACTTTAGAAAAGTCAATCACTATTTTTTTTTTCTGGAAATTGTTATTCAATAGACATGGGAGATTTTTTTGAAATTGAAATTGTTGAAATGGTTTATTCAGAAAACTTCATTGCAGCCAAAGGCTGAATTGCGAAATTCTGTACAAGGTAAAATACAAAATATATGCAATAACAATTGCTATAACAAAATGACATATAAAAGTAATAAAATAAATGCTATATGTTGAAAATTAAGAAAGGAGAAGAGAACAATAATTTTATACATGGGATAACAATAATCTTGGATAGTTGTGACCACAGTATGATTCTGTGGCGATAAAGTCAGTAATTCCAGATACATGTAGGTAACCAAAATAGACATAGCTGTAGAATAGTACATTACAACCTCAATGGTGACAATCTTCCTAATGATTTATATTTTTATCTTCTTGATTAATTGTTGATAAGGTCATTTCATTTGGAGAATATTTCTATTTTGGAATGTTCATTGGCTATGCAACTCCAGGGTTTCTGTAATTATGTGACCTCTCCATTTCAGGGGAAATATTACATGGGGGTTGGGGGGGGGGCTTGGGGGCAATTTAATCCCTAAAAATGCTCAAAAGAATCATGGAAAATCCTTATTCCCTGCAATATTAAAACTTTTCCAATGTTGCAGATTGAAACAGGATGGGAAAAGTAGCCCTTGAAAATAAATGAAAAAAATATATCCAATCACTCCAGAAACTGCATTCACTCTGGGTAGATCTTTGTTATGGTCAATAGAATCATATACTGACCGAATAGCATATTCCTCTTGATTTTTTGTCATAAATTGGGGGGGGGGGGAGAAAGGCCAAAAAACAATTAAGCAGGCTTTTACAACCAGCCTATAAAGCAAACATCTTCATATCACAGTTGAATAGAACTTTCATTCAATTCAAGTTTCTTGACGTATTATTCTCAAGGTTTTTTGATTTGATTGTGAATCTGTACATTTTGATTGGAAAGGGAAAGGGGGGGGGGGGGGGGGCATGATCAACCCCTAAAGCCTATAATTTTAAAGGCCAGATTTACATTTGCCAGATTGATGTCAGGCTTGCATTGCAATCTTTACTGTGATCAAATATTCACGGCTCCCTTTTGTTGGCACACCGTGTACTATTTTTAAAGCCAGACATGTAAACTTTGAACAACAGGCTTCAGAACGCTGTCTGAGGGGGCTCACAAGGGGTAGATCCAGCTTGCATTATAACAATGCTCAATAGGTCATATGTTACAAGCCGTCAGCATAATCTCTGAGATCGATCGCGCCATGTTCAAGTTTTTTGTTGTTGTTTTCTGGTTCAGCCTCTCTGGTAGGTTTCAAATTCTTGTTTGAATTCTAAGATTTTTTTTTAGAGAATTTCGGGTGTAAAAGCTAATAAAGAAAAATTAAATAGGGGTCTTTGAAATTTGAAATGAGTCTGACTGGACAGAAATGATCAGAACTTGCTTCAAGGGTGAACAAAAGTTTGGCATAGAGCTTGGTAAGACTTGAGAGAAGACTATCCTGCAATCTATTGCCCCATATGTGACTATCTGTGTTGGTTCTATTTGTATTTTGCATCTTGAAAGTTTGCACTCAAACCTACATATGTACTAAGGAAGTTTCATCCATAGGAACATCTAAATTACTTGGGGAAGAAATCATAACAAATAACCTGTTAATGAAGGGACCCCGTCTGAGAAGCCCCCCCCCCCCCCTTCGGTTCTCGACCAATTGAGAAGGGAAAAGAAATTTATGATGCTTTAATCAATAAATTGTATTTTTTAACTTTTATTAAGAGAGAGACATTTTTTATTCTAGCTCAAACAAAAAAGGTCAAAAGAGCCTTGTAAAATCCAGATTTACTGTAATGTAGAAACTTATCCAGTATTGCAGATTTAGGCATTGGGTTGTGATAAGTAGATACCAAAAATGGTAATGATTTTTTTTTTCCTGTGATGACCTTGGATTTTATTTTCAAGAGATTACTAAAAAGCTGATTTTATTTCAGCTTCATTTGCATTAAAGGTCAATTCCACCTCAGAAAAATGTTGATTTGAATCCATAGAGAAAAATCAGACAAGCACTATGCTGAAAATTTCATCAAAATCGGATGTAAAATAAGAAAGTTATGACATTTCCAAGTTTCGCGTATTTTTAACAAAATGGTTATATGAACGAGCCAGTTACATCCAAATGAGAGAGTCGATGATGTCACTCACTCACTATTTCTTTTGTTTTTTATTGTTTGAATTATACAATATTTCAATTTTTACGAATTTGACTATTAGGACCTCCTTGCCTGAACCACAAAATGTTAAAATAAGGGAATTCCACGTGTTCAGGGAGGAATGAAACTTCATTTCACATGACAATGACGAGAAAATCAAAATATTTCATATTTTATATAATAAGACACAAAAGAAAGAAATATTGAGTGATGTCATCAGTTCCCTCATTTGCATACTGTCTGAGATGTGCATATAACTGTTTTGTGAAATGAAGCGAAACTTTAAAATGTCATAAGTTTCTTATTTTACATCCGATTTTGATGATTTGTTCAGTGTTTATGCTTGTTGAATTTTTCTCCTTTTATTCAAATCAAGTTTTTGTTGGGGTGGACTTGTCCTTTAATGTTGATACTAGATGAATCATTTGATATGGAATCTTCTTGGTCATTTTTTGTTCATTCTATTTTTCATTCAGCTGACATATTTTTTTTAGAATGTAGGTCGCCTGATAGTGCATCCAAGAAAACAGTGTTTCACATTCGAAAAAGGTTATTCTATTGTGACAGACATGAAAATAGGAATAAAGGGAACATGATAAAAAAGGCGCTGACGTAATGTCTGGTGTGCTTTTATGTTCCCTCTTGGTGGTATTCTTTTGTATTGTAGAGAGATAAATCATTTTATGGAGTTATAAAGAGGGAGGGAATGAGAAAGACACTGAAAAATAGAGAGAGAGAGTGTGAGAGAGAAAGAGAGAGAAATAGGTATTAGTATGAGGGGGAGGGGTGGAGAGTGGTGGGGGGGGGAGGTAGGGGCAACAGACTGACAACAAGACCAATATAAAGTTACTTTTTTTCTATTGCAAGGGGGAGGGGTATCTTTTTTATTTCACTTATTCTAAAATAGCTAGCTAGTTTTCTATTTTCTGTTCATGAATTCCATGTTCCCTTTTAAGGGCAATTTATTGAAATTTTCTGAATGAGGGGGTGGGGGTGGGTGAGGGTGGCTTTGGGAGCTATTGACTATCACATGGGGGAAAAAAAATTAAAGACACAGGCTTGTAGACTCCAGCGGGAAGAGAGTGTAGTGAAAAAAAAGGTTGAACCAAGTGGGTACTTTCTTGCCACCTCCTTGTACTTCCTGGTGGGTGTTTCATAAAGCTGTTCGTAAGATACGAATGACTCCATGATGCGCGACTGGTGATCCTTTCTTGCGCTATGTCATATCCCTGTGTAATTCAGTTATGACCTCAGAACATGTTCCAGTCGTGTGTAAAGTTGTGCGTAATTTTACGAACAGCTTTGTGAAACACCCCCCCTTATAATGCTAGTGGTTTAAACCCAGATTTTATGGCATCTAGGTCAGGTATGCAGCATACAACAGTGTGATGTCAACACGGAGGTAAATGTAATTAAATTCATTTAGTAATTTAGTATGGGGGAAATGAGATGGGGAGGGGGTGATGGGAGGGAGGGAGGAAGACCCCCTATTCTTTCAATTGACACCTTATAATAATAATAATAAAGGTATATTTACCCAGGGTAGCCACTTCAGTTCCGAAAACTGTTCTCCCAGCGGGCCCTGCTATTATTACCCGGCTAAGCTAGGCTACCTTCTCGGTGCACACAGCTTTTTGAAGAATTACTCCCTGCCGGTACCCATTTACCTCACCTCGGTCGAGTGCAGCACACTGTGGATGAATTCCTTGCTGAAGGAAATTACGCCATGGCTGGGATTTGAACCCACGACCCTCTGTTTAAAAGTCTGGAGACTGATCCACTGGGCCATGACGCTCCACCTTGATGCCTTTTGGTCAATTGCATTGGTTTAGCTGAAACAGCCTGCTTTTAGACACACCAACTGATCTTTGTATTCTACATTCACATGAAATGATTTAGTGAAAAATGTCACTGTTTAGTTGGAATGGCCTGTCAATACACATGTATGTCTGATGTATTCAAATTGATTATAAAATAAGAGAGAATTTTGAAGCAAAAAAAAAAAACATCTAGAGTGCAGAGAGAAATATGTCCAAATAATATACCCTCATGAATATTGAATAGCACAATGTTTTATTTTAAACTGGCTTTATGAAAAGAAACATTGTACAACAGAGTTTCAACAGAAAGGGAGGGGGAGGGGTATGGAGGAATTACTTGCAACTTTGCAAGTTGCAAGTATTCAAGGGGAAAAGTTGCAAGTAATCAAGGGGAAAAAATAAGAGGGATCATATATGATGTGCCATGCGGTATATTGGAAATGCATGTGCTAATATGGCAGATAAAACAGGGGAATGTATGATTAAAGAAAGGAAGGAAAATAACAGGATCAGGGGAGGGGAGGGGGAATAGGAAAATTAAAAAAAGATGTAACAACAAAGATGGGGCACAAAAATCAGAGGGAAGAAATTAATGATAGAAGGATTTTACTTAGCGCATATTAACTAGTATAGTTCCATATGCACTTTACAATTACTGAACAAAATATGAATATATATACGAAAGGACAATAAACAAAATATACCGTAATGAAAGAAATATGAACGAAAAAAAAAGAAACAATGTAGAAATATTGTCAGTATAGAGAAAAGCTATGGAGTAAGAATCTGAACTTTTGCATTATTCAGAGAGAAAGGAAACATGGCAAGAGAGAGAGAGAGAGAAAAAAATGGTAAAAAAAAACGGCTGTCTTGTAGGCCATCACAGTATGAGGCTGTTAAGTAGAGCATGAACAATCGACTATGTTTGCCTCCAGATTGAAATTGGCCGCTCGCTTTATTCCCTGCTCGACTTAGACTGTCTGCTAGCTTCAGACAATCTATTTTACTGGGAGTGATCTACCCTGCACCGTTCACACTGCCAAATCTTGAACATTGACAACAAAAACTGCGTACACCAAGTGTACAGTTGACAGAGCACAACACTAGTCATTTTACTGTGGTGTTAATTTATTGGTTTTAATTGAACACTCTGTGTTATTACACACTTTGGATAATTGATTTTACATTGTTTGGTGTTATGTTCAATCTCTATGGTGTAATTTTATTGCCTCAAGGTGTGGTCCTCTAGGGAAACCAACTGGTGTAAGTTTTAACACCCTATTAACAGTTTATAAACACTCCTTTTTCCTGGTTAGGGTAATCATCGTTTTGCTGGCAGTGGGGATGTGCTATATATTTGTCAGTATTACTGCTGATCATTTGCATAGGGGTAACTAGTTCGGTTCCCCTGATCATATGAAACATCAGAAATGTCATTGTATTCTAAGCTGTATTTTGTCTACATCCAAGCTAGAATACTTATTTTAAATGTCATGAATATCCTACAGGTTTTGCAGTATACATGTAGCTTGATGACTTTCAATCCACTGCCCTTATATAGGTCTAGATTATAAAAGAATAATCTTTTTAACAAAGAGAATAATTTTTTTTCACCGAAATATTCATGAATGAGCGAATATTGCATTGACGTTATAGTTCCTTATTACACCATTGCATGTCATGCCAGTAATTTATTTGTTTTTTAAATTAGAAAAATCGATGCAACAATTTAATTGGCAATGCCAGGGTATTCCATTTTAGGGGAGGGGCTGAAATTGCAAATATATAATTTGTATTTCATTAAAATTGGGTACAAATGACCAAGCTTCCCTTTCCTTTCTTTCCTTCATCCTTCCTCCTTTTTCCTCATCCTGAGATAATTTTATGATAGAGAAATTTGCATGAATTTCTTTCTCCCGATTCATGTCTGATTGTCAAATTAAAGAGAAATGCCAGTAGATGCAGTAAACACTGATTTCATGAGAAAGTCTGTAAAACCAGGCTTAAATGTCAGAATATCATCGAGGATCTAGATCTGGTACAATTACATAAACTGAACTTTGTGAAATCTTGAAATCTACGCTGAAAAATGTTCACACTGAAGATCACCAACACAGATAGGCACACATGGGACAGTGTATTATTATTTGCTGGAATAAAGACCCGATGAAGTGACCGAATCCGCGCTTATTTTGCTTATTTCTCAGCAATTACACAATTTCTTCCAGAATCCTTTGGCACATTTTTTATTCATACAAACAGACACTTGGGTGGTCATTATATTAGATTTTGTAAAAAGTCATTTTGAGATCGTTACCAAAACTGGAATTGTTTTTGAAATGTACTGTATGAACCCACCAATGATAATCAAACATAGGGTATCCGCGTCCCGTCTTACAAAGAGTTACGATTGATCAAATCAATCTCAACTCTATGGAAATCCATCCATACCGTCATAATTTTTTTCTACAAGAAATTTGCTCAATCTCCATAGTAAACAAAGAGAATCACACTGAATCTTCACGAGAATGATGAATGTATGAATGTAAATCATATCTAGAAAATATTTTGGACAAATTTGCATTTTAGATGTTGACGTTGCTGGTCGACCATAGTTGTGGTTGATTGGATCAATCGCAACTCCAATCCTAACTCTATGGATATCCATCAGTGTTATAATTTTTTCTACAGGAAATTTGCAAAATGTCCTTTGAAAATAGGAGATCACACCAAATTGTCAAGAAATCAATAAATTTATGGATATACATTCATATCTAGATTTTTTTTGAACAGACATGCATTTTATATGTTGACTTTGCTGTCTTTCCATAGTTGCGATTGATCAATCATAAGTCTTTGTAAGATGGGCCCTTGGTTTCCATTTTCCAGCCATGCATTATCAGCCAACTCCTGATGATATAATTTGCCAAGGTTTAGATCATGTGATATATATTTAAGCGGGACGCCCACAACATGCAGAAATGAGGTTGTATATTTACAGGCCAATTCACAGTGATATCATTTATCAGGTTTTTGATCAAATGTGGGACGTCTCCAATATGGAGTAATGGGTTAGGCCTATCAGGTGGCACAGTTCGCATAAATGTCATAAGTGGATCCAGGGGCCTGTTTCAAGAGTTAGAATTATTGTAACTTTGCCATTAACAGGGCTCGGCAGCCATGAATTACTATCAATATTTCCTTGAGGATTATACAATAGTGGCAACTTTAATTATTTAAAGACAATTGTTTTTATGAAACCGGGCACCAGAAAATGATAGGATTGTTTTATTAATGTTTGAATTTCGAATGTCTTTTTACTAGAAATATACAGTGTACATGTAGATGATGATGAATTAAGGACAACTTTGTGAAGATGAGGAGGAGGGAGGGGGAGTAAGGAAAATAGGGGAAGGTGATGGGAGGGGGTAGATGGAGGAAGGAGATAAGGGGAGGGGGGGGAGAGTGGGGGGGTGAGGAGAAAAAGGAGGGATGGGGGTGGGGCGTAGAGGGAGGAAGGAAAGGAGAGAGGGGGAGTGAGAAGGGGGATGGGGTGTAGAGGGAGGAAGGAAAGGAGGAGGGAGGGGAGTGAGGAGAAGAAGGGGGATGGGGGTGGGGTGTAGAGGTAGGAAGGAAAGGAGGAGGGAGGGATGGGGGCTGTGTAGGGGAGTAAGGAGAATAGGGAAGATGATGGGAGGGGGTAGACGGAGGAAGGAGATTAGGGGAGGAGGGAGGGAGAGGGGGGGGGGGTGAAGAGAAAAAGGAGGGATGGGGGGTGGGGTGTAGAGGGAGGAAGGAAAGGAGGAGGGAGGGGGGGGGTGAGGAGAAGGAGGGGGGGTGAGGAGAAGGAGGGAGGGGGAGCGAGGAGAAGGAGAGATGGGGGGTGGGGTGTAGAGAAAGGAAAGGAGGAGGGAGGGATGGGGGCTGTGTAGGGGACTAAGGAGAAAAGGGGAAGATGATGGGAGGGGTGTAGACGGAGGAAGGAGATGAGGGGAGGAGGGAAGGAGAGTGGGGGGGGGGGGTTGAGGAGAAAAAGGAGGGATGGGGGTGGGGTGTAGAGAGAGGAAGGAAAGGAGGAGGGAAGGATGGGGGCTGTGTAGGGGCGTAAGGAAAATAGGGGAAGATGATGGGAGGGGGTAGACGGAGGAAGGAGATGAGGGGAGGGAGAGTGGGGGGGTGAGGAATGGATGGGGCTGTGGAGGGGGAGGAAGAGGGAGAGAAGTGCAAATGAAGAGGCAGGAGGAGGAGGAGGAGAGGGGAAGAGAAGAGGATAAAGGTATAGAAGGGGAGGGGAAAAAGATAGACATGATGTAAAGAGTAGAAGGTGAATGGGTGGGGGGTGACTGTTTTATATTTAGTTTTTTTCTGCTTAAAGTGTACCTTTTTACAATCACATTGTCATTTTTTCATACATGTATCGGGGTTCAATGGGTTATGTTTTTTTCCGAGTAGAAGGAAGATGACACAGAAAATTGGTAAACTAGAGCCCAGACTACCCAACCAATAATGATGTAGGCAGGTTTTTGGCCAGGGTAGCTCTGCCAATCACATAAAGACAATGCTTGACCCGAACTACATTTATTCTGAAAGCTTCAGTTTCAGTCTTATTCATTTATTTGTTTCTTGAAACCAGGTTTTTGTATAGCATGCGAAAGAGAAATTTCATAATATAACTCCCTCATAGGAAGTGCCTTTGTACTCACTAAAAAAATTATTCAAACATTCTTTGACCGGAACGACATTTATGAAATTGTCTCATTTGTTTGTTTTTTTGTTGGTTAAATTAAGATGGGTAGTTAGTCAATATTGATAATGCAGTATTATACCACTAACATCATAATTTGTATGTGTTTTATATACTACATGGTCTTCCAACTGAAAAGTGCTTTAGGAAAGTGGTATTTACTTCTACACATGTCATTCAAATAACATGCATTTTTTTTTACTCTAATGTAAAATTGTTATATAGAACAATTGCTACGTACGTGTAGAACCTGGAGAAGGTCACAGTGCTTGTATATATTAAATAAAAATGACATTGGTTAAATCTGGGAGGACTTACTTTGACTAGAACAGAATTAGATATACTGAACTAAACAACAACAAAAACAGAAAAATAGATATGAATCTGTGATGCATATGATCCTGATGCAGAGTTAAACTGGAGGTTCACTTTCATAGGTTTTTACTGAAATCTCGTAAAAAGTAGATTGCATAAAATGTACTAATCCTCTATTTTCATCATCCATTGACCATTCCCTTGTAAAATTTGACACGGAAAATCCCTTTGTTCTCATAGGGTACTCCCCCTTGAAGACCCCCGGGCTTGTTCCTTCGTTGTAAAAATTTAATTAAGGAAATCCCATGAACTCAAGAAAAAGGGATGAGATCGCAATAAGAGAATGGAATATGCTACTCACAGAGTCTTATTAATTTTTCATGGG
This sequence comes from Lytechinus variegatus, assembly GCF_018143015.1. Lineage (NCBI taxonomy): Eukaryota > Metazoa > Echinodermata > Echinoidea > Temnopleuroida > Toxopneustidae > Lytechinus > Lytechinus variegatus. The sequence continues at coordinate 2,539,680 of NC_054747.1, read as the reverse complement.
GTGCTCCCCTTTCAACTGGCTTGCAAAATATGATGTTTTGTTCCCTTCATGATAAAATTTTCATGGGAGATATATTAAAAGCTTTGTAGAAAAAGGTAATATCCCAATAAAAAAATGAGATGGTAAACAGTATCTAGACTCATGGGGCACTCCCTGAAGGAAAAAGAATTACACAGGGGCGGGGGGGTGATTTAGCCCCCAAAATGCTCAAAAGATCCATGGAAACCTAAAAAAAAGGGAGCCCTGGGAATGTTGCAGATGTAGGCAATAATAAATGAAAAGTAGCCCCCCCCCCAAAAAAAAAAAAAAAGAAACCTGGCCTGGCACTCCCCCTTTAATACACCCCTCCTCACTGACTTGGTTTTTTTCTCACGTGCATAGCAGTGAGACTATAGGCGCCGCTTTTCCGACGGCGGCGGCAACATGAAATCTTAACCTAAGGTTAAGTTTTTGAAATGACATCATAACTTAGAAAGTATATGGACCTAGTTCATGAAACTTGGCCATAAGGTTAATCAAGTATTACTGAACATCCTTTTAGAGTTTCATGTCACATGACCAAGGTCAAAGGTCATTTAGGGTCAATGAACTTAGACCATGTTGGGGAATCAACATCAAAATCAACATCACTTCCCCCCACCACCTTGCAGACCCCAGGCTTGCAAAATATGTTAAATGCCCGTCATGGTTCAATTAATGAATTCTGGAGAAAAGGACAATGTCACAATTTGAAACAAAATGTAGAGGTAAAACAGATTAAAAACAAAAAGTTAGACTCTTAATTTTGGTCAGGCACTCCCCTTACAGACCCCCAGAATGTACTTGTAGTTTTGATCTCTATTTTTCGCTCTGGAGAACTCTGAAGAAAGGGATAATATGACAATATAAAACAAAATTGAGAGAAATCAGAATAAAACAGAAGGTTAGACTCTTGCTTTTCGTGGGGCGCTCCCCCTTCGCGGACCTCCAGGTTTGCAAAATATGTTTTGAGGAAGGAAGCGTTTGAGCGCGCCTGATGTGAGGAGCAGTCGAGTGAGAAGGTGGCTGGCAGGAAAAAACAAGAGTTCAGATCAAAGTTAGGGAAGGAGTGATGGGGGGATAGATGGAGGGGGAAGGTGAGATAGACAGAATGGGAAAAGATGAGTGAAGGATTAAAGGAAATATCGGATTCTTCATATCAATGGTGTAGGTTGAAGGGAAGGGTGGAAGCTATAAGATACGTAAGTATGAGGTTGAAAGACAGTTTGATTTATCCAGCTCAGTGGTTGAGGGAAGAAGGGATGGATGGATAATGAAAGAGAGATGGATAAAATTGGAAGAAAGATAAGTGAAAGATTAAAGGAAATTACAGATTCTTCATGTAAGTGAGTGCAGGTTGAAGGGAAGGGTGGAAGCTATAAGATAAGTAAGTATAAGGTTGAAAGACAGTTTGGTTTATCCAGCTCAGTGGTCGAGAGAAGAAGGGATGGATAGGTAGTGAAAGAGCGATGGACAGAATTGGAAGAAAGATGGAGTGAAATATTGAAGGAAATATCGGATTCTTTAGGTCAGTTGCAGGATGAAGGGAAGGGTTGATTGTAAAAGAAAGAGGTAGAAAGGAAGAGAGGGGAAAAGTTTGAAGGACAATTTGATTCATCCAGCTCAGTGGTCGATGCAAGAAGGGGATGGATTGATGGATAGTAAAAAGAAAGATGGATAGAATAGGAAAAATGGGCATAAGATTGAAGCGATTATCTATTAATCAAGGATCAGTGATAAAGGGAAGGATGGATCTGAAGGAAGATAGGGTAGGAAGAGATGAGTGAAAGATTGGTTGTGACTTGAAGGTTTCCTGGCATTTGCTTTATCATACATGGTATTATACATAGAATCCCTGATTTTGATTGGCTGTAGAGCATCATGACCATGAGAGTTACCACTCCTTGACATAATTACCTCAATAATAACTGCATGCAATTGCAATTTGCTTAAACTTCTCAGTTATCAAAGTATTTTCTTTAAACTTGATCATCTATCTTCATGATGGCAATGCATGATAACTATGTGTTGGTGAACTATTATGTACATGTCATGAAACCTTTTTTGTTTCCATTCTGGAGTTCACTGATATGCTTCTGAGATGATTATATTAGGACGTTATCTGTTTTTAAACATTGTTACACACATTGATATAGATCATGTAGCCTATTTTCTTTAATCATGTGACGATAACACATGATTTTTCGTACTGCTTTCCCCATGAAAGAATTAAAATTCTAGAGTTGGAATCTCATGGAATTCATTTCTAAAATACCTCTCCCAATATATTCTATAAAGTACCATTCCCCACCATTTCACTTATGAGTTTTTCTCTTTCACTTTTTTTCTTTGCAGATCCCATTCCAGAGCTGGAATCTAATGGAATTTATTGTGGAATAAATCAGGTCTTAATGTCTGTTTTATTTTTATTGCCAAACAACCCACTATAGTAAAGAGGTAAGTGTTCACTCTCTGTAAAAACCATTCAGAGAAATGAGCTATTTGAATCTCTATTTGGGGAGGGGGAGGGGGGTGTTTGATGAGGCAAATAGTAGTTTTCACTGACAAAGTTGCTCTGAACCACTCAGATGCAAGCAACTTGACAGCTTATAGCAATAGGCCTAGTCGGAGAAAAATCACTTGAAAGTTAACTTCATGAAATAATCCTCAGGTTTTTGTCTCACCTGCGAAGCAAAGTGAGACTATAGGCGCCGCTTTTCCGACGGCGGCGGCGGCGGCGTCAACATCAAATCTTAACCTGAGGTTAAGTTTTTGAAATGACATCATAACTTAGAAAGTATATGGACCTAGTTCATGAAACTTGGCCATAAGGTTAATCAAGTATTACTGAACATCCTATTAGAGTTTCATGTCACATGACCAAGGTCAAAGGTCATTTAGGGTCAATGAACTTAGACCATGTTGGAGGAATCAACATCGAAATCTTAACCTGTGGTTAAGTTTTTGAAATGTCATCATAACTTAGAAAATATATGGACCTAGTTCATGAAACTTGGACATAAGGTTAATCAAGTATCACTGAACATCCTGCATGAGTTTCACGTCACATGACCAAGGTCAAAGGTCATTTAGGGTCAATGAACTTTGGCCGAATTGGAGATATCTGTTGAATTCCCATCATAACTTTGAAAATTTATGGATCTGATTCATGAAACTTGGACATAATAGTAATCAAGCATCACTGAAAATTTTGTGCAAGTTTCAGGTCTCATGATTAAGGTCAAAGGTCATTAGGGTCAATGAACTTTGGCCGAATCGGGGGTATCTGTTGAATTACCATCATAACTTTGGAAGTTTATTGTGCTAGTTCATTAAACTTGGACATTAGAGTAATCAAGTATCACTGAACATCCTGTGCACATTTCAGGTCACATGACCAAGGTCAAAGGTCAATGAACTTTGGCCGAATTGGGTGTATCTGTTGAATTACCATCATAACTTTGAAAGTTTATGGATCTGATTCATGAAACTTGTACATAAGAGTAATCAAGTATCACTGAATATCCTGTTTGAGTTTCAGGTCACATGATCATGGTCAAAGGTCATGTAAGGTCAATGAACTTTGGCCATGTTGGGGTTTTTTGGTGAATAACCATCATATCTCTGTAAGTTTATTGGTCTAGTTCATAAAAAGTGGACATAAGAGTAACCATGTATCACTGAACATCTTGTGCGAGTTAGAGTAGTATTCAAAGTCAGCACTGCTGCTATATTGAACCGCGTGATGCAGGTGAGACGGCCAGAGGCATTCCACTTGTTTATTCTTCAAATTGGCAACACTACATGTTTAGTTTGTGAAATTTATGCAGCAGAAATTCACTGAGGTTGACAAGCAATTTGCGAATTTGTGTAGAAAATGTGACCTTTTAAGTTTCCATAAATTCCATCAAAACTCCCTGGAAAATTTGGGAAAAAAAATTATCCTGCAGTTTCAAATTTTGTGGGAAACATTTGACTTTCTTAGAGCATTCCCGTACCAATAATACCTCAGTCAAATTTGCTTTACGGTGGCCGTACAGGTACAGCACATGAAAAAAAAACAGCCGTTTTATTCAAACTGCCATAATCGAGCTATTACAAAAAATGTTGAAACGGTTGTTTTTGACTCGCTGTACGGCCGCCGTAGAGCAAATGTGGCTCTGGTATAAGACTGCTTTACGAGAAGTGGTTCTGAAAACCAGTTCAGGAGACTGATGGTGATGAGAATGCAAGCAAAGCGATCTTCTAATTAGGTTTAATAAACTGGTTTAAGGAAATCGGTTCAGGGTCATAGTTTAGGGCTGTAACTGGTCAACTTTTTAAACCCTAGTTTATTTCAAAATACAGTTGTGTTAAATCTATTTCAACCTCGCTTTTAACCATGTTTTTAAAACTTTTTTTAGACAAGTGCCAACTGCAATTTCTTAAGTTGAGCGAAATAAAATTACAAATTTTCAGAAACTTGGACTGTGTATAGGAGGTGTAGATCATATACCCCACACAGGTGGGTCACTTGAGGGATTTATTCAAAGTAAATGGAGCGCGTTAACCTCCAATTAAAGTCAACAATGAGTAATTTTTAACCCAGATCTGTCGATTGTTCAGGGAATTGATCCAGTTTTAGAACATTTGATGTGGGAATCGTCCTACCACGTAGTCTGTCATGCGTTCATTGTGCTTGGGTGAATTATTGCATTTTAGCCCTATTTTAAAGTTCAAAGTAAGGTGACTTGATCTTACAGACTATATACAGTACAGAATCTGCGGCTTGCGGAATAACTTGTGAAATAAAGCATTGAGGTAAATTTAGATTAATCGCAACTTTGCAATCAATCACAGCTGCTGTATCCTAATTATTTTACTACAGGTCCTTTGTAAGCTTTACACAATGTAGCAAATTTTGGCGGGCGAGCTAAAAAGTTGCTCCAGATATTTTTTAAAGAATTTTTTTTCACCTGTCTAAAGCTCATGAAGTTGTAAGGCCTACTTTGGTTTTGTTAGACTAGATGCAAAATTCTGATTGCAAGTTTTTTGGCACAAGACTAAAACATTTGTTTTGTGTCCTATCACCCATCCTCCATGAAATAAAGTCTGAAAATAAAGACTATCATCAAGGGGAGGGAATCTGGTGCCAAATGAGGGTGACTTCACTGTCCTCGATGACAGCAGACATAAGGTCAAAGGTCGTGTAGGTCAGTAGTAGGTCTGGGAGTTGGCCTTTCTTTGAACTTGCGAAGGAAACTTGTTTTGATGCGAGGAGGTTTCGTTAGAGAGCTTCATAGCGAGGGAAACCTTGCTTTGGGTACCACATGAAGTTCTTATTGGTGAAAGTTCTGACGGACAATCTGCTGCTTGTGATTGTTTGCAAATGAGTGCTTTTAAAGGATTTTAGACCACTGTACCAACTTGATTGTGGATACTATGCTTGGATACTGCATCTTCTATAGGCAGGTGGATTTATGTATAAAGATATGTGAATCGTTCTAAACGTTTAATGTAGGTTCCTATGACTGATTCACTCTGCTAGGTTTTATGTTGGCAGCCAATGATGCCTAATGCTTCCAAACATTGTTGGAGCTATAGTCGATAGTGGTCGGCACTGGTCAGGCCCAACTGGTACAGAAAATTTCTGACCACCACGTATTATGAGAACACTGCTTCTGACTACAACTGATTTAAAAAGAAAAGTGTTCAAAAAACAAGTCCTTGCAAAGAAGAATTGTAATTGAACTCATTTCTGTCTTTAATCTTTTTTTTATATTCATAATTTAAGAGAAGCATTTCTATATTTGATGAATATTAGTTTATTTTCAAATGTTTGCCAATGTCAGATAGTTACATGGAGTTCATTCACTTTCTTCTTGGCCGAACAAAACTTTGTATTGCCGTGAAATACACGTAGCGACCAACTCTAAAGCAGCCTTAGCTAGAACACTGCTCCGATATCTCCATATTCTCTGTGCAAAGGTTGTTGCTACTGGGATTGGATATTCACTGCTTTTCTCCTCTGTTTCTGTTCAAAATCGCTCACCGTTTAATCTTGAAATTAATATTTCTTGTTCTCGCTTAACTCAGAAGGCCTTCTATGGAGCTATCTGTACATACCCAGGAATCTTGGACTACTATGGATATACTCAAATAGGACTGGATAATAGTAAGAAGGTAAGTGGGACAGGGTTTACATTCCCCCATTAGAGATAAGCATAAGGGGGGGGGTTCCCCTAAAATAGTTAAAATAAAAAAGCCCTATCAATATTGAATAAAAAGCCCCTCGAATAGGACTGAATGATCGTAAGAAGGTAAGTGGGACAGGGTTTACATTCCACCATTAGAGATAAACATGGGGGGGTGCCCTTAAATAAAAAATAGCCCTATTAAAATTGAATTAAAAGCCCCTCGATTAGGACTGAATGAACGTAAGAAAGTAAGGGGGACAGGGTTTACATTCCACGATTAGAGATAAATAAGGGGTGGGGGGTTGTTCCTTAAAGTAAACATTTCCAATGATAGCCGTAGTAAAATTGCAAAGGAAAGCACTTGTCGATCCAGTATAAAATATAATTTGGCTTGGACATTAATGTCATTGTAAATTATTTTACTTCAGTACAAAGGCCAATAAAATATATAAAAAATAATGTTGTAACCTAATGCAAAAAAGCAACTTTAACTCTATAAAAGAATCCTTGAAAAAGCACATGTAACCGTATTTGATTCAGTAAATATTCAATTTGAATTTGTTGAAATGTCAATGAAAAAGAACCTTTATAACTTATTGCAAAAAAAAACCCCTGTAACTCTCAATTTAGTTAGATTTATACCAAAAGTAATTTGGACAGAATCTAAGAAAAAGATTGTCCCTTTTAAATAGAAAATATTCCCTCCTACACGCAGTCACCTCGATGATGTACAAGGAAATTATTTTTTCGACTATCAATTTATAATTTTGTTTCTGTAAAGCGGTTTATGGATTTATATTATTGCATGCACTCCCTAAGCTTAATTTATTTGCATTAAGAAAATGGAAACGTGTCTTTTCCGTTTTGCCTGAGAGCTTGGATTGAATAATAAACTCTTAAAAAGTTTCAAACTAAAATATGGTAATAACCTTACTGGATTTTCCAGATAATATGACATTAATTCAGGGTATTCATTGCATTGAAACCATATACGCTATCAATATCACATCATACATTTATATGATGAAATAGTATTATAACCTCTGCTTAACTTAGAAAACATCTAAAGGATTTCATTTAATCCCTTCTGCACCTGTGTACTGATACATGAATAGAATTCCTTTTCCCTAAAATTGGATTTCTTATGGAAACAGATTTCAATGCATTTGCAATTTTATTTGTAATGATAAAATCTTCAAAGGTTTTTCCTTCTTGAGTTTGCATAGAATAGGCAGAGTGCATTTGCTGATTTTAAATCCTTTATCCTAAAAATTTCACCACTTAAGGTTTTGATTTTTCTTTTGGTTGGCATGAAAAAGAAAAGATTTGATGAATCGATGTTTTTTTCTAACAAAATTGAGAGGTTAGCTGAGTAAACTATTAACAAAGAGATTTGTTACATGTAGTATATTCCTTTGAATCCGAGATTCAGAAGGACTTTGTTTTAAAGACTGTTAATGCTAGAAGAAAAGGGTATTTTATCTTGCTTTATCTTCAACATTATTTCCAAGGATACACTGCTTTATCTATTCTAGATCTCTGTTGGATTGCGAGGATGGCTGTGCCCTATTTAAATACCTTTATTCCTCATCGCTACGGTTAAGGGGAAGTTCATGCGAAAACTCACCTAAATTTAGTTGCTTTTGTTTAATTTTGTCTTTTTCTATTCCTGCATTTCCGTGTTGATGTGAGCGATATCCGGGGGGGGGGGGGGGGATGTATTTTGAATCTGTCTCTTTCTTCTTGTATGGTAATGAGCAAAAGAAAATCAACAAAGGGTTTTACCAATTCCGCCTTGTCTGATAGTGGGCAGTATTTTAACGTTGGGTAAGAAATATTTGGAGGAAACAAATGTGAGAAAAATTAATTTTGATATAAGAGAAAGAGAGAGGAATGAAATGGGGATTTGTTAAGAGGATGATACCCTCCCCCCCCCCCCTCAAAAAAAAAAGTAATGAGTAATCTATTACACCAATATTTTAACATTCAGATAATTCTACAAATTGTTTTCAGCATATCTACTTGTAAGGGTTATTATTTAAAGATTCTGGTGGTTGCTGAAATAAAAAGTTGGGGATTTTCATGTAATGGTGGTTATTCAAAATTAGCAAAACTAAAATTACAGCTGAAATTTCCACTCATCAGTATTCAGTATTGCCAAAAGGCTCTGCTTATATTAGTGAGATGAATTTTGTGTATTTGAATGAATTTAGTTAAGAGCAAGCCTGCGAAATAACAGAGAGAGAGAGAGAGGGGGACGGAAAGAGAGAGAAAATATGACAAATAGGATTAGTTTTGGTCAAAGTTCGCACTACTTGTCTTCAATTATACTCCTACCTATAATTGCTCCCTACATGTAGATCCTACTTTCTAAACCTTGGCACACCGCTTCTAGAGGAGTACCTGGGCAATTTCCCATTTTGAAAAGCGGCATTCACCGAAAATCTGTCGGCTATATCCAACTGAAAGTAGAATTTGTTTATTTTTCTCTGTGTAGACAAAATGAAAAAATTGTTTATATCCCAATGTAGACAAAAAGACCCAAATTCACAAGGATTGTTATGAAACTGGGTTGAACTCGTGGTTTCTGCATATTTCCTCTATAAATTACTCTCGATTTACCTGAGTATCAAAAGATGTCCAATGATGATGCACAAATTTTTTTCACATTGTTACCATGTTTGAGCATGCTAATCATTGCTGCAATTTATTTTGTTGACACACAGCATACACACATGTATGAAGAAATGATGATTTCAGGTAATTACAAAGGAAAAAGGAAAGTAGGGACATGACATCATCAGCAAACCTAATGAATATTCATGAAGGCATGCATATAACTTTTTACAAAATAGTATTTTTAAAAAAATCAATAACTTTGTTGTTGTTTTTCTTCAGATTTTGATGAAATTTCAGCATTTTTCTCAGTGAATATTGATATTTCAGCCCAGAATACCCTTTCAAGAACGCCAAAGAAAAAAGAATTTACATTTTAGAATATGGAAAGTGGGGGTCTCTGTAGATATTCCCTTTGATCTTGTCAATTTCTTCTGCCATGTTCCTTGACCAACCTCACTGTATGTAGAATGTTGATACTTCATTCTCCCTTTCAGAACGACTGTTGTCTGTGAATGCTCGTTTTTGTGTGGAAGGGCATTTTCCGGTTATTTCCGAATCATCAACATTGAATTACCTACTTGACCCGACCTGTCCCGAAACCACATCTAAACCGCAAAAAGTGCTAGAAGTATTAAGATACCTACTGAATGAGCAAACTGACATGGCCAATGACAGGATATTACCCTAAAAATGACCAATGCTTTACTCTTGTGGTAACGCAGTAAGTAATTTTCCAGATGTAGTTCATGCGTGCATTCTGAATAGTGTTGGCAAGTTGCACATGGGTCTGCCCTCTATGTGTGTGTGTGTGACAGACCCGGGGGGGCCACTTCCATTCACGAGTGGATACCATGCGCGACCATGGGGTCTCGAAAGCACCCTTAACACGTAATTTCCATATTCTGAAAATGCACCCTTTAACAACAAGTATTGGCGTGTGAAACCCTATCCTTAACAAGGATTGGAAACAAAACTATACTCTTGGCAAATATTCCCTGAAATGAACCCCTAAACAAGTACATGAATGTTTTATTGTTAGGGGTCTTTCGGTCGTCAGCTTTACGTTATTAAGTACGACCCCACCTTCTACACCTCGCGCAAATCGGACTCTAAACACGAAGTGTTGGGGCAAAAAGGATATCCTTTAGAAAACATTTTAATTTTGTTTTATCATCCCCGCAAATTCGACCCTAAACACGTAATTTTCCTAGCGAAATATATACCCTTTTTTCATTATTTTTGTGTTTTTGACACCCTTATCACGTTACGTACGTAACGTGCCCTATCGTGAAAAAGACATCCTTTTTACGTGTTTTTTTGGTCGCGCATGGTATCCACTCGTCAATGTAAGTGGCCCCCCGGGATGACAGATCAGAAAATCAAGAATTTTCAATTTTTATTATGCTCATGGAAATAATAAGCAGGTATTGCTTATAATGATAATTAGGGCTTTGGTTTAAAGAGTGATGTGAGAGAGGAAAGCAATGTCTGAAATGAATAATAATCCGCTTTTATATAATAATAAGAATAGTCATTTCTCGTATAGCGCATAACAAATTTTGAATAACGTCTCTATGTGCTTCCAAAGGACTTGGATATTATTACCCCAGCTGTAGCTCAAGCAGCTTTCCAGCACTTGGCATTTCAAGGAATAAATTCCTGCTAGGTACCCATTCACCTCACCTGGGTTGAGTGCAGCACAATATGGATCAGTTTGATGTAGCGCTTGATACATTGGAACGACGTCTCTAAGTGCTTTACAGATATATTATTATCCCGGTCACCAGATCCTGGCAATCCCGCATACAATGTATGCACCTTCTCCACTCGCTCTGGAGCATTTCAACAAGAGTTCCAAGACTCAATTGCTAGGCATACTACATAAGGCTTTTGCATCGTACCAGATACTCATGTAATACCTGGGTGGAGAGTGGCATATTGTGGATTGACGCCTTGTCAAAGGATGCTAGGCCATGGTGGGATTTGAACACATGACCCTCTGAAAACAAGGCGAGAGTCAGAACTGCTGCACCACAACGCTTGCAATATAAACCTGAAGAAAGGTGTTATATTCATTGAAAGCTAAAAATGATTCCAGTTTATTTTATGGTTTAATGCCAGTCTTTGGTATTATGATAGGGGTATTTGGCGCCAAAAGTTATAAGAGGCATACTTTCCAGACCATTGGGCTGGCTGTTATGGTCGTGAAGACTTTCATAATGTCATTTGTAAGGCTATTAAAAGCTATATATGGAAGGGAGATTAAGAGAGTGAATAGCATGAGGTCTAGGCCTTTTGTATGTGTGGAAATTAATGAGAAATATTGAAATAGATATTTTTTTCTCAACGTGTCTGGTTTCAATTTGAACTTAAGGGATATGCAAGTTTGTCAGTAGGCTTGCTTAATACATAGCCAATATATACTGTAAATGTATTGTTCTGGCATGTGCAAACAAGATCTGTTAATTCTCCAGGAAAATTCCTAATGAAATAGCTGTTATTTCTTTGATTTTTGATGACAAATGGCTAGTAATGGAAACTCTTGTAAGGAAAGGTGCATGCATATGGAGAGAGGGATTAATGCAGTATTTTACAAAGTAGTAATGATAAAAAGGGGTTGGTTTTTTTTACTCAGGAGATGAATAAATGAATAATAAACCAAATCCATGATAAAGCATTTCAAGAATATCTAGAAAAACTCAATGGCCCATATTGTGAAGTCAGGTTTAACTTAAACTCAGATTCAAAGTTGTGGTTTAAATATAGAAAGCCAAAAGTGTCAATTTTTTTGTTAAGTTGTATGTCTCTTATGTTTACTGTGCTTTCCTGATTCATCGACGGTGCAGACAATCATCTATTTATATTTCCTAGACAATCATGAATGATTTGAGAGCCAAATGGGCTGAAATATGATATCCCTACAGTTATTGATTATGTAACAATTGGCTATCCATACTTAGACCACAACTTTAAACCTGAGTTTAAGTTAAACCCGACTTCAGAATACGGGCCAATGATTCTTGTGTTATGTCCAATGAGGATTCTTGTCAGTTTTTCACATTTCCCCTGCGGCGGCCATATGACGAGTTGAAAACGGCCGTTAAAAGTTTTTTTTTGTACCGGCTATGTATGTAAGGTAGGTAAATATAGGTGGTTGTAATAAAAGAAGTAAAACAGGTGTATTCGGCTCGCCGTACGGCCGCCATAGGGGGAAGTGTGACTGAAGCATGGAGCAACGATTTATATTCAACTTAGCCAAGAGATGGAATGGGTCGGTCATACATGTATAAGGCCTACTGGTACTCAAATACATGCGAATCGAGTTTTGTATGGTATACCACTTAAAAATCCTCCACTCACCATAGTGCACAGAATGACCCCAATACCACATGCACTAGATTGGCAAAAGGGGTAGGCTTGTATTGTTATTCAATTATTGCAACAATACATGCAGTTTCACGCCTAATCTGTTAATAATACCCCCAAAGGGCTTCATTCAATGGCCATGATAATGACCACTGAAGTGACTGACCAATTGGTCAACAATGGAGTGACCATGGGAGAAGCTTGACCAGTGCATTGGGCTGTCATGGATGGTGTGAAATTCAATGACAGCTCTCTTACAGTTATATTCAAGATGGTCAGACTGCAGTAGTCTCTTAACTCAGACCTTTTGGTGGAACTAGCAAAAAGTGATAATTGTAGTCTCTTAATTCACAACTCACTTAGAGCTACCAGTTAGTGATATTTCTACATTCATCACTTTAGGGGATTTAATTTATCTTCTTAGTTCTCACGTTGGGTACAAGTTCAATTTAACATTTTGTATTTTGACATTACAAGTAGTAGTTGAGACCAAGATCGTAGATGTGTTCGCATGGTGCGGTCACAAAATGTCACTGCATGCTGCTCCTATCGCATAAAAACATGGAATGTTGTGACCAGTGGATTAGTATCTGGAGTATGAAACCGAGGTTGTGGGTTCGGATCTCAGCCATGGCAGATTTTCCTTCAGCAAGAAATTAGAGTCGACCCAGGGGGGGCGTGAATGGGTACCCAGTAGAATTTATTCCTTGAAGATTTTTGCACTTACATGTATATTGTGGCTTAAAGGTCAAGTCCACCCCAGAAAAATGTTGAGTTGAATAAATATAGAAAAATCAGACGAGCATAATGCTGAAAATTTTATCAAAATCGGATGTAAAATAAGAGTTGTTGCACTTTCGCTTTTTTTTACAAAACAGTGATATGCACAACTGAGTGACATGCATATGAGTCAGTCGATCATGTCCATCACTCACTATTTCTTTTGTGTTTTATTGTTTGAATTATACAATATTTCATTTTTTACAAATTTGATTATACCGACCAACTTGACTGAACCATATATTGAACAATGCTAATTTCATATGTTCAGGGCAGAATCGTTTCACTTGGCAGTGAGGAGAAAATTAGAATATTTTACATAATGTAATACAAAAGAAATAGTGAGTGGATGACATCATCAGTCTCCTTATTTGCATACCGACCAGAATGTGCATATAACTGTTTTGGGAAAATAAGCGAAACTTTAAAATGTCAACTTATTTTACATCCGATTTTGATGAAATTTTCAGTGTTATGCTTGTTGGATCTCTTCATTCAAATCAATTTTTGGTTGGGGTGGACTTGTCCTTTAAGGTTTAGCCAGGGTAATGATATCAAGTGTTGTAGTGCATATGCATCCATATAGGGGAAGTACCCATTAAATCATACTATATAGAGTCTGAATGATTCAGACTAGCTACTGGTCAGCAAATGCTGTGGTTTTTGTGGTCAGTCTGGCCTTTTGTCCTTGCTAATAGGCTGGATAGTCTGCAGAATAAATCAATGCCATGGCCAGCAGGTTTAGAAGGAGGTCAAGGTCACTTGGGGTTCAGAGTGAGAGCTGATGGTCAGAGACCATTTAGTATTTGAAAGCAGACCCAGTTTTCCGTAGTGGACATGGCAATTTGCTGTTTGACCACTTAAGAATTTTGACACAGAATTTTAAGACTACTGTTTAAAAGTATGGATAAACAGGAATGATGCAGTAAAGGTGAATTAATGCGACCCCAAATATGCACGTGCATGCATTGGATGTGTAAAATACAGGCACAATCTTTTTTTTCACGGGGGTTACTTCTCACAATGTACTGCCTGAATCAGCAACACTGAATTAGCTCTAAAGGTAAATGCTAGTTTTGGTAACGATATCAAAATGAGTTCGTAGAGAATCCAATGAAATGACCACCAAAGTGTCTGTTTTGTATAAATAAAACGTATGTGCCAAAGGATTTTGGAAGAAATTACGTAATTGCTGAGAAATCAGCAAATAAGCACAGGATTCGGGTAGAGCGTCGGGCCCGACATTCAAAGCAGTAATTATACACGGTCCCACGTGCGCTTATCTGTGTTGGGGATCTTCGGTGTGAACATTTTTCAGCGTAGATTTCAAGATTTCACAAAGTTCAGTTTATGTAACTGTACCAGATCTAGATCCTCGATGATATACTGACAATTAAGCCTTGTTTTACAGACTTTCTCATGAAATCAGTGTTTACTGCAACTATTGGCATTTCTCTTTAACATTGCAATGAATTGAAATTTCCACATCTCTTTTTTGATAGTTTTCATGGCTCTTTTGAGCATCTCTGGGGCTGGATCACCACTCAGCTCCTGTGGAATTATCTGCTCTGGTAAAATACCAACTTATTGTTAGTGGGGGGGAGTATTTTAATCAGAAGAAACTGCATTGTGTATTTGCTACCTACTAGTAGAATAGGCCTTCCAACAGCTGCACTCGCCAGCATTATTACATGAGCAACAATGTAATCCTATTTGAATGAACTAAAACATGCCAGCTCTCCACAAAAATGCCTATCAAAATCTTAAAATAATCAGCTTTTGAATAAGTTATAGAGTGGATTGGATGTCCGCGTCATTCATGAGAACTTAATGCACACACTATTTTGGAAAAAAGTATGCCAAACTTTCCAGTTATTGTCAACGTGAAATGGAAAGTAAGAATAAGAGTCTGAATATTTATACTAGGTTGGCCTGTATGGACTGTTGTTGAGTGGTCAAGCCCCTGGGCTTTGATCAAGCAGGAAGTAGGTCACACACAGCAATGGTCATCCAGAGTGCATTGTCCAGGGATGTGGAAAATGGCCATAACAACTGCTCAGCTCTGTTCTGTGTTGGGCAGGAATCAGAAAATCTGGCTGTTTGTAATATTCTCTGTGTTACAAAGCATATGTTCATAGATATTCTAATTCACAGCTGGAATTTGATACAGATAATCAACTCTGCGTTATTGGATTCTCTGAAAGTAAAAGCTTTTTTTTTTCAGACCAGATAGTGGAAAGCACGTCTAATACTTTAAAGGACAAGTCCACCCCCTAAAAAACTTGATTTGAATAAAAAGAGAAAAATTGAACAAGCATAACACTGAAAATTTATATGAACGAGCCAGTTATATCCAAATGAGAGAGTCGATGATGTCACTCACTCACTATTTCTTTTGTTTTTATTGTTTGAATTATACAATATTTCAATTTTTAGGTATTTGATGATTAGGACCTCCTTGCCCGAAGCACAAAATGTTAAAATAATGGAATCCCACGTGTTCAGGGAGGAATGAAACTTTGTTTTGAAGGAAAATGGGTCTAGTATTGAAGACTACCAGTGCTGGTCTGGCTCATGTCTGGTCAACCCAGTAGGGAACTGAGAGTTTGAGGTCATGAAAGTAGGTTACCGGTCACTCAAAGGTCATAGATAGCATGTCATTGAGAATTTCTGAGGAACCTAGCTTTTTTGAGTGTTTGCAGATGCTCTGGGATTAGTTTCTATGATGGGTATTTAATATCATTTACCAACTCTATGTAGATCATTACCTAAGTTACAAGCCAATGTTTCAGTGTAGTTTCAATGTAGGCCTACTTATATGGATTCTATTTGATGTTGAGAGGTCAAGCTGGAAGCTTGTCCACCCTTCATACTAAAATATCTCCTCATTTATATACTGATTCTGTATGTATTTATTATGAAAATAATCATTAAAGGGTGCAAAAGCTATTCACCAAAGTATATATTCTACTGCACTTTTTAGGACTCCTAAAATGCTTGTTATTTATAATAAAATGAATGTGTTATGAGTCTTGATTTAAAGTTGTGTACGGAAGGTGCTTTCCAGGTAGGTGTTTCATAAAGTTGTTTGTATGTTACGAGCAACATTACAATCCTTTTTCTTGAGGCAAATTATGCACAAATTTGTCATTGGTGTTGAATTAGTGCGTAAGAAAGGATCACCAGTCATAAAGGTCACTTTTAACTTATGACAGTAACACAACATTTGCTCCTGCGACAATTGCTCTGGGCTTAATATTGTCAAAGATATAGGGTAACGGTTGCGATAGGGTTTTATGTTAGGTTTAGGGTAGGGTATAGTGTTAAACCCAAGGTTGAAGTTGGTCATTTGATAAGTGTGTGGAATTTATAGAGCGGAGCAAATGTCGTGGACCCTATGAAACAGCCACCCTGTGTGCAATGTCCTTTATGAACCAACCCCCGACGACGATGTAAACATGGTCTTTTGATAGCAAGCAGTCTATAGGTGGTTTCAAACTGCCTCGATCACAAGAATCCCCGTTCAATTGCGAGAACTATTTTATGCTAAAAAATGCCCATTATTTATTCCTGCATTCACACCGCCCCGAAACATATCCTTCGGGATAAGTTCCTGAAGTTACGAGCATGCGCAGTAAAGTCTGATAAGCAGGCAAGGCGCGAGATTCAAAATCACTAGCCCAGCAGCCACCCATGGCGCCCGCTCCCAACAACACACTGGGCTTAGAGTTCCCGTAAATTGCTTTCACATTGCCAAAAGACCTGCGACCTTGGAAAAATCCCTGCGAACGTTCTCGTAATTTCGCCAAGTACCTACTATTTAGCGGGTATTTTCTTTCGGGGAAATTACCGTAGTTTGCTTTCACATTACCAAAATACCTGGTATTTTCTGATCGGGGTAAATTTCCCGATCAGAGAATACTTGGAACTGACGAACTTCGAGGCGGTCTGAAACCCGCTTATCAGACAGAACGATAGGGTGGGGTTTGGTAAAGGATGATCTATCTATTGACAACTACAGCTGCAGCTGTTGTGTAAAAGATCAAGGAAAAATTGATGGAATACCAGTCGGTACCTTATATTCAGACTGGAGGCAGGCAAGCCCTATGCACTCAAAGCATGCCAGTAGTCTGTTAATATAAACTCAAAAGTGATACGTAAAGCTTATTATCTGTTGTCGCGGTTCCATGACATTTACTCTGGCGACAATTGCTCCGGCGACAATTGCTCGGCTGCAAATTCAACACATTAAAGCAATGACCAACTTCAACCCTGAGTTTGATACTATACCTTATCCTAACCCTAACTCTAAACCTAACGTAAAACCCTATCTTAGACGAAACAAAACCCAGAACCAATCGTCGCTGGAGCAAATGTTGTGTCACCGTGGTTGCAGCAAACTATTTCATGAGAAAGTTGTTAGCAATCAAGAATGATCGTTGCTTTACCATCATAGATAATTTCTTGTTTGTAAACTCTGAAGTCATGAATCTAGGCTGAAAATGACCACACTGAAGATCGTCCAACACAGATAAGCTCATGTGGGACAGTGTATTTTAATTGCAAGGAAAGAGAGACCCATTGCTGCCATACCATTGTAGATCAACTCTGAAATCATGAAGTCTAGGCTGAAAAAGAACAATGAAGATTACCAACACAGATAAGCTCACGTGGGACAGTGTATCATTATTGCATGGAAAAGACCCACCATCTGAAAGGAATGCCATGCTATTTTGTCATTTTCTCGGCTCTATCTTGCCATTATGGATTTTGTTGCGATTTGTCACATTAACATATCCTATGCATACACAATAGGCAGTATTCTGATAATTGAAGTTATGAGTAACCCTAGTTTAAACTAAAATCTTGAACAACTCTGCTATGGAATGCTGGGATACATAATACCTTCCATATTCATGACAATTATTAGGTATCAATTAAAATTCATTACTTTTTAAAGAATTCATACTTTTGTATTTTCCCATTCCCAATTTCATGACTCGATTAATTTTTCAACAACTTCTTGAAGCAGGAAAATAATTATTTTTAATTTATAGGGAATGAGTTGACAACTGACACTCCACAAAAGTATGGTCAAACCCAGGTTTAATTAGGAGTAAACTATGGCTATCATACTACCCAATGCTAGACTAACCAGATGTTTTTGCCAGCAAAACTAGAGATGTTCTTTAACTTTTAAGTCTTGGAGTCTGTGAGTCTACTGATATCAGGAGACTTATATTTACTTCTGTAATTCTATTTTGTTGACAATGGCCCCCTTTTGCTTTCAATAACAACCGGTTTCCACAATGACAGTATGTTGAACATTAATAAAGGGAGGAGTTTTATCATATCTTAAACATTTTCAAGCCATTTGCTATATTGCAAAGTATCGAATAATATTTGTCCGTATCCAGGGTTTGTGTTATTATGCATTGTTATGTATAGACACTATAGAATTACTGGTAGGCCTATACATTATAATATAACGGTTCTTGTCTGCCAACTCGTATCTCTACGTGTTTACTGTTGGCTATTGTGTTCAGCCAGGCTTAAACAGGTCTCATTTCAACGTTAGGAGATTAGTCTAGATCCCCTAGCCCCCCTAGCCCTGGGCGTTTCCCCTCCTGTGTCTGCAATTAGAATCAGTGGACCGTATAGATGAGAAAATCGAGCAGAATCAAGGCTGAAAATCTTCAAGATCTTGTATATCGAGATAGGTAGGCCTACATTGTGCATGTAGGATTTCACTTGTGTAGATGAAAGCATTTAGATTATAAATTGGAATACTGCCATTTGAGCTGTTGGCTGTCTGTATCCAACGCATTGGGCGATCGTCCAGTTGTGCTCTCCAGTACTTGTGTAGCAAACAAGCTGTGAAGCGCTGCTTCTGGTTGTGGAGTTCATCAAGAGTTCATGGGTCTGTGGAGTAGACTATCTCATCTCCGTATCTATCTCTCTCCTTCATTTCTATTCTGTCTGGCTTCCAGGAGCTGACCTAGTTGAGATCTAGGGGTAGAGAGGGAGGGGTGGACTGATTGTGTGTGTGGGGGGGGTGGAATATTGCTGTTAAAGAGATCGCAGGCAGCTTATGGGGGGGGGGGGTATAAATAATACATCGATATTAAAATATGGTATGACAAGGCCTGCATGTATATGTTTAGTTTGCAGACAAGGACAGCAAAACCAGCTTTGATAGGTGATGCATGCAGTTGACATGACAGGTGAGAAAGCATTCATTTTGATAGAAAGGGGAGGGGGGTGGAGGTAGGTCTACCCACTCCTTAATTTGGTAAGGGGGATGTTATACAATATATATATATATATATGTATAAACGTTGTGATTGAATACAGGGGTTTGCATTGCCAATACAATAGCATACAGCAGGTACATGTAGGGTATCTATCTATATACATGTAAATTTTTCCAGACACATTTACAGACTATATATATATATATATAGGCCTTGTGGATGGTGATGGTTATATATTGCGCTGTCTGTCGGCTGGGTGCGTGGTATCCGTCTCACTTCATTAGTGTGTCTTCCATTCTCATACATGTATGTGCATTAACAAGACACTGCGATGGGCCTCTATCTGTCTGGGTACGCTGGTGACATTATTAAACATGGTAACGAGCAGGGGGAGATCGAGACGGACTGAAGAGAGGGAGAAAAAAATATCTTTGGCAAGGACGTATCGTGTAATTGAGAAGAGGGGAATGAATTGATTTGTATAATTAAATATGAGAGGAGAGATAAAGGGAGCACTTGTATGATATCTGTAGTGAGGGCCTACATGGCCTCTGACACTGGTATAATGATTTAAAGGGGGGGGGGACCCAGTTTACCACCGGAAAAATAAATATTCAATGAATATTGTATTATTCCCAATCAAAATAGATAATTTATTTGCCCTTCTCGTTTTTCTTTGATATTATGTCTAAGACTGAAATGATATTGAAATATGTTGATTTTTGTGACTAAAATTCATGAGAAATATTTGGGGGTAGGGGCTGGAGACTTCTACAATTTCCAATATAAACACAATTTTTGTTGAAAAAACAGTCCTCTATATTGCACACCATCATGATGTTACCTTGGATATCTTGTAGATTCATTTTTTAACGGTACATTGAAATACATATATTTTGATTTTGTGACTCGCTCACTTCACTCACCCTTTCATAAAAATATTGTTTTCCACCTAAAACTAGCCTCCAAATTTTTTTGCCTCTCTGCTATTTGCTACTTCTATTGATTTTTAATCTAAATACACTGAGCCCTAAACGTAGGATCGACCAGGTTTATCATCTATAGAATATAATCATAAGAAGATTGTTAGTAATATGAAACTGGTTGAATTATGTGAAATTTAAAGCAACTCCCCACATAGAAAAACAGGGCCCCCATACGTGTTTACCAAGCTCAATGCACATAGAGTGGGAAAGATGATATTACTACCAGCTGTGTTAAAAGACAAGATAATATGACACTGAAAAATCAATTCATATTTCAAACTGTTTTCCTTTAAATTTTCTACTTACAAAAACAAACAAGCCTATAGAGAAAGATAAAAGGGGGAGATTGATATGAAACCATGGCCCCTGTACCACGGAGCTCAGTGCTTGATCTTAGACTGATATTTACACTTGATTACATTGCTTATTATATGCAATCAAGAGTTCAGATCAACTCTATGATCAATCATCAAGCGTTGTGAAACATGGGCCCCATCAAGATAGAGAGAGCCAATGCAAGCACTAAGTAAATTTCTGTCTGGACTTTATGTGTACATAAAATGCTACCTGTCTGTCTGCTGTGTGCTTCTCATACATGTATAATGCATGCAACCTATGAATGGCTTTATTAGTGAAGGCTTTTTGCACACCATCTCTTATCCAATGCTAGTCTACGTGTGAATACCCGTTGTTCAATGCGCAACGGTGGCTTTCTGGAACTTGAGGATTTTTCATAATTTTGTGTGGGCAGTGAAGGATTAATTCATTCACTTTGAGTTTGTAATGGAAATGGTTTTATGAAGGCGTTTCCATGGAAACTTGATTTAGAATGTCAGCCGTGATATGTAGTATCCATCGTTAAGCTAATGTACATGTATTCGGCCTTTTCAAAAATGTATTTTGTAGTGGTGAGCTACGCTTTTGGATCTATGTTGGTCATAAATGTAAGTGCAAGGAATAATATTTGATTATTCATATCATTTGGGGTAATCTACTGTTATGTTTTGGGACAGTGATTTTTCATTTCAAACAACGTCCTTTTCTGTTTCTGAAAACCTGTTATTCTGTTTTGCCATAGAACTATGTCCAGCAGAAACGGGAATAACGTCTTTCAAAAGTAAATTCAATGAATCTTCACTTGAACAGGAAAGAGCCAAAAGTGATTTTCTGTTTTGATTTAAAAGGATATGGATATCACTTCATGCAAATGTTGCCTTCCACCTATAATACTTGAATATTCATACCAATATAAAGAAGATTTATCAGATAAATGAATATGTTTTCCTTAAGAACCATGACCAAAACTGATAATAGCCTACAAGGAGTGTGTTTCATAAAGCAAATAGTATTCAAGGATTTTAAAATCCTTGAATCTGATTGGCTGAGAAAAAAAATGTTCATGAAAACCTTCCTGTTGCCATAGCATTCAGTCTTTTGAGCTGTGTGATGGGTGTTATTTTATAGAGCAATAGTGGTGAAGTATTCTGTGGTAATAATGTGTGGAGTTGCAAGTGTGATGGAGTATTTCTGGCAAAGAAATTGTTCCAAAACAGATGAGAATATTGGGCAGTGTTTGACGTTGTGACAGAGTAATTGTAATTGGAGAATTAAGGCTGAGCAGATCTGCGAATGTTGTGGCAGAGACGTTGTAGGTGGAAAGTTTGTGGCAGTGTAATTATAGAGCACCTGTATTTGAGGATTTGTTATTGTTATGGAGAATTTGTGGCGAACAAATTGTATGAGAACATATGTTTGAGAGCAATCTTTGAAATATATGTTGCAGAACTTGTTCTGTTTTGAAGAAACTTGCGATCAGTTGCAAGTCTATCTTCGGTCCTTACAACATTTGTACTTGTAATCAATTGTAAATATATGATTGATTGATGATATGCTATTTGCTAGGAGTGTAATCTGATTTGCTCCTGCTTTATTGATCTATGCATTGTAAAATTGATACAGAATATTTGCAATTGATTGCAAATATTTTCTTGCAACACCCCCAAAGATTGAAAAATCATCACCATTGCCTGACAGACTCATATCTTGTTTTCAGACAAGATGTATTGAACCATTTGAGTGATCTGTCTAGACTATTGTATTTTGATCCAGTTCATATCATGCTCCAGTGAATAGGAAAAAATTAAACAGGACAAAAATAAAACACTCGTTTTAGTTTCTATGTAAGTTACAGTGCTTCAGAAATTGAATTTATGTATAACTTGTATCTTTCTTTGTTTCTTATATTATCAATCACATGTCACACAAATATTGGCTCAATCTAGACAATAGAGGGCAGCATTCAACCAAACAAGAACAGGCATTTTTTTTTCTGCTCATAAAACGTCACCTTGTATTCTATTTTGCCTATGGCTTTCATTAGATGTCAAATTTAAATGTCATGAAGTATTGTATTTTTTTCAACTAGGTGGTTTTAAAATATTAACTCTCGGAAAAAAAACTGATGTTGACAGGTTGAGTGCACCCAAAAGGGAAGTTTATTTGTGCAAGTGAAAAAAAAATCAGAGAGATGGAGATTGTGAAGTTTTATTGAAATGTACCTGTGAGAAGAAATTACAAAATTGTAGCATTTTCAAGTTTCTCTTATTTTCAAAAAATGGTTATCACATCCTAGGCCCCATCTTACAAAGAGTTATGATTGATCTGATAATAACTCTATGAAACTCTATCAGTGTCAATTTTTTCTACAGGAAATTTGCAAAATGACTTTTGTAAACAAAGGAGAACACACCAAATCGTCAAGAAATAAATGAATTTATAGATATCCATTCATAATCATATCTAGAAATTATTTTGAACAAACTTGCATTTCATATGTTGACTTTGCTGGCTTTCCAGAGTTGGGATTGATCGGATCAATCGCAACTCTTTCATGTCACGACAGGGTGCTACATAAGCACTTGCCCGATTGCCCGGGGCAAGTAAAAGTTAAGAGTCGGGCAAGTGTTTTGAAGTGTAGACCAAAACTACTTGCTCGAATTGGGCAAGCAAAATTCTCACAGAAGAATGACCAAAATTAGGGTCGATATATGATATTGACCCTAATTCTTGTCATGGCAGGTAGATCGGTTCAACTTCAACTTCAACTGTCAAAAGAGAGAAAAATGTCAATGGTTTATAAAACCGCAAAACTTCCTTTTGAAGAGGTAAAGCTTTTTTTCAAGGATTTTTGGGGCAAGTGAAATAGATTTTGGGGCAAGTACCTGTATAGTACAACTATTTGAAAATGTACTTGCCCGACCAGGCAAGTGCATATAAAAAGTTATGTAGCACCCTGCACAAACTAGAGAAGAAATGCTGACTAATGATTATGCAACATCAGCAGTTCCCTCATTTGAATACTGCCTGTCATGTGCATATCACTTTAGAATAAATGATTCTTTTGTTCGTAGGTTTCTTGTTTTACACTTGACTTGATTTCAGTGACACTTTCAGTGGTTAAGGCAGAAGAATGGAGATGCAGCAAACAGTTATTTCATGAGAAAGGCTTTAAAATCAAAGTTGATTGTCACCATGTTATCAAAGAATTAAATCTGGTACATTAAATATAAACTTATCAGTTAAAAATGAAATGATAGCGGAAAACCGATAATCTGTTGGTTACTAACACAGGAAAGCATATATGGGACAGTGTTTTAAATTCTCAGAAAAATATCAGACTTTTGATGGAATTCAACGTTCATGTTGCACATTTATAAGCAATTATACATTTTTTCCAGGGCCTTTAGCACATGTAAACTTTTTATTTGTAAATACAAACATATGGGTGGTCATTTTATACCGTGTTTACACATTGACTCGGCTCGGGTGTTGAATCCGTGAGCCGGGTTGAACACTGCGAAGAAGGGATCAGAGATCGCGTTTATACGTACATATAAAAAGGCGAGTTCAACACGGCTCGCGGATCTCGAACGGAAGAAGAATTATGACGTCGCAAATTAAACGCGGGAAATTCACCGCCGGAATCGAATCTTGTCAGTGCGAACAACAACAATGCCAAAAGTGAAAGCGCGCGCAGTGACCTGGTCAAGAGAGTTCGACACGGCTTTCTGTTTACACACGAAAAAATTGCCGAGTCTGACTCGGCTCGCGGGTTGAAACCTACGATTTTGGCGGATCAAAAAAGCCGTGTTCGACACGGCTCGCGGATCACACTGATCGCGTTTACACAGCATAAAATTGCCGTGTTGAGCACGGCTCGCGTGTCGAACCCCCGAGCCGTGTCACTGTGTGAACACGGTATTATTGGATTCTGTTTGAACTCATGTCGAGATCATGACCACAACTGGCGTTTATCTTTGAACCTGTTTTATTTTCTATAGATATTTATGTCTTGGGATAGACGTGACCTTTAGCTTCATGAGTGACTCTCATTTGCTTCAGTTATGAAAATAAACCCGACACAAGTGTGATCTTCCTTTTTAAAATATGTAGAAAACTTTATTCCCATATTCTGAAGTCTTGTTTAACTCCAAGATTAAGTGCCAAAATTGTAGGAAACCAAAATTGTTAAAGAGAAATTCCAGTAGTTGCACTAAACACTGATTTCATGAGAAAGTCTGTAAAACAAGGCTTAATTGTCAGTATATCATCGAGGATCTAGATCTAGATCTGGTACAGTTACATTAACTGAACTTTGTGAAATCTTGAAATCTACGCTGAAAAATGTTCACACCGAAGATCCCCAACACAGATTAGCGCACGTGGGACAAATGTATAATTATTGCTTAGAGTGTCGGGCCCGACGCTCTTCCCGAATCCTTTGGCACGAGCGTTTTATTTATACAAACAGACACTTTGGTGGTCATTTCATTGGATTCTGTACGAACTCATTTTGATATTGTTACCAAAACTAGCATTTACCTTTAATATTGTGTTTCATTGTATATGATAACTGTTCTTTCCCCATGCTTTTATTGTGGAGAAAACTATTTTATTCATTATCCCGAGACAGGTATAATTGCTCTGAATGTCAAGCAAGCTGATAGATTGATAATTTACTGATACAAACATTTGTTATGATTAGCCATCCATAGTCGAACCGTAACTTTAAAACGAGTAAATTTTCACATGAAAGTGAAGTCCCAAAGCAAATTTCCCGCTTTGTTTTTAATAACATGGAAAATTAGCCTTTGGTTGTGTTAAAAATCGAAAAAATAAGATGACCACTTAAGTGTTTATTTGTAGGAAAAGAAGAAAAAAATTATTTGCAAAATATTGCGTTATGTTTCAAATGATCCCGATAATTTGCAGGAGCAGACGCACTCGGGATTATTCATTCATGGCGTCACACCATCATGCATCGATGCCTCGCTGGAGCACGAATCGCTCTTCTTGCAATGGTGGAAATGGGGTTTCTTGAATTTCGAGATTAATCGCGAAGACGGCTGATTGGGCTAAAATATCAAGATAGAGCAAACTTGGGCTGGTGCAGAACCACCTACTGTCCCATATGTGCTTTTCTGTGTTGGTGATCTTAAGTATCGTCATTTCTATAAATGTACATATATATGTATCTACCATGATATGGTGGAAGTTAACATTGGTTGTAAAGACAAAAAAAATCCTTGTTTGCTGCAAGTACGGCTTTAAGACATTTTAGTTGTAGAAGGTTGTTTCTTGCAGGTGGACTGTTGGCGACAGAAGGATCTTAGCAGACCAGTTGCTGGTTGGCCTAAACCCGTAAGGTCTTAACTTGTGCTGGAGTTACGAGTACACAGGTTATGCCCTTTGGGTAGTAGGCCGGACAGATTACTCATCACAAAACTCAATATTCATTTTGAATTGATAACTAATCAAAGTAACGAAGAGCTTAGTTCCAAACAGAAAATTACATGGGGGTCTTTGGGTGAATGTGCCCCCTGATACAGTGCAAGAACTGCCTTGTTGAATACCCCCATAGGTCGACAATTAAAACTGATGGCAAATTTTAGCTTCAGTAATAGGCTAAATAAAGTAGTCCCAGAAAGCCATTTATTAAACTTTTCCCTGGGTCCAAAATGCACTAAATCTGTGTGTGTATTTCACAGACATTGTTTAAAATCTGCTGATATTAATTTGATTTTTTTCAAATTGCCTTTAATTTGAGGTTAAAAATGTTCATTCAAAGTTATGACCTATACCTAAATTATGATGCGATATCAATTTCATTGAATATATAATTTGATCAAAACTGAATGCTTAAAGTTTCAATATTTTTTGGGAAGGCCTCTCTGTCATAGGTCACATTTCTATACTACCCTAAGAAATAAAACAAACAGAAATGAAAATAAAGGCAATGAAAGAAATCTCCAAGGCTATTGAGATTATCAAGGCCAGTCATCAAGACATCAAGGGCCATAGCTGTCGATCTGTTGAAAACCCTTCATAAGGATTCCGTCCCCGTTTGGAACTTGGCTCTTCAAATATGAAATGGCACTAAAAAGAGATGGGTTTGACATATTTTGATGTTCCCACTTACGAGCTAGTATGCCTCTGGTATTACAGGTGACTCCCTGACAAAAAAGGGGTTAATTTTAGCATAAAAGAAAGTTCTCCCTGGCAAAAAGTTCATTGTAAAAGTAGCAGAAAGACATGCTAAAAATTATTTGTGAAGATTGGAGAGGAGAATCCAAAGTTTTGACAGACAAATAATTTCACATCTGCTTTTGAAAGAAAAAAAATGGACATGAACCACATAAAAATTGAAATTTATATGCATTTTCTATCACAAGACATGGGGCAGTAGCTTGCATATATGACATAAAAAATTAAAAACTTGAAAGTCAAATAACTTTCATAATATTTAAAGGATTTTCCTCTTGATTACAAGGAAGAAGAATATATGCACATAGTTTCTCTGCTATACAGATTCATTTACCAATATTTTTAGATATTTTTTTCTGGTAATTTTGCAAAAAACTTCCGTTTTAAAAGAACCAGCTAAGATTAGAGGAGAGGGTGTCTTTTACTTGATTCTCTCCAAATTTGTGACAAGGGTAACATTTCCTTGGTTCAAGTAGTGCCCCCCCCCCTTAAACTACTATTATCTTTTGAAAAATCTAAAAATTACAGAAATCTGGTTCAATCAAAAGGTAAAGTAGAACAAGGCATGGATCAAACATGAGGCAGAACACTTACATGTTGCACATCAAAACAGTTTATGAATGCCATCTCCTTTTTGTGCCATTTTAGAATTTTGTTATTTGCACAT
The DNA here is from genome assembly GCF_018143015.1 of Lytechinus variegatus. NCBI lineage: Eukaryota > Metazoa > Echinodermata > Echinoidea > Temnopleuroida > Toxopneustidae > Lytechinus > Lytechinus variegatus. The sequence goes on along the minus strand of NC_054747.1, from coordinate 2,512,271 downwards.
TAATGATGTCACATGGTGGGATTCTCATAATGTATGACTTATTCCACTCTTATATCATTTCTTTGTCATTTTCCTCGTTCAACATTCCTGATGACACTGGAAAGTTTTCAAAATTTACTATTTTTTTTAAGAAGGGCTACACATCGGGAAGTTGCGCAAACGTACCCAATAATTCGTTAGAATTACTTCTGTATTCCTATCAACTTTTTTTTCCAATTTCAAAAAAATTAATTTTTGGAGAATTTCTCCCCGAGATTAGAATAATTTGTTTGGATGAATGAAGTGTCAAATGGTGATTCATATACATGTAAGTGTGGTCTAGGTAAAACTTTAAGATATGAGAATACTGCCCATAGTGTTTGTACAATATATTTGTTTTAAATTAATGGTTTTTTTTCTTCATTTTTTATGATTAATGACTTCAAAAGTCTTGAATGGCTACAGACATATTATTTTGACATTTGTTTGTTCGATATTCAAGTCAAGTGCTATACTGACTATGTTTTCATTTTGTGCAAACCTGAACCTATCCCAAAATTTTCCAATAATCTTGTACATCTTCTTCATGTAAAAGTGGATTCCACCTTGGTAATAAAATAATTTCGTTTAATTCTTTTTAGTTATGAAAAGAGAAATCATTGGCTAACATGACAAAGGTCTCATTCAAATAAAATAAAAATCTTGATTGTACAATTTATTAAATATTGTCCATATTGATTTTAAAAATGCCTAAAAATTGTAATTGTGAAGAAACTTAAAGATATCTGTGACTGAAAAATCATTATTTAATCAATTTCCCTGCGAGTTTCCGATTCAAATAGAATTAGAATGAACGAGATGAAATTTCAATTTTAAGTAATGTTTTACTTTAATAATCTATTGTCTGTTATTTTATTCAGGGGAATCTTTGTGCCTCAAATGTCTTTTTTTTCCGTTTGTACCATGTCTGCAAATGTAGCACTTTTTTCTTTGATGTGAATAACATTTTTGCATGGTGAAATTATTTTTTTTTTAAGGTAAAACATGCAGTTATATTGGTGTGAACTGGTGTTGGAATGAACCCACTGCTATGCTATCCCAAAAAGGTACACAACTTTCATATGGTCAGAATAAATCTTTGATCCTCAAATTGGCAATTAAGAATTTTCTGCTCATTTTCATACTTTGAAAAAAAAAAGAATTTGGATGAAACATAAGTCAAAATTAATGATAAAGGTATAGCTTTTCTGAAAAGTTACCAGTTTGTATGAAAATAGTAATTTTGTCATTTTCATGCTGTTGCCAATTTAGAATTAGAGAATGTAATGATGAACTAAAATGATTTCATGCAGGAACGCCTTCACATGCTGGACTGAGAATGGTATAATTGTTCAGTACCTTTTTTCTTTTTTCCAACCATAATCTATTCGTGATTGCTACTTTCAGGATAATACAACACTTGAAACCGCTCCTAAAGTTAACAATCTACATATATGTGTTAAAAATTTCATTAAGATTCTTTATTTATTCATTAAGCTGATGAGTTTCATAACAAAATAAAGTAACTTTAATATTACAAAAGGAAGAAAGATGAGTTGAAAATGTAAGATTGCTCTTGCCTTGGGTAATATTTGATAAAAGCTTCATTCAATGAAAGTAGATTATTTACATCCTTGAGTATCTCAAGTGAGAATAGGGTGATGTGGAATGCAAAACAGGATTTTCAGGGAAACCTCTCAAAAGCAAAAATATATATATACTCATCAACTTCTCGACAATCCCACATATTTTCATTAATAAGGCCTTCATTAACTCGTATCATGGTCGTGATATCTTAAATATGGAAATATGAATCATGACATTGTGATGTTCTTCAAAGTAAACATCATTTATGCAGGCAAGAAGGAAAATTTATACCCCCCCCCCTCATTAGTACTCAATGTTGTTTTTTCTACACAGTTTATGTACAATAGTAATTATTTTCGGCAAATTTACCACAAAAAAAAAATTACTATCAAATTTCTATGCAGCAGAAATGAGGAAATGCCCATCTTTTCCAAATGTTTGATTTGGGAATTAACTCTTAAGCAATTTATATTATAAAAAATAATAAGTAATATGTAAACACTTTTGCTTTAAACATGTTTCTTATAAAGTGCTGCTTGTTATGAACCCATCAATAGCACAGCTACTCTGATGGGGTGCTCATGAGTATAAAGGATTTTCTTCCAGCCAGGTACCCTTTTACTACACCTGGGTGGAGAGTGGCAAAATCTTGTAGATAAATTCATATCATGATAGATATCTGGTATAATGATCTATCAGTTTCTCTCATTATGAATGCATATACTGTGATCATACAAAGTTTCAAAGCATTTCAAAACTTTAGGGAGAAATACATTTGTCCTTGATTGTCTTTGAGTGCGATTTTGTTGCTTTTGATTTGTTTTGTTTGCATGCAAAATTCACTTTCTATTTTATTTATTTGAAATGTAATTTTAGTTATTTTATTATGCTGTTTAGTTTGTACGTGTTCAGATTGACTGGGGTCTGGAAGCAAGAATAATGAAAAAAGGGTATCCTGTCGTTGCAGGCTTGACAAGAGTTTGGAATCATGTGATGTCAGGGATAAAAAAAAATCTCATTTATACAAGAATACTGCAAAATAGAGGATGTTTCATTGAAAATTTTATTAATTATAAATTTGATTGGATTGCACCATTTCAACTATTAATAACAGGAGCCCTCTCTTGTGTATAAAACACTTTTCAATGGAAAACGGCCTCGATTTTAATAAGAAAACAAATTTTTAGATTTGTCCTTGCAATCTTCTTCATATTAAACAAGTTCATTCAAGGTTGCACACTAATAATGCATTTAAATTGAATTGAAATTCAAAATTACCACTAACATTTTAAAAATGAAAAAAAAAAACAACCCGAAATGCCTATTCTTGCTTTTCCTCCCTAAAACTTTCCAGTTTAAAATCCTCTTTGTACAATTTTGACTTTATTCACTATTCATTCATTTGCTTTGTATTTTTGTTTATTTACTTTGTTCTTGTTAGTTAATTTACTTTGTTTTTGTTTACAGTTTATTTGCTTTTGTTTCGACTGCTACCGTTCCATCATTCAGTTTTTTATGCATGCTTTGGTTTTCTGTTCTGCGTCCTCGGCTTGACCCGTAAGGTCTAAACCTGTGTCAAAGTCAAAGGCCACAGGTTTTCATCTTGGGGTACAAGTTTGGTGTCGCATTTATCTGCACTGCATGCATGCCCGGAGTGGAGATTTGTTATTATATTGTTTGCGTACATTTTGTTACCCAGGTATCCTTCGTTTGTTTGTAGCTTATTGATGTCAAAAGCAAAGATGGCCAGAGCACAAAATCGTTCAATTTTTTAAAGATCCGTTTAAATAAATTCTCAGACCTCTATAGGACACCACTGCACATATCATGATTAGTCTGCGATCCGAATTTGAAATAAGATATATTAGAATTTGATGCTTATATTGAGGCATGGGATATCCCCCTGTGTAATGTTTGAAATCATCGTATAAATACCGATGTTCAAATCTGTGACTACATGGATGCTTTCATCTTTGGAATAAAAGCGAATTTAATATCTAGTCGTAAGGACGTCATAGCAGTCGTACGATTGGCTACGATTTGAAACCAATTTGGCCTTTACGTCAAAATAAAGGCTCTCAATCATCTAACATTCTTTCAGTCAATCTGAACCTCAAATAGATACTTTTCAATTTTCATTCACATATTCAGGAAATTAGCAAAATCATTGACCAGTCTAACTTGATGTGCGATGGACTTCAAATTTTGTGAAAATTCGACCAATTACCACTGTCGGTAATAGGGAAATTCTGAGGGTAACTTCGGCACAAATGATGCAGGAATACTCGACTTTGAATAAAAAAGAGTATTTGAAAATGAACTATTTAACCTACATGTATGAACAACATTTCCACAAAAAAAAACCCCATAAAAACACAAGCTGAGAAATCATTCAGCGACCTGAATTTTTAATGAGCAATTTTCCCGGTGTTCATCAAATATCCATGTTTCAGAATTTAATCTTCCTTTAGCCCCTTTACATGAATAACAACATCCCATTTCTCGGTACAAGTCAGTTTATCCAAAATGAGAATTATTGTTAATTAATGTAAATGGTTTTTTGGTTTGGTCAATAAATTTTACATTTTTTTGGTTACAGTTTTGACTGTTTCTTGATTCCCTTAATATTTTGTGTATACACATAAATATGATTCCTAAGTCAGTTAATATTATGTACATCTAGCAATTTAGAGAGGTGAAAATACTTGCCATGTTTTTTTATGATTTAATTATTTTTGTATTCTCTTACTTTACGTTTGCCTTGTTTTAATACCATATGGATGTGTTTTTGTTATTGAAATTATGTGTAATGAGAGTACTGCAGGATTGGTGTAATTCTGTATCATTTTATCATATTGAGAAAACACTATTTAGTTGGGTGTATTTTCTGTCCGTAGTTTTTTGACGTTGAAACGTAACTTTATTCATCTTTAACTTTTACTTTTTTTTAACTCATGAGATGTATCTACTGCATGTGTAAATTGCTGTATTGCAATATTATTTGTGGTTGTAGTATTAAATGGAGATGTTCAGTCAAGTTTTGCTTATTTAAACTCACAAGATCTTTCTATATTTCTATATTTGTTTTTGTGATTACGCACAAGTTATTCATGTAATGAAGTTTTTCATGCATACAAGGAAATATTTGAATGGGGGAATTACCCTCATACATTAATTTTTCATTTCCTCATTTATGCCTTGGACATCACTTTTTTGCTGCTTATGAGCACACACACATACACACCCTCACACGCAAACAAATTCCCACTGGATGTCAAAATGAACTCGAAGTAAATGTTTATAAGTTTGATGATTGAAACTTTTTAAAGGGGATGTATTGTTTTCCGTCGTGTACCACCACCAACTCTTGTAGCTGGTGCATCGTGTGCACACTCTTTAGGTGGTTTCAGAACGCCTCAAAGTTCGTCAGTTCCAGGTAGTCTCTGATCGGGAAATTTACCCCGATCAGAAAATACCAGGTATTTTGGTAGTTTGAAAGCAAACTACGCATAATTTCCCCGGAAGAAAATACCCGCTAAATAGTAGGTACTCGGCGAAATTACAAGAACTTTCGCGGGGATTTTTCCAAGGTTGCAGGTACTTTGGCAATGTGAAAGCAATTTATGGGAACTTTTAGCCCAGCGTGTCGTTGGCCGCGGGTGCCTCGGGTGGCTGCTGGGCTAGCGATTTTGAATCTCGCGCCTTTCCTGCTTATACAGACCATACTGCGCATGCTCGTAACTTCAGGAACTCATCCCGAAAGATATGTTTCGGGGCGGTGTGAATGGAGGAATAAATTATGGGTATTTTTCAGCCTAAAAAAGTTCTCGTAATTTAACGGGGATTGTTATGATCGAGGCAGTTTGAAACCACCTCTTTTGTGCTTTCACAGGAATATGTAGACCTCTCTCTGCCCTAGGTGTGCAATTTTTAGAAGTGTCTTTAGGAATATATTCTATACACTTAACGGCATTATATTATAGCAAATGTTGTAAAACATATTTTTTACTTTATTAAAGTCATTTTGACTTGTCGTATTCATTATTAGTGTTGACAGATTTGAAGTGTCAAGTGTCCTCTTGTCTAACTTGACTAATTTTGTAACATTGGTGAGATCAATCCCAAGTTAATACTGCATTGGAACCATATAGGGCCTATGTCATTATAGAACATTGTTAATGGAATCTTGGACTTTGCATATTTAGCAGTCTTTGTGGAAAAGCTTGGGACCTATGTTACCTGTGCTGAAACGTGGCACAATGTCATTTGCAAACATTGTGAGTCCATAATTTTTTTTTTTAGTTCGATACATAATTAGATTGTTGCAGGATAGCAGATGTTGCTGTGTTCTGCCCCCCCCCCCCCTGAGAAGGACGATGACACAGAGAGAGAAAGAGATAGCAAGGGGGTTAGACCTATGTTCTGTTAGGGAGAGAGGGGGGAGGGCAAGCACAGGTGGGGGTAGGCTTATGTTCTAGTAGAAAGAGAGAGGGGGAACGCAAGTGGGGGTAGGCTTATGTTCTTTTAGAGAGAGAGAGAGCATGGCGAGCAGGCCTACTTTCTTTTAGTAGGCGTGAGAGCTGAAGATATTATCCATGAGCCCAAGTACAATATCGCATATGCCACCCCCACGTCTTTGCTCCATTGTAAAGACTACATCTTCCCCTTGTCATCTCCGTACGTCATGAATGGGATTTAACTTCCCGCTATGAATAGTCCGTACCATCGCCCCCTCATCCTCCCTCGCAGGTGAAATGAACAAGATGAATAGGCCTGTCTAGACCCTCTTTTCATCTATACAAAAGGCATGTTTCAAAAGAGAGGTAGATTGTAGAGCTATTCTTAGGGTATATGTATTGTACATACACATACAGGGGGTTGTTTCTTTTGGGTCATTCTCTTGCTAATTGCTCGATGGCGAAATGAGAAGTTGTCCTTTGCGGTTGGAGATAAAGCAGGATGTGCTATTTCAAATAACATGTAGGCCTATTTTGATAGAAGTATAAGTCTTGTTTCTCTGGGCAAGTGAAGGATGGTAATGAATGGAATTGAAAGTATGGACTTCCTTAAAATGTTAGGGACTTTTCGATTACAGTTGATAAACGCTAGTAGTAGAAGAAGTAGTAGTAGTACTCAGTAGTAGTAGTAGTAGTAGTAGTAGTAGTAGTACTACTACTTGTAGTAGTAGCGGCAGCAGTAGCTAAACTAGGAGTAGTACAAGAATTTTTTTTTTGGATAAAACAGTCTGAAGACTGAAAAATCAGGTGTAAATACAAATAGTGACATCAAATTGATTTCTTAAGTATGCATGGTATTAAAATACTAGTGCTGTTGTCGGGAACAAAAATCCATGTCGACATGTCGCTTAAAAATTAATCCCGACATCGACAATGTCGACATGAAAAAGGGACCGTAATTTAGCCTAGGCTCCCTAACAAAAAAATCATTCGATCGTGGAACATAACACTCTCTCAATCAAACGTATTCACCTTGACACGAAGAATATCCCCACACTAGATCTAGATCTATATAATACAGGCTCAGTTCGGGAAAACATATTTTCACTAAGCTAGAGTGAATTCACTTTCAAAATCACCGATTTAATCCACATCTTTTTCTGGAGAATCAAGTTTTGTACCACGATCCGGTCTCGAAAGCATTGCGCAATAACACTCGGAGCCAATTTGAGAATCACCAATTACAATAGTGATCATTGCGTATTATACGCTGGTACACATGTGCTGCAAACGCAAGCTCCTCAAATTGACAGTAAAAAATAATGAAAATCGACCGATAATTTCAGTATCACTTCCGCGGCGATCCATGCAACGATCTCCAAACGAAGGAAGGGAAGTTTTCTGTGACTTCGTGATTTGAATTAAGCGCTCAATTGCGGCGGTCACAACTTTGACAAAAACGTTTATGTGAAAAGTAATGCATTGAGGAGCAACGTATTATCAAGCACGGTGAATAGCGATGGGTACGGTGAATGCTACTACGGCTACGCTACGCTCGCGATCGTCGAGGGGCGCGGCAGCTAGCTCGATCGGGCAGGCCGGCCCACACTCGACTCAGGCACTGACGTATTTCTGCTGCCGCGCAGCTCGCAGGTATTCTTTTTTCATTTAATGTGCCGCTTTATAGCTGAATAAACCTTTTAATCGCGCCACTTACTGTGGATAAAAGCTTCCAACTTTTCAGCTAAGCTTTATACTCGTGACTTTAGGCTAGACCCCTTTTTATTTTATGTTTGCATGTCGATGTGGGTGCGTGCATGTCGACATGTCGGAAACATTGAAAATCCTTCGTATGTCGACATCAATGTCGATATGAGGCCTATCGACAACAGCACTAGTAAATACAGTATATCAAGAAATATCTAAGAAATATTAAGTGAAGCAATAAGAAGTCGATGGTTGGGGCAGTACATGACAGTAGTCAGGTCTGCGTACAAGCCTCACAAAGTCCATTGAGTGAAGCAGTGCCAAACACTGAGCATGCCCTAACATTACCTGACGTATCACCAGTTGATGACAATGATGGGGATTCCCCCCAAATCGTCTGATTCACCAAGATGTTGAACATGCAGTGTCTGTACTTGCTCATGCTTGGTGTATTACAGAGCTTCATTCCACCAACATTGTAAGCCAACAAAACAAAAGAGACTCATACAACACTTTTAAAGGACAAGTCCACCCCAACAAAAACTTGATTTGAAAAGAAAGAGAAAAATCCAACAAACAACACTGAAAATTTCATCAAAATTGGATGTAAAATAAGAAAGTTATGGCATGTTAAAGTTTCGCTTCATTTCACAAAACATTTATATGCACATATCGGTCGGTATGCAAATGAGGAACTGATGACATCACTCACTATTTCTTTTGTATTTTATTATTTGAAATATGAAATATTTTTATCTCGTCATTGTCATGTGAAATGAAGTTTCATTCCTCCCTGAACACGTGGAATTCCATTATTTTAACATTTTGTGCTTCAGGCAAGGAGGTCAAATTCGTAAAAATTGAAATATTGTATAATTCAAACAATAAAAAACAAAAGAAATAGTGAGTGAGTGACATCATCAACTCTCTCATTTGGATGCAACTGGCTCGTTCATATAACTATTTTATTAAAAATAAGCAAAACTTTGAAATGTCATAACTTATTTCAAATCCGATTTTGATGAAAATTTTCAGCATTGTGCTTGTCTGATTTTTCTCTTGATTCAAATCAACATTTTTCTGAGGTGGATTTGACCTTTAAAGTATTCTGCTTTTGAATATGCAGGTAGAAAAAGTCTTCTTCATTGCAAACTCCATGGCAAATAAATGCTTTGTCAATCAACAGTCTGTAAAAAAAAAAATACATTGATCGCCCACCTGCAAGCACTGGTTTAAATGCACCTTAAAATTATTGGTCCATTTACGTTCTGGGTCTATTTCTGTTCTGAAAAGCAAGAAAAACATCTGTTGATTCCTGTTCGAGGTAAAACCACAAGAATTTTTTATATTTTTAGTGCAGGATGTAATGCATATAGACCAAATTAGGATACATTTGTCCATGCGTTCTTCATATTTTATTGATGAGATATCCATATTTTCAAGTATTAGTGTAATACTAGTCACTTCCAGTACAGGTACACCTCTATGTTGAATTTCCCCAAATAAAAATGTTTAAGCAAGTGGTGTGTGTATGTTATACACCAAACTGTGTCTCTTTCTTTCTCTCTTTTTCTGCCTTACCCCCCCCCCCACACTCCTTTTTTTTGCTTTAAAAAAAATTTCTGCTAAAAAAGGGTCTCTTTTTCAAAAGCAACATCAAAGATTTTATAACTCACCGTTCCTCGCTCCCTTCCCCTTTCTACAAACCTGTACCCCACTCCCCACACTTTTTCTTCCTGCTTAGAAAGAGGCTGTTTAAAAGTGATGGAAAATGCTTTTTAATGGGCCCCTTCTCTCATCCTTCCTTTCTCACACTTCCAACTCAACTCCCATGATTTTTTTTTCTGCTTGGAAAGAGGCATTTCAAAATTGACGGCCACCATTTTGTAATGCCACCGTTTTGCGAGCCCTTCTAAACAGCAAAGGGACCCTCTAAGCTGGCAAGCTCCCTTCCATCGTCCCACCCTCCCTCATACTCTTTTATCCATAGTACCCAGGCCCATTATGGTCGCATCACTCCGCCATTCAAGATATTCTTTTGATGTCTATTGTCTGGGACTGTATCTTGGATACATTATAAATGCCCATGATTGAATACGGTGGAGTTTCCCCCGTATGGATGATCCTGTGCAAAATTGCTCAAAGCACGATTCCATGCAGACGATGCGCATTATATTGAGAAAAAAATGTCTGCTGCCAAGTGTTTTTCCCACATAGGTATTGCTTAGGCCTCTAGATTAAGGTCACATATTGCATTAATCCTCTTTTCATTGCATTTGATGAATATTTTTGAATTAAATTGAATTGAATTTATTCAAACCAGTCAAAATAGTACAAAGTATAAAAAAACTACAAAAGTACAAACAAAATAAATGGTTACATTACAAAGAACTGGTGAAAATAACAGGTTTGGGACCCCAAAGAAGTACAGCTTGTAATCAGGGCCCCTGAATATGATATCTTAAACATTGAACAACTATGAGAGACATTTTTTTTTAGTATTATTGAATTTTATTGAATTAATCATGATTTTGAAATTTTGTTGGGATGAATACTGTTATGGACATTGCTTTAATGAGAAATGTGTATATTTTTTCAGTAAGTATACTATGCATTTTAGAGATTAGAGAGTTAAGTAGAAGTATGCTTACTTTGGAAGAATTTGTTTGTATTTTAGAAGGGATATGAGAGTGGGATGAAGTTGGAGATGAAAAGAAATACAAAAAGGAAGATATTTGGAAGTATTTTTGTGAGAAGCTCTGCGAAAGAATAAAGGAAAAAGCCAACATGGAGGATGTAGGTCTATTGTATTGAAGGAATGATGTGCTTTAGAGAAAAGATGGAGTAAAAATGATCAAGGGATAAAGTGAAGACAGAAAAGCAAAGGAATTGAAAATGAATAGCATATTTTAGAGAGAGAAGGAAGCTGAGGAAATGAAATGGGGATCAAAATGTGATTGTTATTTCGGCCCCCACCTCATTATCAGTCCCTTCATTTGCATACCGACCAGGATGTACATATACATGTATAACTGTTTTCACCCTTATTAAGCCAGTTTATTTTTCTCTGATTTCAAAAATGCTTGGGGTGGTGGGGTGGACATCCCTTTTAATAGTGCAGTTTCCTTTTCCAATATTTGGTCTGGTTTCAGAGACTAAGCAGTGATTCAGACAAAAGCAGATGGCGAAACAATGTTTCCCTGTAAGACCTTTGCCTTTGACCTTCAGCCCATCCCCGACTGTCATTGTATTTGACCCTGTTCCACATCCACCAGACGATCTTTTACGAATTGATTAAAATGACGCTGCCACTCACCTCATTATGACCTATTTAATTGGCAAGTACGCGTAACAGCCACCCAACATGAGCTTTATTTTGTGTCGTCTGTCTGCGAGCTGATTCAATAGTCCTTGAAATTGAAATAGCACGGCATTCATTAAACCAACCCGCTGCTCTAATTTCACAAACAAGTGTTCTAGTTTGGTTCATTATTCTTTTTTTCTCTCTCTGGGCTTATTACTCCACGCAGGGCAACAGACAAACAATCACTGCAGTGCTCAATTGAGTAATTATGAATTCATACGTTCACGATCACAACAATGTCACTGGAATTAATCAAATGCAGTTTATTTACACTGGGAATTATTGTTTGGGTCGATTTCATTTCTACATTTCATACAAACATAAACAAAGAAATCAAGTGCATGGATTGCAGGCGAAAAATAATAAAACAAAAAATTCTGGGGCAACATATTTTGAGCTCTCCAGCCAAAATTTAGTAGTTCAGAGTGGCCATGTAATATAAAGATAATATCAGATTGTTTCAATTTGAAATAACAATCTCATTGATTCATATTCAGCCCCTAAAGGAAAATAACCTTCAATTTTAAGTAAAAGATTGGTTGAATTTAAATTGAGAAACTAATTGGTCCATATTCAGCCCCTAAATCCAGGTATCCAGGGAATTGTATTCTTGTTGGCTGGGGGGGGGGAGTGGTATTATCCCCCCATGATCTTAATCATGGCTTGCAATAGAATTTTGGATGTTAGAAAATAACAAATCTACTGGATGCCTAGCTAAATTCAACTAAATCAATTTAAATTTGTTTCATATTCATTTACACATAAATAAGCATGAAATTAGATTTTGGCTGTTGTGGAACTGTATAAGTACATTTTCTATGAAACACAATGTAGACACTTATTTTCCTAGCAAGAGGGCACCAGTTTTTTTTTAAGTAACATTTAAATAAACAAGGAAGTTACTAGAAATATGTAATTCCAGCCTGCCACATACCAGCTCTGTAGCCCTTCATTGACTCTCACATTACTGTTATCAAGGGGCTACGACCAATCAACACATTATGAACCTAATAACATGTTTTTTAAAGATACCTCGTTCACACCACGCTTATGTTCAACCGATTTCATGCTGTTAATAAACATCTAGGCGTATTCAGGTTGACTAGAAGTCGAGAATACCTGGCATCGTCAGATCAGGAAATTTACCGATAACCAATTTCAAATTTTGAAAACGTTTGCAGGGATTTTTCCAAGGTCGCAGAAATACCACTGAACATAGAATGTGATGTTTAACATACAGAAGAACCAACGATTTGGCATTTTAGATAACGGAAAACTAGATTCTCATTAGGTTATATGCTCTTCCAAAGTAACCATGTGTTGATTTCAGTTTTATGATTCTAGCTGAATAGAATCGACTGAACTCCCCCAGAAGGTGGTTTCAGACCGCCTCAAAGTTCGCCAGTTCCAGGCATTCTCTGATCGGGAAATTTACCCCGATCAGAAAATACCAGGTAATTAGTAGGTACTTGGCGAAATTACGAGAATTTTCGCGGGGATTTTTCCAAGGTCGCAGGTATTTTGGCAATGTGAAAGCAATTTACGGGAACTTTTAGCCCAGCGTGTCGTTGGGCGCGGGAGCTGTGGGTGGCTGCTGGGCTAGTGATTTTGAATCTCGCGTCTTGCCTGCTTGTCAGACCATACTGCACATGCTCGTAACTTCAGGAACTTATCCCGAAGGGTATGTTTCGGGGCGGTGTGAATGCAGGAATAATTAATGGGTATTTTCTAGCCTAAAAAAGTTCTCGTAATTTAACGGGGATTCTTGTGATCGAGGCGGTTTGAAACCACCTAGAGTCACAGTTTACTAGCGATAGTGTTTATCACATGAACAAAGGAAGGAATGAAACACGAGTCCCAAACATGATTGCATATCGTACGATGATATTGCTTCCTTATACCAACGTTCATAAACTTAAATTCTTTACAAGTATCGCCACACCCAGAAGTGAAATCCACGTCTCAATGAAATTTAATGAGAAATTTACTGATGGTTCTGTTTTGAAAGATTATTCATGTTTTGAATGGGTGTGTGCATGTCTGCATGATCTACCCTCTTTTTATGTTATAGATTTTATGATAATTTTTCTCAATAAAATGATTTGTCCCCAAAAGAAATTCATAATGGTATGATCCAAATATTGAGCCACCAAACTACATTTTTGTCAATATGTGGGCATCATTGGTAATCGATTTGTAATGCATCCATAGTCTGTAGATGCGGCTTTCAAGTATGTTTTAAACTAGCACCCATTTAAGATTGGAGAAAGGAGGTTTTAAATACTGACTGGAATGCACTCATGACTTTTTTTTATTATTTCAAAGAAACATCCAACCTATCAGGCTAATAGTTATAAAGGGAGCTCATGGATACCCCCCCCCCCTTGAAATACCCTACTGTGCCCTGGGAAACTCATGAAGAGCCCCTGATATTCACATTGGGTCTATAAAATGTGAATGTTAATACAATGAAGTAAATCGTCTATACAAAGTTCTAGTATTGTGTTTGGGGGGAAAATTAGTTTGCCTTCTATAAATATTCAATTTTTGTATTTTAACAGTTATATCTTTTGTGACTCCCCCCCCCCCCCCTCTTCCAGACACATCCGAGAATGTCAACCCAGTGTGGTCATTGGCTAGCTTTAATGGTCACCTAAAGGATATCGTTGATGCGTAAGGCACTACTCATGAAGGTATGTATAGTTGTGCTTGTGTTGTATTTTTCCAACATTATGGGGGGGGGGGGGGGATTTGGTGGCCTGAAATTTGATAGATAGACGGTAGATTTAAAGAAGGTCGTGTGCTACACCAGAAATGCATTTATGGGACTACGCCCAGATGTTTGGCTCTAATATTTTAGCGATTTTCTTGTCCTATTTTGAATTCCGTTGCATCTGGAGTGCAATAACTCGCAGTGTGTATTTTTATTACAATCTTGAGCCTTCAACTGGTCTTGCTTTTCCTACTTTTTAAAGGAAAATCCAAATTTTCCTATTTTTAGGGAGTAAACTAATTTGTAAAAAATGAGTGAGGAACAGTAAACAAAGTGTAGAGAAAATGATGAAATCCATAGAGGTTTGTTGGCTTCATAGTGATGAAGTCCTATTAATGCAACAAGGTATCACGAAGTAGGAAGGATGGAAACCATATGTGTTTGAAATTTTTGGATGACGTAAATAGCAATTTTAAAAAGTATATAAATACCCTTTTTACACAGGTTTTCTTAACCCCGGACTATCGCTAACCCCGTACTATCCTTAACCCCGTACTATCCTTAACCCCGTACTATTTCTTTTCCTTTTCACACATGCCAAATTGTTATTGCTAACCCCGGATAAGGAATGCTTGCTTTTTACACACGAAACTCGCTAACCCCGGACTAGTGGTTTTTGTCGATCATTCTTAGTACAAGTACTTCATTCGTACACTTTTTACACACGCTAAAATTTCCTTAACCCCGTACTATGTGGGGCTAAATTGCCATTTAGCTCTACCTATAGTACGGGGTTAAGGTTAGCCCACTTTCGTTTTACACTAGCGATCTTAACCCCGTACTATCGCTCTTAGCACCGCAATTGTTGGGATAACCCTGCCTTTTTGCAGGGCCAAATAATCCCGTACTATAGGTGGGGTTAGCCCACTTTGCAAAAATGCTGTGTAAAAAGAAAGTGGGCTAAGCTTAACCCCGTACTATAGGTGGGGCTAAATAGCAATTTAGCCCCACCTATAGTACGGGGTTAAGGAAATTTTAGCCTGTGTAAAAAGGGTAAAAGTAATTACAATTCAACTTACGTGACTTTGTGTTTATTTTATGAAGACGGGTGCAGTCAGTTTCTCTACAATTAAGGTGAAGATAGAGACATTGATACAAGATGAACAGTTTCTTTTAGACTGTGAAGAGATCATAGTTTCTGTGCAAATTTTTCCTTGTATGTGGATTCGGTTATTTCTATTACTTCATGTATCAATTATGCCTTTTCTATTTTCTTTAAACATTGAATATCTATACAGTACACGGTTTTTAAGATGTATGTTGCTAATATTTGAGGGTATGTTTATGCTTCCATTGCGAGGACAGAATCAGCGATTTCAAACATCGATTCAAAACGCTGATCGTAAACGTAGTTCTGGGAGTGCTGTTTATGCTTAACTTTTCAGAGCAAATCATGATCTCCAGCTGGCTTCGCATCGTAAAGCGAGGTCAAATTGGGCGCCCCTTTTTTCGAAAGTTTTTTTCCGATTGTTGTTATTACATGGAGATAACATGGAGCAATACGATTGTACATGTATTTGCCCGCAGATTTTCATCTCAACGGAAGCATGTAGCAAATGACGTCATTTAAACACGTTTAGGATCGTGGTTCTGTTTATACTTCCCCAGAAAGCCTGATTCTGGTCAAACGACGTTTACAAACGCACCTTTTTGTGAGTTTACGATCGGCGTTTTGAAACAGCGTTTAAATGAAAGAAAGCATTGACGCAACCGTGTTTTGGACTAATCACGTTTGGAAACGCTGATTCTGGCCTGAAAAGTGGAAGCATAAACACGGCCTGAGATAACTCAAGAGATTTAGAAAAATGTTACTTGTCAAAAAGAAGAGAGTAAGATGAAACACTAATCCAATACTGCCCATCATCTTGTTTTGTGAAGTTTGTGAAACCCATTTAAACATGCACAAATGTGTTGGTGTTTTTTCTTATGAATACTTTATATTTTTCATTTGAAATAATTGTGATACAGATGGCATTATGATATTAAAGAACATATTTTATATAAAGTATATGAATCATACTTTTCTCCTATTTTGGGGAAAATTTTGTTTGAAATTTTTTTCTGAATTTTTAAACCAAGACCAGTTGAAGACCTTCTTTTGAAAAGGACTTGAAAATGAACAATGATTGTCTTCATAGATCTCAAACAGTCACTTCCCTTTTAAAATATCATAGTTCATTTTAATATCATAACTAGGGGAAGTCCAGTGTAATATATTGGGGGTATTCATAAAAGAACAGGAAATAGTTGTGCAAAATTTCCAAGCGAATCGATAGAAAGTTGTAAGATTCAATAACTTGGTGCCATGGGAGCTTAAAGGTCAAGTCCACCTCAGAAAAATGTTTGTTTTAATCAATGAAAAAAAAGGGGGGGGGGATCAAACTAGCATAATGCTGAAAATTTCATCAAAATTGGATGTAAAATAAGAAAGTTATGACATTTTAAAGTTTCGCTTATTTTTCACAAAACGGTGAAATCCACTACTCAGTGACATCCAAAGGAGACAGTCGATGTCATTCACTCACTATTTCTTTTGTTTTTTATTGTTTGAATTATACAATGCTACATTTTTTACAGATTTGACAATGGACTAACTTGACTGAACTATTTAGTATTAAACAATGCTTATTCCACATGTTCAGGGAGGAATTAATCAATTTTTCACTTGACAATGAAGAGAAAATTTGAATATTTCATGTAATAAAATACAAAAGAAATAGTGAGTAGATGATGTCATCAGTCTCCTCATTTGCATACCGACCAAGATGTGCACATACTTTTTTTTTTAATTCAGCAAAACTTTAGAATGTCATAAATTTTAAATTTTACATCCAATTTTGATGAAATTTTCAGTGTTATGGTTGTTGGATATTTCTCTATTTATTTAAATCAACTTTTTGTTGGAGTGGACTTGTCCGTTCAAATTTCATGGAGATAATTAGGTTGAGCTGCTCCAGTGTCAATCTGCCAAAATTGACATAAGTTCTGACAGTGAGCCAGGAGATTGCCCTATTCCTTCAACGTTTTACTAATGAACAGAACCTTGCATAAAGCTCCGATTGGCCAAGCTGGCCGAGTCTAATTTCTTTTTCAATGTAACCCGAGATTTTATGTGAATATATCCTGATTAATATGGACAACATCCAGACTAATTAATTTAATTCACATCGGAATAGAAAGTGATACGAATTAATAGCGACACTTTGGCTTAAAATAAACCCGGATCAAACCATGAGGAAGGATGCTATTGCTTTAATGAAGACCATCCAAATTATCTCCAAGTTTATTGACAATAAGGATATGCAATGTTTGGCATTATTTTGATAAAAGAAATGGAATTCATGTTGCGCTTTATGTCATCATTTAGTATCATAATGCATCGTATTGCATTGCATTGCATACATATATAGGGCCATGACTAGTCTATGAGCACAGACTCAGTTTTGATATTTGACCAATTATGACATATCTGGAGAGTGACTCTTGACTATCTGCCTATGGTAGAGGTCTCTAGCCACAGTACAAAGTGAATCTAGTCTTACTGATTCAGACTCTTCATTATTGCACTTTGCGAATTGTGAAAACCTTGGGTCTGTGCCTGCAGACTATGCCATGCCTACATCATGCAATCGCGCATACATGGATACAATGAAATACAGCGTGATATTATACAGATATTGCCTACCTAGAGTTTGAATATAACATTTCCTCTCCCCGACGGAGTTATATTTTTCCCAAGGGATTATATTTTTCCTGAAGCGCGCAGCGCTGAGGGAAAATATCCGGAGGGAAAAATATAGCTTCGGAGGGGAGTTGAAATGTTATTTATTAAAACGATAGACCAGGCAATATATGTTATATTATATAGTATATGTGGATTCGCCATCAGAAATTGCATTCATCATCTGGCTCAAAACCGAAATTCTTGCTACAGCTCTGAACCATCTACGTCATAACAGATTTTTATTTTAAATACATCAAGCGCGTTCTTCATGCAATCGATGCGGTAACATTAACGCGTACATTACTAACTTGTTACGCAACTTGTATGCAGCGAGTGACGTCGCCTTAATGAATATAACGCCGCAAATGAAATTACAACGCAGTATATTTCCGATCCTCGCAGCTATAGTCACGTGATGGCGTATTGACCTATCACTGATTCGCATCTACATAACCTATGTAATATAGCAAAGTAACTAAGTTTTATACATGGAGAATTTGGAAGATTTTTAGGGGCTACTTTCCACAACTGGCTTGCTTTCCAAATCTGTAACATTGAGTAAGCTATTTACACATTGAATAGAGATTTTCCTGTTCTCTTTTTTTATTTTCTACTTCCAGGGCTCGTTTGTAGCATATTGGGGGCAAAATCACCAGAACCCCCAGAAAATGTTACCCTCATTCAGACCAAAAAATGCAATGTTAAACACCCTGCATACTTAAAAATAACTCGAATTGCTGGAGGTTATACATGCTGCACACTGAAATGCATTTATGGGACTACATGCAAACATTTGACCCAATCACTTCAGCTGATTTTTAAAGTGCTTTCAATATCGGGGAGTCTGAAAAAGAAATGTTTTACAGTGAACTTTTTGTTTCTGTAATATCCTTTGTAAATGATGTGAAAAAAATTCACGATAAATTCTTCTTGCCTTTCACATAATGGGACTCCCCATTCACTTAATTGTCTCTTTTCAGTTTCGATACTGTTGACATCGCTGGAATGGCAGCTGGAAACTCAGTCGTCATGTGTGCAATGGTACCACAGCCTGCATTTTAGAAAATGACAGAATAAAACAATGGCTCAGGTAAAACCAGATTCTTGTTTAACTTATTTATATATTATTATTTCCTATCGGTCAGTCCCAAATAGGAGTATTTTATGAAAGAACTTGACATATCTTTGATCTGACAAAGTCTTTTTTTTTATCTTGAATTTACCAAATTGATTGTCATATGGACATTTTTGCTTCTTTAACGTACAAAATCGAGGATAACTGTCAGATCTGAGCCCCTTCAACATAATGAAAAAATATCGGTGAAGCAATTGAGCGATTTATCAAGGGGATCGTTAATATGATTTATTCCAATGATGGTCTTGATCAATCGTAACATCAGCCCCAATTAAACGCTGAGATTGCATCAAGAGGGGTTCTTGCTTGTTCCATTCTGTCAGACACAGACAAGACGAGCGCCTTCAAAATCGCCAGCTCAGATAGCTATTATCATGAATAAGAGCTTCATAGCACACAAGCTCAACTTGTGATTAGCCTCCAAAAACCATCAATAAGTCGCCAGGGAATGTTCTCTATGAATAGCCAAAATAGTGATTCGGTCTCCAAAAAGCAAGTTAAAAAATTTGCTTCTCTGAAAGAAAAGTTTATTTTTGTACTGTCAAAATTTGAAGTTGCAATGTTGAATAAAGGACAAGAAACGAGGAGTTAGGTTGACACCATTTTTTTTATTGCTTAGGTTACACAATGTGCACATCTCGCGATTGAGTGAATCCTGTTTACTAATTTTTTTTTATTAAGCTCAAGTTTTATTTCTTCTGCATTCAATCAAGTATTACTTTGAGAACTTACTCCGGAAATGCCTGGTTCCGGTTGATATGAAATAATGCAGAAAACAATTATTGAGTACATTGGTGCCAGAACAAATCCTTGTAAATTGACAAGTATTTTGGTGATCAGAATTTTGGTCTGAGAACACCTACACATTCCATATATAATTAGAGGCACAATACTTTGACACCGCGGTTGGACATGGAATATTTGCTCTCGATTATTGCTAGTACAATTGCAAGAATAATGTAAAAAGTTAAGGATAAGAAAAGGATAGATAACAAATCAGCCAGCAGACATTGATGAATGTGTAAGAATTTATATTAAAGCTGGGTTCTTAGTGAGCATTACAAAGTCATTATTATAACGGATTATAAGATATAACCAAGAAGAGGCCAATTTTGATAGGGGGAATTGCCTGAATTGACCAGGCAGTGTTTCCTGAAAGAAATAGTTACTGTTATTTTTCACTGAAATTTTTTAAAAGCTACTGAAATGATCCTTCCATCCGATTGGCTCGGAACAAATTGGTCAGTGAAATCGGCAATGTCATGAATGTCTGACTCTTCATTAACTAGGTTATTACCGAACTTTGCCAACAGCCGTGTAAAACCTCCTCAGTCGCAATTATTGATATCTGTTTTTCTTCTTAGTCTTCAACCCCTGTCATCAAATTATAAACATTTACACAATTTTTGTTTTCCGAAAGGTGGCCATTGTGTTTGAGAATTATGTTCAAGAAATTGTGTTTTTTAGTTTTAACAATGCAGTGTGTGTACAGTGTATGGTTTCACAAACTCTTTCAACTCGATGATAAATCCCAGTGAACACTTGGATGAAAGTCAAGTTGTGTTAGATTTTTTTAGGTAGTAACTCTTTGTGCAACAGACCCCAGCAAGAAAAAAAAAGAAAATCTACCCTCAATACAGCCTTAGTCAAACTTATTAAATAGTAAAGGTGAGAAAATTCAGTTGTCAAATGTACAATACCAGGCAGTCAGCCCCTCAAGTCATGTGGTTAGGTCATGTGATATCCTTCATGTCAGGTGACCTATGTGGCATTGAGACACAACCCACATGGTAATCATGTGATTATATTTTCAAAAAGAAAAATGTCATCACATCACTCCTACCTGCGGAAGCTTTTAAGCGCATGAACTTGTCAAGATGGCGATGCGTCTACAGTTGTGAGCCTGGGACGTGACCCTCACTACAAATTATGCACATTCGTCTTGCCTTGCGACACAAGTCCTCATAAATTACCTGAGCCACACTTTGCCCCTGTGAAATCAACTAATTTACCAACCTTTTTACCTGGGAATATCCAAGTTTATACTTTGCTCTCACAAAGGTTACATGGCTGGTATTGCTCAGTGGGGGTAGTTTCATAAAGCTGTTCTTAAAGGTAAATGCCAGTTGTGGTAACGATATCAAAATGAGTTCGTACAGAATCCATTGAAATGACCACCAAAGTGTCTGTTTGTATAAATAAAACATTTAAGTGCCAAAGGATTCTGGAAGAAATTGTGTAATTGCTGAGAAATCAGCAGATAAGCACAGGATTCGGGTCAAGCGTCGGGCCGGACATTCAGAGCAATAATAATACACTGTCCCACGTGCGCTTATCTGTGTTGGTGATCTTCAGCGTGAACATTTTTCAGCGTAGATTTCAAGATTTCACAAAGTTCAGTTTATATAACTGTACCAGATTCTCTATGATACACTGACAATTAAGCCTGGTTTTACAGACTTTCTCATGAAATCAGTGTTTACTGCAACTACTGGCATTTCTCTTTATAAAGTTACCAATGACTTTACGCACAACTGGGCAGCGTTTCATCAATATTTTCATCCGACAAGTTGTCAGATCTGACATATTTCCTTTATTCTGATTGGCTGAGAGGCACTGTTCCTATGGTAACTGTCGGATAAACTGGTACATGTCGGATAAAATGTCCGGCAAGTCCTTTCATGAAACGCCCCCCTGGTGACCCTTTCTTGGTGGAACGTGATACATACCTACGTATTTGTAGCTGATTTGGTTCCATGATATTTGCTCCAGCGACAGTTGCTCTGCTCTTAATTCCACACATTAATGGAATGACCACCTTCAATCCTGGATTTAACACTACCTAAACCTAACATAAAACCATATTACAACCCTAACCCTATATCTTAGATGAAATTTAGCGCGGAGCAATTGTTGCAGGAGCAAATGTTGTGTCACCGTTGTCTTAACACCTAAGACAGGGCTCGACATTAGCAGTGGCCCGGGGCAACCAAAAATGAGTCGGGCCACCAAAATTTTGTAAAAGCCAACACTTGGTGGCCCGATTGGGCTACCAAAGTTTTGATAAATTGTAATGTTTTCTATTGTTTTAGGGCCACCAAAAATATGAAATTGATGATTTTGGTAGATTGTTTGGGCCACCAAGAAAAAAAGTTAGTGTGGAGCCTTGCCTAAGAACACGTTCCAGTCGTGTGTAAAGCCGTTTGTTACTTTAGAGCAGCTTTATGATATACCAAACTGATCAAGAATGCAACGATACCCAAGTATTTTTTTTATCCACAAGGTTCAAAATCCTGGATTTTCGCAAGGGCGGTGCAAGGAAGAATTTTCCTGGTAAAAATAACGTATTGCGCATTGTTTTATGACTGCTACATAACATTTCCTTTGTATGGCTTTTTTTTTACATAAAGCTTAACAGAATATCTAGTCGAAAGTTTTTTAATGTGATACATTTTGAAGTCATTGACTTTGGCTAAGATTGTCTGAGATACATGTACTTAACAATCTCTCTGATAACAGCATCTTGCACAAAAATTTAAAGCATAATTTACTACACTGCGCTATACTTACCTATACCATCTCATCAAATTGCTATTCGTTACCCTGACTCGAATAGCCACCGGTAAAAAACTCCCCGAAAGAGGCTAACTGCAATCAGATAGCCTGGGAAACCCGTCACGGGACGAGACCCATAAAACCCCCTCGCCACATATAAGCCTCCTCTTTCGTTACCGCGACGTCGTTGAGTACACTAGAAACGTTTAGCCACCGCGCAATTATTTTTTTATGAATCACGATGTCTGAAGAAATAACTGAAATAAACATTATTTTCCAACCCTAAGATCTCAATAAATAGGGGAGATCAACTCGGTCAAGATAAAGCCGAGGGCCATTATCTCGGTCAAGACAAAGCCGAGAAATAATAACAGCACGATGATAAGGCGGCCAAGATAAAGCCGAAGAATAAGAAGTCTAACACTTGTAACCCGGCCAAGACAACGCCGGCTAATGACACTACACAATCAGACACCCAGCCCCTTAGGCGGGAAGTAGACAAGGGTACGGATAAATCGGAAGAAGCTGTTTACACTCCTTCCGATCGGGGTAACTAAAACTTCTCATCAAAGAGTATAGGGCGGGCAAGAAGAAGCCTCGCGATGACCACTCGTGTTCTAATGACAATCAGGCTCGAGTTAACGACCCACTACAACCCCTATATTTTATAAGAAGCTTCGACTGGCCCGGGATTGTGACCGGTCAGTCCATTCATTGCCAGACCCCGCCGAGACGGGTCATCATCAGTTATCATTACAGTCCACCAGGTTGGTGTATCATCGTACTTGTAGAATTGTGCAGGAGTTCATTCAGTGCTGTGGAATTAAGATCTATTCTACGTACATGCGGTTTAAAATAATAATTAAGAGAAATTATTAACAATTGTAGTAGTTGGATCTTGGAAGCCTTGCAGGCGATCCTCCCCCATCGGGTGCTGCAATCGACCCATCCCGACCCCTAGCCGCCCGAGACAATGAGCTAATGAAAACTCGACTCATTCTAGACCATAATTCAATGCTCTAGACGTAGAGAGAAAGAGGCCTAGATCGCCTCATACAGATCGCGGAGTTGGGGCTAATGATAACTCGCCTCGTACTAGCCGTAGATAATAGTTTTCCATCGTGGGAGAATCTGATTCGGAATTCGATTACCACCGACCCAATTCATTAGAAGAGATTGGGGGCGATTTCCCCCAATCAAATCCTTATACACTGTAAAAAAAAAAAAAAAAAAACACCGTGATTTTACAGAAAATAAACAGAAGATTATGCAGAAAGCAATAACAGAATCATTCTGTAAATTCATTAAACAGGAACTTTTCTGCAATTCTACAGAACAGGTCTGTTTAAAAAGGGGAAAAAGGGTGTTTTATTCAAGGAAATATGTAAGTCTCCATACACCAAATACCAATTTCCTGTAAGATTACGCAATTCGCTAAGATTACAGGTGTTCTCGAGACTCTGCTGCAGGAACTTCTTTTATTTTAAGGATAAATTTTCTAACAGTGTAGCAGCTCCTTGCATTCCCTGAAAGCTGCCCAGCAAATGGGATTCGATCGAGAGATTCACCATTAGGGGTACGAGAGAGTTCTGGCTTACTCAAACGTGATACTCCGACTAGTGGGAACATGCCTTTTAAATACTGCCCTCATCTTCGGGCCGAAAACAGTATACCAGTAGCGTATACGTAGCTAGCGAATAATGAGCGAGAGAGAAGTCAATCTTCCGCCTGAACTCGTCCGTCTGCGATCAAGATGGACGTTCCGTATATAGATCCTGCTTTCGGGACGTCCGCTCCCAGATAAGCAACACTCTCGGCCTATACCCATCAGTAAAGAAGTCTCGAACTTTATCGGTTTACCGCTCAAGACTTTGAGGATTTTTTGTGCATCCCTTCGGCCCCGGACGTTGCTTTCCGTGTCGGGGATGCGGGAGCGAGGAAGACTAGATCGGGCCGTAACCCTCGCCGCGGCACTGGTTACCACTCAGCCGACTATCAGCTTACAGTTGCAGCGCTGGACGGGGCCGCCCGGAGCGGTATGGTTTTCGCGATGTACTACTAGGGGTATCTGATATCCGCTCGTAGTGAAGCTGAGCGGCTTGGACTGAGTCTCTACCAATGACAAGAACTTATTGCTAGAGTCACAAAATCGCTGATCTCCAGTATGAGCAAGCAGCAATCAACACTGCTATGCACAAGGGCAAGGAGGGCTAAAGACTAGATGCTCTCAAGATGATTGAGAAAGGGGCAGCTACTGAGCTGGACTTCTCATTCTCAATAAGCTTCCTTGCGAAGGTAAGGACTTGTTTATGGACACTTTCATGAAGTATTGCACAATTCTTTTTCAGCCAACACCACAGCTGACAAGACTTGTTATTAGCTCTCCTCGAGTAGACCTACACATGTAGTCCGCCAGGCCCTAGTCCAGGGCCAGGCCCAGACCAGAGACCTCCATACGCTAGCTCTAGCTCCATACCCTAGACCTATAATGAACTTAAAAGGTCATCCCCCTCTTCCCTTGCTCTGGTAGCGACGCCAGGAATGAAAGGGGCCGCTGGGAAAGTCATAGGAATCCTCATGGTGGGGAACGGGGCCGCCAGGCGTTCTTTCAATGCACCATATTTCAGGGCCCCCACTCATAACCGGGACTTATGACAATCTAACACTAACCCTTCCCCACAAGCAGTAGGGAGAAGACTATTTCTTTGCCTTTACTTTTCATTATTTGAAATCTGTTCCAAGTCCTCAGCAATATGTAATATTGAGGTGTTCATGTGCCAAAAAAAAAAAAAAAAAAATACCCTTTCATATCAGAAGAATGTAGAAAGGAGGAAATAGTGGTGATGGATGAGGTTGTCAAAATCATACCAGGCAAATCATACAGGCATAATGGTAAAACTTGCCAAACTTGGGTTACTTACAAAGTTGCGTTCACTTGTATAGAATGTAGACCTAGTAATATTCTTGATAATTTTGTGGCATCTGAGGTGTATATCTACACTATTTTTGGCTTACAAAGCAATGACAGAAGTAACTTGTAGATGTGGTTTATGGAGTGGTCTTTGGATGCTCAGACAGTCTTGAGATCTCAAACCAAGGCCTGAGGGTAGTGAACCCTTAAGAATTGCTGCTATTGTCCATCAGTTTCTACCACACTTGCCACAATGATATCAGCTTCTCCTTGGAAATATTTATGACATAAATCTACTGTGTGTTCCAATGATAAAGATTCCCATACAATCCCAGAGTTTTCAATCAGGGATTGTGATTAAGATAATATTTTAATGTTCGTAATAGAAATCTGAGTTAAGAAATATTCCATAATTCTCTTTACCCAATTTATTGTGAGCCCGGCAGCCACTGTGCAGCTCCAGACCGATGAGGCTCTGTACTCTAAATGTTGAACGCCGAACAGGGTGGTAGCAAATACCCCCCACACCTGTTTGTGAGAAGTACATTCTACCAACTGATCCAACTAACTGGTTCTGGAAGTGTACAAGGGGTGGTCAATTTTTTGCCTACATCAAATTGAAGGCCAATATGGTATCTCATATATTTTGCCTGCAACTTTCATCAGGAATTGGTTAATGATAATAAATCAGTTCTTGTTTAGCACATATCACATTATGTCCAATGACCTGGATATTATTACCCTGGGTTTTCGAGGAATAAAGTCCTGCCAGGTACCCATTCATCTCTCTTGGATTGAGTGCTGCGCAATGTGGATAAAAAAAAAGAAAAAAAGTTGGAAGACTAATCCACAGGGCCACAACGCTCCACATCATCTGTACGATATTCATTAATATGCAAATGT
This sequence comes from Lytechinus variegatus, assembly GCF_018143015.1. Lineage (NCBI taxonomy): Eukaryota > Metazoa > Echinodermata > Echinoidea > Temnopleuroida > Toxopneustidae > Lytechinus > Lytechinus variegatus. Next base: position 2,486,137 of record NC_054747.1, on the reverse strand, counting down.
CATTGGTTTGATCATGAAATTGAAATCCATCAGTGTCGTAAATTTTTTTTCTACAGGAAATTTGCATGTCATTTGTAAACAAGAGAAGCTCATTGAAAATTTAAGGAAACAATGAATGCATGAATATACATCTTAATTAGAACACTCATGATTCTAGACTCCAGAGATACTTCAGATGGTGTGGCAGTTTACAAATTGATCCAATTTCTGCCTCGTCAGATAGCAGATTTATTTCCTTTATTATTTGATGAAGGTTTATCAGTCTCTTTTATAAGGGGTTACTGGTCAACCATAGCAGCCATTCATTCAGGCTTCTATAATAGGGAAACTACCTCAACTCAGCTGTCCTTACCAGACTAACAAGACCCTTCTTAACAGATTCCTCCCAGCCGAAGACTCTTCCCCAATTGGAACCTGCCAAGAGTCCTTCGGTGCCCTAGCCAAATTCCCCTTTAAACCCATAATTGCTCCCTTGATCTTTCCATTAAGACAGCCTTCTTGTTGACTATAGCTTCAAGTCTAAGACGTAGTTTGCTTCATACACCACGGTGAGACCGGGTCATATTCGTTGGGAGAAGGACAGAGTCCGCTTGATCCCTAGACCTGATTTCCTAGCTAAGAAATAGAAACCCCTAAATCCTGTGATGTTCTTCCAAGGGGGATATCATGGCTGAATGGATAACGCACTTGACTAGCGTCCTTGGAGTCCCAGGTTCAAGTCCTGGGGTGAACAATGTGATTTTACAGTCTCTCGTCAGTTTCCGAAGATAGGTTATTGATTGATTGATTGATTGGCCGATATGGGTCGATTGGGCGATATGGCCTTTGTTATGTTGTCCCGTACGTGCCTTAAAGTGGTACATTGATTAAAGTACATTCGCACTTCCCACCAACTGTTCATTAGTTCAATAGAACCTCACAGCCCTGTTAATCCAATTACAATTTCTCGAAGGTTAGTGCAGGGGATCAGGTCAGATGGAGAAAATGCCATTTTATCAGGATCCTTTAGAGCCCACGATTCACGGGGCATAGCAGCATCTTGGGCACTTTTCAGGGTACCTCTTTGGAGGAGATCCTCCAGGCATCCTATTGGACCTATTCAATATCTTGTATCTTATTACTTATTTGATGTAATAGCCAAGACACAGGTTTTGCCTTGGCGGTTCTTGTCTTGTCCTAATTTTTCCAAGACTATTTCCAGTTGATATATTTCATTAACGTGGTTGATGATTCTTATCCCTTTATTACAAGAGTAGCTTCTCCAGTTGGGAGACTACTCAATTTTATAGTAAATCAGTTTCTTTATCATTGTTTTGCCTACTTGTCTGGAAAGGGTCTCGTTTCTGCCCCTCCTCCAGTTTTTCCGTGCTATTCTAGCAATTTGATGAGATGGTATAGGTAAGTATAGCGCAGTGTAGTAAATCAGAATGCTCAGTAGTGAGCATATTATTTACTAACAAGCTATACTTACCTATAGCTCCCCTCCCGTCCTCCCCAGCAGACCTCGCCCCTCCTTGGCAACGAAAGAGGAGGCTTATATGTGGCGAGGGGGTTTTATGGGTCTCGTCCCGTGACGGGTTTCCCAGGCTATCTGATTGCAGTTAGCCTCTTTCGGGGAGTTTTTTACCGGTGGCTATTCGAGTCAGGGTAACGAATAGCAATTTGATGAGATGGTATAGGTAAGTATAGCTTGTTAGTAAATAATATGCTCACTACTGAGCATTCTGGTTAAATATGTTATTTTTTATACCCAAACGTTTCTTGATTATAAACAGGTTTGTTAAAGGGATGGTCCAGGCTGAAAATATTTATATCTTAATACATAGAGTGGAATTCACTGAGCTAAAATGCCAAAAATTTCATCAAAATCGGATAACAAATAATAAAGTTATTGAAGTTTAAAGTTTAGCAATATTTTGTTAAAACATTTGTCATGAATATTCATTAGGTGGGCTGATGATGTTACATCTCCACTTTCCGTTCTCTTTTTACATAAAATCATAATTTTTTCATTATTTCATACTTGTGTGAATAATATGTCTCCCTTATAATAATGAAATAAGTTACAGCAATAAATATCTAATGCACTAAATCAGTTCTCGATCCAATTTTTCTAGTTCTTGGAGGAAAAAATTTGAATAAACCTAATTTCAAATAATAAAATACAAAAGAACAAGTGAAGATGTGACATCATCAGCCCACCTAATGAATATTCATGACCACTGTTTTCACAAAATATTGCTAAATTTTAAAATTCAATAACTTTGTTATTTGTTATCCAATTTTGATGAAATTTTCGGCATTTTGCTCAGTGAATTCTACTCTATTTTTAATAAGCTGTACATACTTTCAGCCCGGACCATCTCTTTAAGGAATTGGTAATAATGAGCAATATTCATGTGCATATAAATTACGATTTAAATCCATGTTGTATTATCTTCCTCAGTCGACATGACTGTCGGGTCATCTGTTCTAGGTCAGAATTTTCAGAGCATTTCATGATAGGTGGTTTCAAACCGCCTCGATCATTAGAATCCCCGTTAAATTACAAGAACTTTTTTAGGCTAAAAAAAATACCCATTAATTATTCCTGCATTCACACCGCCCCACAACCTACCCTCAGGGATAAATTCCTGAAGTCAGGAGCATGCACAGTATGGTCTGATAAGCAGGCAAGGCGCGAGATTCAAAACCACTAGCTCAGCAGCCACCCACGGCGCCCGCGCCCAACTACACGCTGGGCTAAAAGTTCCCTTAATTTGCTTTCACATCGCCAAAAAACCTGCGACCTTGGAAAAATCCCCGCGAAAGTTCTTGTAATTTTGCCAAGGACCTACTATATAGTGGGTATTTTCTTTCGGGGATATTACACGTAATTTGCTTTCACATTGCCAATATTACCTGGTATTTTCTGATCGGGGTAAATTTCCCGATCAGAAAATACCTGGAACTGACAAACTTTGAGGCGGTCTGAAACCACCTACTGTATGATAAAGCAGTGACAATTAATGACAATATATTATGATATGAATCACAGAAATCACTCATTCTGTATTATTTTGTATTTCTCCTTGTTTACATTTTTTTTCCTTTTCATTTTGTCTCTTTCTGCAGGATGCCGATGCCAGCGTGTCAACTTGTGGACGTCTATCAGATTTGTATCAAAACTCCTTTTTAATTCCTATTTTGGTTCCTTATAATGGGAGATACTTGCGCTGCATTTTAGCAACCAAATAGATTTCATGATTCCCAGCCCCCCCATGTTTTTTTTTTTCCAGGGGCTATTTGTAACAACTTACTGCCTACATGTGCATCATTGGTAAGCTTTAAAGATCAAGTCCACCTCAGAAAAATATTAATTTGAATCAATAGAGAAAAATCAGACAAGCAAAATGCTGAAAATTTCATCAAACTCGGATGTAAAATAAGAAAGTTATGACATTTCAAAGTTTCGCTTATTTTTAACAAAATAGTTATCTGGACGAGCCAGTTACATCCAAATTAGAGAGTCGATGATGTCACTCACTCACTATTTCTTTTGTTTTTTATTGTTTGAATTATACAATATTTCAATTTTTACGAATTTGACGATTAGGACCTCCTTGCCTGAAGCACAAAATGTTGAAATAATGGAATTCCACCTGTTCAGGGAGGAATGAAACTTTATTTCACATGACAATGACGAGAAATTCAAAATAGTGAGTGACATCATCGACTCTCATTTGGATGTCACTGGCTCGTTCATATAACTATTTTGTTAAAAATAAGCGAAACTTTGAAATGTCATAACTTTCTTATTTTACATCCGATTTTGATGAAATTTTCAGTGTTATGCTTGTTGAATTTTTCTCTTTTTATTCAAATCAAGTTTTTCTCAGGGTGGACTTGTCCTTTAAGATTGCAATGAATGGAGAGTTTCCATGGCTCCTGTTTTGAGTTTCCACTGCTCTTGGGCATTTCAAGGGCCAAATCGTCCCGAGCCCCCATGTCATTTTTTCCCCCTGCCACCCCTACCTCCCCTCCACACTACGAGTTTTCCTCAAACTTTCTCTCTCTTTCCACTCAACTCTTCTGTCTTGTCCTTTCTTCACATCCATCTTTGACCTGCCATCCCAAGACCAACGATTAGTTGACCCAAATGAGTTTTGGGATGTTCATTGTGCTTGACAATTCATTTCCTAAGCTTTAAAGTTATATAAGATACGTTAAAATTGACCGACAATCAATAACCGTTACTAGTACTTGATTGAATGCAGAGGAAATTCAGCTAGAGCTTAAAAAATAAAGAGAAAACAACGTTTGAAGTTTGGGGTTCACTGAAGCATGAGATGTGCATACTATATTGCTTCTTCCCTCCCCTTCTTTCCCTCCCCTTCTTTCTCTCCCCTTGACTATCTCATCTGTACTTTCCCAGTAACCTAAAGGACAAGTCCACCCCAACCAAAAGTTGATTTGAATAAAAAGAGAAAAATCCAACAAACATCACAACACTGAAAGTTTCATCAAAATCGGATGTAAAATAAGAAAGTTATGATATTTTAAATTTTTGCTTAATTTCACAAAACAGTTACACGCACTTCCTGATCGGTATGCAAATGAGGAGACTGATGACTTCATCCACTCTATTTCTTTTGTTTTTTAATATGTGAAATATGAAATATTATTTTCTCATTGTCAAGTGAAACAACAATTAATTCCGCCCTGAACATGTGGGATTAACATTGTATGATACTATATGGTTCAGTCAAGTTGGTCCTTATTGTCGAATCTGTAAAAAATGAAATATTGTATAATTCAAACAATAAAAAACAAAAGAAATAGTGAGTAATGGACATTGACTGTCTCATTTGCATGCAACTGAGTTGTGCATATCACTGTTTTATGAAAAATAAGTGGAACTTAAAAATGTCATAACTTTCTTATTTTACATCCGATTTTGATGAAATCTTCAGCTTTATGCTAGTTAGATTTTTCTCTATTCAAATCAACATTTTTCTGGGGTGGACTTGACCTTTAAAATAGAAAACTCCAACCAAATAAGTATAATGGAAGAGTGAAGTTGCCTGAACCCGGGCATAACTTTGCCTACTTTTCTCTCCAATATTATCATGAACTTTGGATGCCCCCAGTCTCTTTCCTCCAGATCTTCCTCCTCTGCGGCTATCAGCGCTTGTGTTTTCGTCATTCCTACACACGTGCATCGGACGCGGCCCGACTCCCCGCGTCACAGACCGGGCAAGAAAACAAGAGTTACCGTGGCAACACAATTTAATCACAATCGGCTCACCTCACATAGCCTGCCCCCTTCCTTCCTCAAATTTGTCTGATTGCTTGCCAATATTTCCTGCTAGCTCTCCCTCACTTCCTCATCTTTTATCTCTTTATCTTTCTCCTTCCATCTTATTTTTCTTTTTATTTTCTTTCTTTGGCAACAGAATATCTCCCCTTTCTAGGCATCATCGCTTCTCTTAATTTCATTCTGTTTTTCTAGAATTATATTTTATTTTCCATTCTCTGTTTACTTCCTCCTGTTCCCTTTTTCAAATGATTTTATAAATTCTTATCTTTGTATTCGATACCCCCTCAATCCTTTTTTTCTTGGGGGTGGGTGGAAAATAGGGATGGCCAGTATTCTTGTCTGCCCCCCCCCCATCTGCATTTTTCAGTCTATATTTTTCTTATCTCCCTTCTTGCTCTCCCCCCCCCCCTCCCCTTTCCTTCCCCTCTCCTTCCCCTCTTCCACTCCCCTCTCCTGCTCCCCCTCACTCAATTTTCCACCTTGAATCTTCATGGGCATTCCAAGTCAGACACCTGCAAACCAATACGCAAAGCAGTACTTAACTTTTTGAAACATGATCTTAATGAAATAAACCTATATATTTGATGTTCTTAAATTGCATTATTTGCACCATAACTTGATTTGTAAGATGCATTAATATACCTTCACAATTTTTGTGAGATTGTGACCAATTCCGTTTTGCTATCCTGCCTCGATGATGTAATCAAGGGGCAAGGTTGTGACCAGGGAACTCTTTCAGTATGGCAATTTTTTTTTATTAATTTCCATTGTCACATGCAAAAACGGCCGATCCCTTTGAGGCAGGTGCTAGAGCCTTCCTGTCTCGCTGAAATTAATTGTAGACGGCCTCACCTCTCTCTCAGTGGGGCAAATGACGGAAAGAGAGAAATCAAGATATGAACGTCTCTGCTTCCTCTCGCACCTGTCTCTCGGGGGACAACAAGGGGGCCCTTGACCTTGAGCCAACCACTTTCGGTCTCGCTTGTTTGCGAATCCGATAACAAGGGCTGCGATTCCGATCAGACATCCGGGATAGATGTAATCGGCGTTGCGTTAATTAAAACCATGACCATGTCTATTCCCCCGACCAGTTTTGTGATTCATGTAACTCCTGCCTTGGAGAGAGGCCTGTCAAACCCATTGTCTGAAGAAGCAGTCGCCTCTCCCTCCAGCAACTTTGTATTAAAAAATGCTTGTTGTTTTTATGGATTTCCCCCCTTTCTGCCCCGTTGAACAATTGAACTTTTAGGCCATCCCTCCACAGTTAAAATGCTATTTCATAGTACCTCCCACCTTTTCACACATTTTGTATTTAATTGAAAATATTTTTAAGATTATACCTAACTTGTTGTGTTAATAGACAAGTCTTGATTTTCTCTCATTTGTTTATTTCAGTATTCAATTTTTATTTATTTTTATTTTATATTGTTATTTTATTATTATATTTGCATTTTTTTCGGGGGGGGGGGAGGGGTGCATGCTTATTTTGGTCTATTATGTATTTGGTAGTCTATTTTATAAAATTGTATTTGATTTGATTTGATTTGAGCTTGGTAAAATTTACACATATAAAAATCGTGCAAAGAAACTTTCAAAAGAAAATAAGAAAAACATCTAATTTTACGTAGGCTATAAGAGCCCAATTATTGATATGAATATTTTTTAGGGCTCAACATGGAAAATTATTAACCATAATTTGTCAAGAATATCACCTCATTATTTTTTTATGTTTCTTAAATATTATCTGTAAGGGGCCCACTATATTTCTATATATATGTATCCCTCTATTTCGTATTTATGATTATTAATGTAATTGATTTGTAACTTTGTGTTTCACTGTATTTGTCCATTAAAATGTTTTTTGGGTAAAATTGAGAATGATCCTTTATGTGTTGATTTTGATCAATAAATTTTGAAACTTGTTTTTGTTTTTTCTTCCCCAGGATCATCATATTCACATCACCATAATCTGATGAGATTGGTATATCATCTTAGCTCATCTCACCAGTTACTACAACTCTGACTGTATTGTGTCTACATTCTGGAAGAAGTGATCAAGACTGGTATCTGGTAACAGTGACTGGTGATCCCATCTCTACACCTGAACCTGTTAGTGGTTCCATGCGGACTGGTGAATTATGTGATCAGTTCATACTCTCTTGCTGATCAGGTGGTAGGTTATATGAAGAGTCTTGTTCGGACTAGTGGCAACAAAGTTTAGCAACGTTTTAATCCTGTTCACATGTGCCAAGAAAAATCTACTGACGTCTGTTGACATTGGCATTTCTACATCAATTACCTTATGAAAATAAATGTGCAAACTAACTCACGATGCTGTAATTACTTATGTTTTGTTATGATCTTGTGAGTTGTGTTTTTTAGATTCATCTTTTGAGAATGATTATCGGCTATGTAAAATTTGATTGGTCTAAAGAAATTTGCAGCCAGGCAACCCAAAAATTAAGAGGGCCTCCTGCCTTTCAGCATCTTTTGACCCCTCACACCACATTGACTTTGTATACTAAATGTTGCTAAGCTTTTGCTGTTACTGTCTGAACAAGTCTTGATGAAAATAAAAGATATCCACAACTGCACCTGCTACCAAATGATAGTCATTCTTGTGGCTAGTCCATGGGTGACTAGGAAAAGACTAGTTTAACTGAATGGTCCTTACGTGAGGTAGTAGGTTATATAGTTTTGGAGATACACTCAATGGCGATAGCTATACAGCCTGCTAGCTTTCCTTGGGCCATTCACTAATCTTCAGAGCGGCAAAAGTGTCTTTGACGCTTTCAGGTTGAACTGTGATCATTCACAAGTCCTTTGTGCCTTGAGCAACACATCCCCTCTCTCTTTCGTTCATTCGTTGGTTCTTTTTTTCTCTCTCCCCCTCTTCCCCTCTCTTTCTCTCTTCATTCACTCTTTCTACTTTCTGATCTTCATCAATTCCTCTCCTACTCTGTAACTTATTCTATAATCTAATATTCTCTGTTTTTAAAGGCTTGATCCACTAGTTTATCCATCTCCGGAAATTTTTTCTTGATTTCATGAGCTCTATCCTCCTTAGATCTTCCCCTATCCTGTACATCTATTGAATTTCATCCCCCACCTCTTTTATATTGGACCCCTTCCCCAGTGAAATGAGTCCAAAACCATGATAATTTGTTCCTGCTTTTTTATTGCGGTCCGTTTTGTAGATTTTTGAGGTTCTCAAAATTCTGTACCTGCTCTGGTCCCCTGCTCTACTCTCTCTTTCCAGAAAGAAATAACCCTTCATTGTATAGGTCCATCTCTCGTAAATACTCCCTCAGAGCTGCCAAGTAGTACTGATTTTCAGTATTTAGTACTGATAAATGAGAAGAATACTGATAGTTTCATGTAAAATACTGATTTCTTAAGTTTCAGCTTTACATATGGTCCTATGGTATTCTTTGGAAATACTGATTTCCTCACCAAAATACTGATTTTCAGCTTTAAAATACTGAAATGTTCTTTTTCTGGTTGGCAGCTCTGCTCCCTTTTTGTAGAAGTTCCATGGCTCATTTATTCTTTGCACTGGAAACCTTTGAAAGTTAAACACTCCTAAGTTTCTGAATCTTTTCCTTTCTTTCTACAGCTTTTCTCATCTTATTCTATCCTATATCTCTATCCCCTTCCAGATCCGCCCCACCCCCCCCCCCCTTTCGAAAAGAAAGAATAATTCTTCAAAGCACTGTATGTCTTCCCATCTTAATAAATACTCCCATTTTCTTAAATTTCTTCCTCCATTCCCCCTTCTTTCCTGTATATATCTTCATATCTCATCTTTTTTCATACCCTTCATATCCACTTCTATCCCCCTACTTGCCCCCGATACGCCCCCCTCTTTTTTCAGAAATAAATTGGACATCCACCCGAATCCCTGAGACCCTAACTTGTGATGTGCTTCTCAAATCACACAGGTTAGTTTCTCAGGAATTTGGTAGGCGTGTCAAATCAACGATATTAGTTATTTACGTAACATAATAATGTAAGTACATATTAATGAATACAAATTTTGGGGGCTTTGGGTTTGCTTGTTTTGGCATAGGTAAGACATTTTTATAAAAAGTAATGACAAAGAAATTTCAAATAAATGAAAACCTTATTCAGCAATGCGCATAAATTGTCTGTTATTCCTTGGATGTTGTATTCATGAATAATCACTGAATGACTAGAATGATATTGCTGGGCTGTTAAAATCCCATATCTTTTAATGTTAACGATTTTAGGACGACCCTGTAAAAAGCATGATTTTAGAGTTGTGACATGTGGTAGCCTTTTTTTTTGCCTGGAAAGAGTTTCTACAGGAATTCGCCCATTTTCAGACCACTTAAGGTTGCCACCAATGTCATGTTTCTATAAAAAAAACAGCTTTTTCTGAGCTGCCTCACATTTATTGAATTTGAGAAAGGAGGTTTTACCCCTCCAGTGGCCTGTCGCAGATAGAGTTGTGTTTGATCACAACTCAAAAATAAAAAGTCGCAAGTCCATAATACATGCTTTTGATTGGTTGAAAGTTGCGTTTAATTGTAATTATTTCTGTAGGAGACCCTAGTGGTGATGATTGGGTTTGAATATAAATATAGCATATTTTTGTGTCGGTGCAAGAACGCCCTTAACACCACATTTGTGCACATAGCATGCGCAAAACACTCCCTTTAGCAGCACGCATACCGGGTAAGTGAATTGCGTAGCACAAGCTTCTATTAAAGGGCGTTTCTGCACCAATGCAGTGCACAAAAAATGACTAGCTTAGCGGGCTCTTTCATCGACACAGCAACATGTGCAAATCACTTCTTAAACAAACCTGAATGTGTCTCTTACGCTTCTACATGTTCATTTCATGAGGAAATTTATCATTAATTATTACTTGTGTAGTAAATTTTTATTGAGGTGTTCCTCGAATCTCCATTTGTTTCAGTTTCAAGTATAGTGTTGTATTCATTAACTAGCTGAGGAATTTATGTTTTATTAATTGGTTTACTTGATGACAATGTCTAGCCTATGCCGATGACGTGACTTTCCCCACACACAGCTGCGAGGGCTGAAGGGTTAAGCTCATCTTCTATCGCCAGTAGCTTAGCTCCTGACTTCGAGGTAGTCTTAATTCTGGTAAAGATGTTAGAGGTTCGAAATTGGGTGTTTGCCAAGTCTCCAAATTGAAGCAAAATTCTGAAGAAAATATGAAATTTATGAGATATGAAACCCAACAATTAACCAGACTGTGGTCATAGAATAAAAACTACATTTTTTTCATGTGTCTGATCTTATGCAATGATTCTTTATCATTCAAATTAACAGTGTAATCAATGGTCGTTTTCTTTTTACTGAAGGGATCTTGTGAAATATATAACTCGAAAGAACCAGCAGAGATTATTCAAATTTTGAAAAGAAAGAAATGATGTAGAATAAACCTTACAATGTCAATGAATTCTGGATTTCAAGGAATGTTTTACACAGAAAATGAATTGAAAAAGGAAATCTATATATAAAGGATCTTCTAAAACGATATAAATGTGGGTTTCTGTCACCCTTAACTATAATTTTTTCACTGCTATTATGGCAGTTTAATTGTAAGCACTCCCTTTTTCACTCAAATAATTTGGAGAACGTTTGTTGAGAAATCTATCAGAATTGAAAGACTAGCTTGAAATGTGTGAACCTCCTGTTGCTAGCAGTGTGTGTGGATTGCCACGGTCATCTTGGCTACAGCAGAATGTGCGGGTAGACTTCGTCTTCATTTAGGCCGTATCATACAGGCAACATTGTACCACTTATTTTGGAAGCCATTTGCTAAACATTTTGAAAATGTTGTTAATGTGCATTTTATCTATTGTTGTTTGTCAGATAATTGTAAACTGTTTTTTAGGCCAAGCAACACTTTTGCTGTTTTACTGATGCCTTTATATGGAAATTATTTACTTTTTACTTGTTTTTTTTTCTGGAATGAATAAATCTGCCTGTTACATTTATAATTTCTGAGTGAAAAATTCCTTTTTTGTCATCATTGAACAAAGAAAGAACATGAAATGGAGACAGATTGTGATGGGGGAGAGAAAAAGATAGATAGGTGTGGTAGAGAAAGAGAAGGTAGAATGGGAGAATGAGAGTGACTTGAGAAAGTGAGATTAAAATATAGGGGAGAGGGGGGAGTCAGTTGAGAGATTGAGATAAAGAAAGGGGGAGAATTGAGAGAGAGATGACAAAAAATATATATGGGGAGAGAGAGAAAGGGCAGGGGAGTCAATTGAGAGAGTGAAATAAAATTATATTAGGAAGAGAGGAAGAAAAAGGAGAGGGGGAGGTGAAACACGGGGGGGGGGGGTAAGAAAGGGGGAATTAAGAGAGTGGGGGGAGGGAATTGAAAGAGAGAGAGAGAGATGTATATAGTAGGGAGAGGGGAGAGGATTAAGAGAAATTTATATAGCAGGGAGAGAGATGAAAACAATATTGGGGAAAGGGGAGTCGATTGAGAGAGTGGGATGTTAATGTAGTCCGATGAGGGGGAAAAGAAGAGGGGAGAGGGAGATGAACCATAGGAAGGGGGGGTAAGAGAAAGATAAAAATATAGTAGGGAGAAAGGGGGAAAAGAAAAAGGGGAGAGAATTAAAAGAGTGATAAAAAATATAGGGGGAGAAAAGAAAGGGAATAGAGAGATAAAAGAGGGAGAGGAGTGGTGGAATATGGGAGAGAGAAGGCTGTGATGAACATAGGGAAAGAAGGAGGAAAGAGAGGCTAATATTTAAGGACAAGTCCACCCCAACAAAAACTTGATTTGAATAAAAAGAGAAAAATTCAACAAGCATAACACTGAGAATTTCATCAAAATCGGATGTAAAATAAGAAAATTATGGCATTTTAAATTTCGCTTCATTTCACAAAACAGTTATATGCACATCTCGGTCGGTATGCAAATGAGGAACTGATGACATCACTCACTATTTCTTTCGTATTTTATTATATGAAATATTTTTATTTTCTCGTCATTGTCATGTTAAATTAAGTTTCATTCCTCCCTGAACACGTGGAATTCCATCATTTCAACATTTTGTGCTTCGGGCAAGGAGGTCCTAATCGTCAAATTTGTAAAAATTGAAATATTGTATAATTCAAACAATAAAAAACAAAAGAAATAGTGAGTTCACGAGTGACGTCATCGACTCTCTAATTTGGATGTAACTGGCTCGTTCAGATAACTATTTTGTTAAAAATAAGCAAAATTTTGAAATGTCATAACTTTCTTATTTTACATCCGAGTTTGATGAAATTTTCAGCATTGTGCTTGTCTGATTTTTCTCTATTGATTCAAATCAAAAATTTTCTGAGGTGGACTTGACCTTTAAAGACGTTAAGGAGCTTGCGTTGTCCCCTCACCCACCCATCATTATACACTGTTGAACCCCGAAAAAGGGATAATCGAATGCAAAAGAAAGTTCTGAGAGGAACCGTAGAAAATACTAATATACTAATTTATATAGCGCAGAAACTATGAATATATTCTACTGCGCTGCAATTTAGAGCTGGTGAAATGCTTGAAAAACAGAATTAGAAAAAGGGGGGTAAAAGAAATGTATGGGAGTTATTTGAACAGATAGGTTTTCAATATGTGTACTGAAATTGACCAATTGTGTGCAAAAAAGAGACTCGAGCAGATCCGAAAAAGCTCTTGCCTCTGCCTTGACGGTATCCACATGGATAATAAAATCCCCAACAATTAGGAATGGGAGATTAGACAAAAAATGACATTGGATGTAATCATTAAACTCAGATATGAATGATGAAACAGTACGGCCACCGATAGAAATATATTCTAATTTGGTGCTATTAGATATTCCTCTATGTGGACCACAAGGAGTGCAAATATATATCGACGTATCACCCCTCCCCCGAAAAAACTGGATTTTATATAGAGGAAGGGCAAAATGAAGCACCCTCACGAAAATGTCCATCATGTGCATAAACACAAGATGGCGCTAAAGCACTTCTATCACAGACCGCAAAACTCGTGTTTTCAACACGCTCTAGTGTACCGAATTTGTATATTACTTTTATTTTCCTGGTTTTTATATTTTAAGTTTGAATTTTTCATAATGACACGGTCATCCCCCTCTCTTTCTTTCTCTCTCCTTCCTTTGCTCCTCCGCCTTCCTTTTTCTTCTTCTCTTTCTTCTTCTCATTCTCCTTCTTCCTCTTCTCCTTCTTCTCCCTATCCTCCTCCGTCTTTTTATTTGCATTTATTACTCATGATAATTATTAGCACTTTAATGACTATTACAGCACATCTCTGTCCGATACAGTATTTCGGCTATAACCTCTTCCTTTTCTTTATTTATTCATGTTATTCTATTTAAAGCAACATCTTTTCATTAGTTTCTCCATTCCCCATCTAGGTTTTCCCACTTTCCATGCTTTCGCTTCGGGATTCTGTCACGTTCAATCTTTCTTCGTCTTCTCATTCTCACTCGTCTCTTTCTATGCGAATGACCTGTGAAACTCAATAATGTATTTAGTCTGGGACGCGCCAGTCATATAAACAAATTTAGAAAAGAGTAATGGAGATTTATCATCATGTTCTCTCCAATCAGAGAGAGAGATTTTAAAGAAAGGACCTCCCCCCCCCCTCCGTGATTGACACGATGACTTTCAATGTCATCAGATTTGTTTATACCAAACAATATAGGTGTCCCTGTTATACATAATTATTTAGTACGAGAAGACTGATTTTGAAAAATCATCTGATTATGAAGCAAACTCGTTATCGTTTGTCATCATGATAATAGACATTAATGCGGAAAGGTGCTCGAATACTATTGGTGTATATGTCTTTATAATCTCTATTCTGCGTTCCCGCAACAAACAGCAATGATTTCATATGAATTAGATCTCATAAACAGAAAGATCATTATTAAAATCAAATCATCTTATTGTTGCTGGGTTTTTGTTTTACTTCACATAACAACGTAATTAGGAAACATTAAATAGGGTATACTTTTCATTGATATAAATTAAATATTGGAGCGCGGTTGTCATTTTTAGGGGGCTTTGCAAATATTTTTAATTTCGATAGTAAATCACAAAATCGTGCTAAAAATAAAGGGAGGAAGAGGGGGAGAAGAAAAGACAAACAAGAGAGAGTAAGAGGGGGAAAGTAAGAGAAGAAAAAAAGGGAAGGGAAAGAAAGGAAAGGGGAACAAGAAGGGGAAGAAAAAAAATGAAAAAGAGGGGAAAACGGGGAGAAAGGGAAAAAGGAAAGAGGAAGAGAGAGAGAGAGAGAGGGAAAATAATGAATAAATGATCGCCCATTTTATGTTCGAATTAGGGGGCGCCAAATTGATGATCGAACTGGGGGGGGGGGGGGTGCCAATTGATGTCCGAACTATGGGGTGCCGAGGTGATGTTCGAACTAGGGGCGCAAAATTGATGTTCGAACTAGGGGGCGCTAAATGATGCTCAAGCTAGGGAGTGCCCAGTTGATGTTCGAACTAGAGGAGGGAGGGGGGCGCCAAATTGATGTTTGAACGAGGGGGTGCCAAAATGATGTTCGAACTAGGGGGTGCCGAAATGATGTTCGAACTAGGCGGCGCTAAATTGATGTTTGAACTAGGGGACGCCAAAATGATATTCGAACTAGGGGGAGTCGAATTGATGTTCGAACTAGAGGGCGCCAAATTGATGTTCAAGCTAGGGGGTGCTCAGTTGATGTTCGAATGGGGGGGGGGGGGTTGATGTTCGAACTAGGGACCGCCGAGTTGATGTTCGAACTAGGGGGCGCTAAATTTATGTTCGAACTAGGGGGGATGGCCTCAAAATGATGTTCGACCTATGAGTTGGGTTCCAAATTGACCTTGAATTCGGGGGAGGGAGGTGGGTGACCTTTAAAAAAATCGCCCGCTCTTTCTTCGCTCTCACCTCATTTATTTAGTGAAGATACCTATCCTTTCCATTGTTAGAAAAAGTACATAGAATATCCAATTTCGGGGTCAAAATCTGAAAGAAAACCTCAAATTTAGCTAGCGCTTCGCGTTCGGACATTTTGTTATTTAGGTATCAATCCTGTCATAAGTGGTCAGGATGTCCGCTTGTCAGGTTGTAATATGAAACAAAAATCTGGAGTTCTGGCTTTCTAAAGTCTGGCGTTTCACTCAATGTCTGGCAGTGTGGGTTTGTTTCTACTTCGCCTCATCTCTGATTTTCTCAACAGCCTGTGCCACTTTGAAGACGGTGACCTCATCGTAGTGTTGTCCTACGATCATTAGCCCGACCGGTAAGCCCCCGAGGTAGCCCGCATTGACGCTAATGGCCGGGTGACCAGTCAGATTGAAGGCCATTGTGTTGTCCAACGTTTCATAGCACTTCCTGAAGTATTCTGAAATAAAGAGAGACAATGTCAATGTATATGAAACGAAGAGTTAGTTGTGCTGAACATGCACGAGAAACATACGAATAAAAGGATAAGAAGCCTTTAAGGAAGAACCGGGATTAGAACAGTGTCCATGCTCCAAATAAGTAAATTGGCCTTTAAACCGATTGTCAACGATATGATATAAATAAACAAAATAATAATAGGGAATAAAATAGTCACCAATGAGAACATTTTACAACACAAACGATGGTGTCTGAAAATGATTGACCCCCCCCCCCCCAATCATGCCAATCGTGTGTGCCATTGTGCAATTAAAGTCATGATCCATTAACCCTAAAAAATAGATGAAATTAATTATTATATTTAACCAGTGGCGGTGAATATGTGGACTAATATTCTGGTATATTTAAGTGAACAGGCTCCTAAATTGATCAATCATTGATGTTGCCGTCACATTTCTCCCACGATGTCCGCACGGTGGGTGGAAAACAGTCGTTATACGGATACAGGAAGCTGATACAAAAATCATATTACATCTGTTTTCGACTCGTCGTAAGGTCATCGTAGGTGAAATGTGACTGCGCCGAATAAACCATACATAGTTGTTAGATAGTTTTGACAAAATACATTTGAAAGTGGTCAGTGATGCGGCCGCGGTCACATCGCGAAAAGGGAACCACCTCCAGAGCGACCGAATTTATCTCCATATGCCATCGACGCCATCGGTCAGTTTATAGTCGTATGTGTTGCTGAGCATTAACATGTAATATTCGAACTAAACATACCAGACAATAGGTCATCCTTGAAGATGAGCTTAGAAGCTGTGAATGGTATGGTCGGCATGGCGAGGACGTCCACCTTCTCGAAGATCTTGTCATAGGCCTGACGGAGCGTCAACACCAAGTTACGACCTCGACAGTAGACCTGCCCTCTGTAGTACTTCTTGAGGTATTCACCTTGGAGCATGTAGACCTGTGTGACGGAATTTTATACGATCCAGAATCTTGCTCAACGATTGGTCAAAAGTTAATCACGTGATGAAATCTTGGTAACGATTGGCCAAAAGTTAATCACGTGATGAAATCCTGGTCAACGACAGATCAAAAGTTAATTCACGTGATGAAATCTTGTTAACGATTGGTCAAAAGTTAATCACGTGGTTAAATTTTGATAAACGATTTGTCAAAAGTTAATCACGTGATAAAATCTTGGTAAACGATTGGCCAAAATTTGATACACGTGATGAAGTCTTGTTAACGATTGTTCAAACGTTAATTCACGTGATGAAATCTTGGTAACAACTGGGCGTTGTGGCGTGCGCCTGTAATCCAAGCTGTGGGGAAGTTACAAATTGATGCAGAGGTTCGAGGTTCGAGCCCTGGTCACGTCTTTCGGATGGTGACGTTAAAGGTCGGACCCAGACGTAAATAATCATATCTGATTGATACATGTCTGACAAAACTCAAATACATACATACATCAAAAGTTAATCATGCGATGAAATCTTGGTAAACAATATTAGGTCAAGATGTAATCACGTGATGAAATCTTAGTTTAAATGATTGGTCAAATTCTAATGACACAATAGAAGCAATTTGGTCCATTACGTTGCCATGGTAGAGTTTACATTTCAAAGACCCTTCCCCTAGTTCAACTTTTTTTTAGGACGAGAAGATGGAAGGGGTGGGGGGGGGGTCCGAAATAAAAGTAAGTATGAAATCTAATTTCACCTTGTATCATGGGCATGGATCTGTTTTTTTTTTACTGATGACATAAAACAAGGAACGAAGCAAATAATAATTAATTGAATAAAAGATTGAGCGATAGATAAAGTGGAAGTTCATCCTGAAGAAAAGATTGTTGTGCAAATAGCAAAAAAAAATATTGGTGAAGGTTTGAGGAAAATTCATTTAAGATTAAGAAAGTTATTAAAACTTTTAAGTTCTGGATTTGTGACGTCATAGGCGAGCAGCTGCCCCATATGTTATGTAATATAAAATTGAAAAAATCAAATTTTTAAAGGTTCGTGATGACTTTTTTTTATTTTCTTTTTAGGAACGGGTGTGAAATAATTGAGATACTGAAGGTACAATAAAAACCATTTGAAACTTTCTGAGAAAATGAAATTTATTTGACTTTTTACCGTACGATATGTAGGAAAGCTGCTCGTATATGACGTCATAAATCAAGTAATTAAGATTTTGATAACTTCCTTATTCTTTAATGGATTATTTTTCAAAATCGGCATTATTTTCTATTATTTCTTCAGCTAGTTTTACAATAACCATTTTGTCAGAGGGAACTTCCCCTTTAAACAAAAACAACGAACAAATAATTGAATCGACATAAAATGAATAAATAAGTGAAAATAAGTAAATAAGTGAAAATAAGTAAATAAGAAAATAAGAAAATAAGTGATTAAGTAAATAAATGAACAAATAATCAACAACTATACAGCAACATATAGATCAATGATCAGATAAAGCAAATAAATTTTGCAATGTTACCTTCATTGAGTTAGAAAGGTCATCTACCCTTGAAGAAAACATTTTTCCCGATGCTATTGCGAAGCTGGTCGGATAATAACCAACGTGGCCTATGCCACAGCCTATTTTGAAGTGAAATAGAATTAAAAGTCGAAAATGGAAAATTATCTTGCATTAGAATGGATAAAATAGTAGTTGTCTATCTGGATATCATTTTTTAAGTTTGATACTTCTAGCGGGAGGGACGGTTTTTAAGAATCTAATATATCGATTAAACGACAAGTCCGCCCCCAACAAACGGTATATCTGAATAAATAGAGAAAAAATCCAAAAAGCATAACACTGAAAATTTCATCAAAATCGGATGTAAAATGAGAAAGTTGTGACATTTTATAATTTGGCTTAATTTCACAAAACAGTTATATGCACATCCTGGTAAGTATGCTAATGAGGAGACTGATGACGTCATCCACTCACTATTCCTTTTAAATTATATTATATGACATATGAAATATTCAAATAATCTCCTCACTCTCAAGTGAAACAACGATTAATTCCACCCTGAATATGTGGAATTAGCATTGTTTAATACCATATAGCTCAGTCAAGGTGGTCCTTGTGGGGTGGGGGGGGGGGGGGGGGTCTCGCCCTCACCCAACCCAAACCCATCGGATCCTGGCCATGCCACCAATGTCCGTGATCTAGGCATCTGATAATCAACATTCATTATTTTGTTCTTTTATCCTACATTCAAATAGATATAAATGCTATGTGCATTCTTTGTAATTATGTGAAGCTTGTTTACCCCCCCTCCCCCAAAAAAATATTGAGAAGGGAGCGACTTAGTACGTTTGAAAGGCCTGTTTGTTTAATTGAAATTCTATGGTTCTAAGGGCATAAATGTCAAATATAGTGAAAGAGAGTGTAGTGGCCGAGTAAAAAAATATATCAAGTGCTTCTCATATTGGCTTATGAATAATAAATAATAACATAGAATTTGTATAGCGCACGTATCCACCTTGCTAGGTGTCCAAGGCGCTCCTATATCAATCCTTATCAATCCTTACTATGTAACAAAAAAGGACAAATACAGTAAACCAAGTATGAAAGCGGGATGAGTAATTGTAATGATGTGGTAGGTGAAAGGATGTTGTGTTACTTACTTCCTAGTCGGCACATATGTTCATAAGCCCCTTCTGCGATTGCTCCCCAAATATTGCTGGCTGTAAGAGATATATAAAAAAAAGAGTTTCAGAATGGTTCATTTTTATGTTAATTCTGAGTTACAAAACTATCTAAGGCGAAGGGTGAAAAAAATATCTTAAGTTTCTTTAAATACTGACAACCAAAGACAGACAGTGAAAGAGAAAGAGAAAGAGAGAGAGAGAGGGGGTGGGGGTGGGAAGGGGAGGGGAAGGGGGAGGGGAGGGGGGGGGGCTGCAAAAAGAACCATATTTTATACATTTCCCGTCAAAATTCCTTTTGACAAACACAGAAAAAAAGGTCATCACTCCATTGCCCCTTCACCCCCACGGCGTCACGGGGGGGGGGGGGGGGGTGGCATAAAGAATAACTTATCTTCTCTGTTCGTTCGTGTTTTTGAAAAAAAATGTAGTATTCTTCACTGAATTTGGGCACATTCGTTTTCAAAGATATTGAAAATGATAACAAAAAATCTGGACTAATATATCAATTAATTGAACTAACTTAAAGGAAAAGTCCACCCCAACAAAAACTTGATTTGAATAAAAAGAGAAAAATTCAACAAGCACAACACTGAAAATTTCATCAAAATCGGATGTAAAATAAGAAAGTTATGGCATTTTAAAGTTTCACTTATTTTCAACAAAATAGTTATATGAACGAGCCAGTTACATCCAAATGAGAGAGTTGATGACATCACTCACTCACTATTTCTTTTGTATTTTATTATATGAAATATGAAATATTTTGATTTTCTCGTCATTGTCATGTAAAATGAAGTTTCATTCCTCCCTGAACACGTGGAATTCCATTATTTCAACATTTTGTGCTTCAGGCAAGGAGGTCCTAATCGTCAAATTCGTAAAAATTGAAATATTGTATAATTCAAACAATAAAAAACAAAAGAAATAGTGAGTGAGTGACATCATCGACTCTCTCATTTGGATGTAACTAGCTCGTTCATATAACTATTTTGTTGAAAATAAGCGAAACTTTGAAATGTCATAACTTTCTTATTTTACATCCGATTTTGATGAAATTTTCAGCATTGTGCTTGTCTGATTTTTCTCTATTGATTCAAATCAACATTTTTCTGAGGTGGACTTGACCTTTAAAACCACTAAACAAATGAGCAACTATTGAAAATAGCTTGCAATCTCTCACTTGAATTGTCAAATTACATTTTGTATGCAAAGGAACAGATACATCTTTTACAACAGCTCCCTCTGCGGTTAGTTTGTTAAGGGTTTCCTTCACTAATTTGTTGACGGCTTCATCTGCTCCTTTCATAGAAAATCCCTCAGATAGGAGTCCTACTTTAAGTCCCTCGATGCTGGCGTTTTCCATCTTAAAAAGAGGGAAAGAAAAAAAACCTTGTACATTAAACTAAAGATAGAATGGGCAAACCAAAACTTAAGAAGGAAAACAATCTTATTGGAAAGAATTAAATTAGAGGAACAATTAAAAAAAAGATTCATCAAAATCGGTTGTGAAATAAGCAAGTAATGGATGTTTAAAAGGTCTTGTTGTCCGGGGGGGGGGGGGGCACTTACATTGACGAGTGGATACTATGCGCGACCCCCCACCAAAAAAAAAAAAAACACGTAAAAATATGTCTTTTTTCAAGATAGGGCACGTTACGTACGTAATGTGATAAGGGTGTCAAAAACACAAAAATAAAAAAAGGTAACTATTTCGCTAGGAAAGATATGTGTTTAGGGTCAGATTTGCGGGGATGATAAAACAAAATTAAAATGTTTTATAAAGGATGTCCTTTTTGCCCCAACACTACGTGTTTAGAGTCCGATAAGGTGGGGGCGTACTAAACCAAAATAATGATGTGTTAAAGGTAAAACCGACGACCGACCGTGACATAACAATAAAATATCGCTGTACTTGTTTAGGGGTTCATTTCAGGAAATATTTGCCAAGAGTATCGTTTTGTTTCCAATACTTGTTAAGGGTAGGGTTTCACACGCCAATACTTGTTAAGGTGTGCATTTTCAGAATATGGGAAATACGTGTTTAGGGTGCTTCTCGAGACCCCATGGTCGCGCATGGTATCCACTCGTCAATGGAAGTGCCCCCCCCCCGGGCTTGTTGTACTTTCTATTGGGATCCTCAAATTGGAAAACATTATTCAAAATGGCTTATTTTGTTGACAACTCTCCATTTGTTTTGTACCCAATTTTTCAGATTTTCCCCCGTTATTTTCGTCATTCAAATTGAATCTTGCCGCCTTCTGGGCATAACATATGTCTTTGAAAAAAAACACAATAATTCACACCACATAGGTCAAGAGGAAATGATGTGAAATATGTAAAATAAAGGGGAAAATCTGAAAAAATCTAGGACGAAAATCGGGTCTATGATGATAATGGGGGTTTGTTTGCGATTCGTCTAATATGCCAATTCGTCCAGTTGCCAACTCGTCTACTATCATTTGGTCTACCATCATTTCGTCCACTGTCCACATGGTCTAAGTGCCAATTCGTCCACTCACCATTTTCTCTAATAACCAGTTGCTCCATATACCACTTGGTCTAATTGGTTAATTGTGCAAAATGAATGAAAACGAAATGGATATTAGACCAACATGGTTACGGGACGAAATGGGGGGGGGGGTGCTCCCTTTTACCTCTTTTGTGTATTCAGGTACTGTTAAATGAGGGTGCTGTCTTGCGTCAAGACCACCATCATAACCTGCAATCACCTGAAACAAAATAATGAATCGTTTTAGAAAAAAATGCGACTTGACCATTTGGCTGATATTTTCGAGAGGTTTTTACCCGATTAAAAATATATGGTTCTTCACCCCCTATGGCAGGTACAGATGGGGGGGGGAAGGGGTCATTGCCTCCCCCAATTTTCATCACAAACAGAGAAAACAAAATTGAATGAAAGGAAAAAGGGTAAAACATGATATCATTTTGTTAAACTTTGTCAGAATTTATCACAAAATTAGATTTTGGTCTTTAGAAAGGTGTTTTTTCGCTTGATTTGTCCGCTAGCAGCTTTTTAGGACTATCACCCCATGTGCAGACACCTTCAATAACGTAGATAGTCTTTTTGTTCAACCCCTTCAATGAAAAAAAAACAGCCTTTGACGAAAATAGGTGATTCAAAACAGCAGTGTCGTCCTGGACTCTGGACAACCGGCATAATATTTGCATTTTTTCTCCTGTCCGAATCTTCGGACGATCTGCTGTCTTGGCACACTAACTTTCGACAAATACCTCTCAGCTCTCCATAGTGATTTGACTTTCCTTTTTAAAGGAATTGGTACGTGGCCCCAATAACACAGAACCTGAGGGGAGACTATTGAAAGACCTTTCAAAGACCAAAAATTAGCAAGGTCTTACAGAAGTCTCTTGGATCACTAAAATTTGTCATCTGTGCGGAATGGCTCAAAAAGACCCCTAAAAAAACTAATAAAAAGTGGTACTTCTTGTCTTATTTGGCTTACACTAGTCCTATGGAGAACTTTCGATAGTCTTTCAGAGATCCTTTATGCAACAAGTTATCTTGCAGAATTCTTCCCATGGACTTTGCCTGGTCTTTCAGTGATCTTTCAATGATCTCTCGTGGGTATTACAGTGATCTCCGCCAAAATCTTGAGAGACTGCCGAAAGATCATAGAAAGACTTATAAGATCTTTGAAAGTTCATTGAGAGACCACTATAACAGAATTATGAAAGACCATCAAAAGATAATTTTCCCGTAAGACCGCTTAAAGACTGCTTTGAACCGTTTCAAAAATGTTTTGTAGATCATGGAGAACACGAAGTCCACTAAAAGAGCCATCAGGAATCGTGAAAGACCTCTGAGATCTTTGAAAGAAGGAGCTTGAAAGATCAAGCAAGTTACATGGTCTTACAGCAGTCTTTCAGAGGTCTTGCTCTCTGTGGAATGGGGGGGTTGTAGTGACTGCGAAATCACCCTATATACACTACCTCAAGGAGCAGAGCACAACCGTAAACCGTCCTTGACATAGGTCCAAGGTGATCCACGGACATCTCCATACCCATCGCTCCAGTATACGGGACCAGACCGTACGTGGGCTTGAGACCGACAACCCCAGTCCATGCCGCCGGTAGACGGATCGAACCTCCTTGGTCTCCACCGATTGACATGTCAGCTTCTCCAGTCTGGACCTGTCGATGTGTGTGTGTGGGTGTGTGTGTGTGTGCGAGCGTGGGGGTGTGTGTGGGGGGGGGGGGGGGGGGGGGTGATTGAGTTTTTTTAAAAAAAGGTGTGTCAATCAGATATGAATATTTAGGTCAGGACCGAACTTGGAAACACTCTCAAATTTATATTCTCTATTGTCCCACACTATTTTTTCCTGGGTATATAACGGCACATGCTCTGTATTTCATTGCGCACGCGGAGTTCTACCAGGGAAAAATAGTGTAATTAAAATTATCTTTATCAGCAATATTATCATTCAGTTTATCGTCAATTGACCAACATTTTGTCATTTTTGTCACTTGAACCGTTCAATGCTTTGAAAAGAAAATAGCGGGGACGAAAAGGGGTACTTACAAAAATATATCAGTGTTTTACTGCTTTGTTTTTGTTGAAGGACTGTACATTCTTATTAACAATATTCTTATGCCTTTATATGACAATAATTTTAACGACCCTAATTGATGCACCGGAGTTTATTATTACCATTCAACACGGTTGGACCATATTGCCCAAGGGGGGGGTTCAACCATATTTTCCTCAATCGGAGAGCCAAAAGCCGATTTTTTTTTTTTTTGGGGGGGGGGTGTATTCCTCTAAAATTACTTTTAGTTTTGTATTTACGAAGAAGATTAGATATCTGATGAATAGATAATGCGAGCGTGAAGCTATTTCTTTTATTGATATAGTAAACTTACAACAACAGCGCTTCCTGAACTTGACCCTGCTGTGCTTCGGGTAGGATCGTGTGGGTTTTTGACGGGTCCTTTGGCTGCAGTAGAGCTACACCCAGTAAAACAGAGATCCTCGCATGTCGCCTTCCCGACAATAGTGCCCCCTGAAAAGGGCATATGAATATTTTATTCATAAATAATCATCAAACAACAGCAATGATGGCAATCGTAATCTTTAGCCTCCTCATCATGATCATCATCATCATCATAGTCATCCTCCTCCTCATCATAATCACCACCACTACCACCATCCCCACCACCACCATCATTATCATCACCGTCATCATCATTATCTCTGTCTTCATCACCATCACCATCATCCATCGATCATCATCATCTATCTGCTACACTGCAAAAACTCCGGTGTTAATTCAACACCAGCCCGGAAGCTATATGTCCTCACCAGAGAAGAATTGAAACAACACCAGTTTGGAATCAAACCGACGCTGTTTAGGACTAATTTGTGTTGTATAGACAACTATCTGGTGTTAGACCGAAACCAAGCCGGTGTTAACACTTATCTGGTGTGGACATAGATAGAATCCATGCTGGTGCTTAACGCCGGCGTTTGCAGTGCAGAAGCTAATTTTGCTGCGCATGTTATTGTATCGAGATTTGTTTTTTGGGTCCTAACCTGCATCAAGTATCCTAGTCACGACCGTTGCATCAAAGTCTGGTGTAAAACCTTCTAGGGCGTGACATCCATTCATCATGGGAATCCCTGCTACAGCGACGGTATCCTTGACAGCCACTCGTTTTCCCGCCAATTTACCATCACTGGCGCCCTTTATTTCACATTTCCAGTACCTTATGTCATGAAAAGTACGAGGCCCCAACGGTGACATGGCATGTTTTCTCCCTTAACTCGTTCCATCGACTTATAAATAACTATAAGTCAAGGGAAAGATGAGTAATTCTATAGGGACATATTGGAAAAATAATGTCATGTCGCCTATGGTGCTCTGTAGAAAAGATACATTTATGGCGATGAAATGAAAATCCATAATTCATTGTTCGAAATAGACAAGAAATGAAATACTCCGAAAATTTGCTTTGCCCAATTAATCGTGGGCCCGGCAGCCGCTGTGCAGCGCCAGATCGACGAAGCTCTATCCCTTTAATCGTTGAACGCCAAACAGGGTAGCAGCAACTCACATCTTTAAACGTCTTTTGGTCTGACGCGGCCGAGGTTTGAACCCCCGACCTTCCGATTGTGTGACGGACGCTCTACCAACTGAGCCAACACACCGGTCTCTGTGATACCATTTAATCCATGTGACATTTGACAAATATGAATAACGATTGAAAGTATCTGAAAATACCCTTTAATTAAAATACACTCAACTAAAAATCAGCTTAAGTTAAAAATATATTACAGGGTTATCATCATTATCATCACCACCACACCCACCATCATCATTATCAACACCACCACCACCACCATCATCATCATCGTCATCATCATCATCACCTCCACCACCACTACCATCATCATCGTCGTCGTCATCATGGGTTAATTTCGCCTACACTGTTAGAAAATTTATCCCTAAAATAAAAGAAGTTCCTGCAGCAGAGTCTCGAGAACACCAGTAATCTTACCAGATTGCGTAATCTTACAGGAAATTGGTATTTGGTGTATGGAATCTAACAAATTTCTTTTAATAAAACACTCTTTTCCCTTTTTAAACAGACCTGTTCTGTTAAATTGCAGAAAAATCCTGTTTTATGAATTTACAGAATGATTCTGTTATTGCTTTTTGCAAAATCTTCTTTCATTTTCTGTAAAATCAGGTTTTTTTTTAACAGTGTATTTTGGGTTTTAACGGGGTGCCATTTTCGCCTTTTTATCAAACATAAGTTGTGTTCTTATAAGCCTTCAGAAATCTGCAATCATGTTGTACATTGCCACCACCACAACCACCACAATCATCATCATAAACGTCATCATCATCATCATCCTAATCATCGTCAACACCACCACCACCACCATTATCATCATCATCATTATCATCATCACCATTATTTTCATCATCATCATCATCATTATCATCATCATTATTATCATCATCATCATCATTATTATCATCATCACCATCATCATCAGCACCCCCACCACCATCATCATCATAAACGTCGTCATCATCATCATCATCATCATCATCATCACCACCATCTCCATCATTATCATAAACATCATTATCATCATCGTTATCATCATCATCATCCTCCTCCTCATCATCATCAACACCATCACCCCCACCACCACCACCATCATCATTACCATCCATCATTCCGTTGTCACTTTTACCATTCATTATATGGGTTCTCCTCTTTCCCTGGTCTGTACCCTGGAAGTCTGGGGTACTTAGTTGGCAACCTCGGCTCCAGGATATCTTCTGTCTCGTTGATTTTCTCAATGTTTCCTTCTATCTCTGCATGAAAGTGCTACAATAATGTCATAAATCAGCACTTGTAAAGTATCATATATGATATGGACCCTGTAGACACATAACCACCCTGTCAGACAAGCCTCCCAGCCCAAATAATAATAATAATTATGATGATGATAATAATAATAATATGATAATAATAATAATGATAATTATAATAATAATAATGATAATGATAATAATAATCGTTATTATTATTACCAATAACCTGCTTGCCGATTCTCTGGAAGTTACTGACTGGCATAATATCAGAAGAAATATATCAACACCTGGACGATGAACATGATCAAGACATACTACCATGGGAACAGAAGAGATGTAGAAAAGGAAGTAGAGGAACAAAAGAACAACTATGCATTGACAAAGGAATTATGAAAGACAGCAAAAAAAGAAAAACGAACCTCCCAATGGCATGGATTGACTACAAGAAAGCATACGACATGGTTCCGCACTCTTGGATCATCGAGTCTATGGAAATGTTGGGGGTAGCAGACAATATCAGAAGGTTCCTCATTACAAGTATGGCGAGATGGAGAACTAAGTTGGAAAGTAATGGTGAAGTGCTTGGAGAGGTTGGTATCAAGAGAGGAATCTTTCAGGGAGATAGTCTATCTCCATTGCTGTTTGTGATGGCAATGACAAAATAACTAAGGTGCTCAGAAGATCCAGGCTAGGATATGAGTTCAAGAGCAAGACAAAAATCAACCATCTATTATACATGGACGATTTGAAGCTGTTTGGTAAGACACAAAGTGACTTGGAGTCTCTCATCAACACTGTGCGGATCTTCAGCGAAGACATCAGTATGCAGTTTGGGTTGGATAAATGTGCAATGATTACTCTCAAGAGAGGTTAGCCAGCCAATGACAACAGCTTCCAAATGCCGAACGGAGAAGAGATCAGATCAATCGAAGACGGTGGTAGCTATAAATATCTCGGAATACTAGAGGCAGATCAGTTGAAACATCAAGAAATGAAAAAGAAGATTGAGGCAGAGTATATAAGGAGAATTCGGAAGGTGTTCAAATCCAAACTAAATGCTGGAAGGCTGTTAACACTTGGGCAGTAGCCCTAGTGAGATATGCTGCTGGCATAGTTGAATGGAACAAGCTTGAACTCGAACACTTGGACAGGAAGACAAGGAAGTTGCTAACTATGCATGGGATGTTTCACCCAAAGTCTGATGTAGATAGACTTTATGTGTCAAGAGAGAAGGGAGGACGTGGTCTGGCTGGAATAGAGGAGACTGTAAGATATGAGGAACAAAGCCTATACTGCTATATTGAAGGCTAGATGGATACTATCATGACGGCAGCCAAAGAGTCAATGAGGAAAGGAAAGGATATGACAGCGAAACAGATGAAGGCTGATCAAAGGAAAATGAGACTGGAAGGATGGAAAGAGAAGGTGATGCACGGACAGCATTTAAGACAGACAGAGGAGTTTGCTGGACCATGGCAGTGGCTGAAACGAAATTCACAATGAGGAAGTTTAAAGAAGGAGACGGAAAGTATGCTAGTTGCTGCTCAGGACCATCCAATAAATTACCGAAGAGCCAAAGTTGAAAAGGAGCATACATCTCCCTCATGTAGAATGTGTCATGACAAAGACGAAACGGTGTCTCATCTGGTGAGTGAATGCAGCAAAATGGCACAGACTGAGTACAAAGGAAGGCACGACAGAGTAGCAGCTGCAGTTCATTGGGGTCTGGCCAAGAAGTACCATTTACCCCATGCAGAAAAATGGTACGAACATCGGGCAGAGCCTGTAGTAGAGAACGACGATGTAAAACTTTTATGGGATTTTAATATCCAGACAGACAAGGTCATTGAAGCTAGACGACCAGACATCGTTCTCTTAAAGAAGAAGGATAAGGAATGTCTCATCATAGATATTGCGATTCCGGGAGACTGCAGAGCTTGGCGTAAAGAGGAGGAAAAGATCCAGAAGTATAACGATCTGGATATGGAAGGTGAAGACGAAGGTGGTACCAATAGTCATCGGAGCCCTAGGAACAGTGACAACAAGACACAGAAGCTTTCTGGCTGTTCTAGGAGTCGAGGTGTCCTTTGAAACGATACAGAAGGCAAGCTTGCTTGGAACAGCTCATATCCTACGGAAGGTCTTGAATTAGAAAGAGAAGTGAACAATGAGAAGAGGACCCATTTGATATAGAACAATAACCCTAGATTTCTGGAAGAAGTCCGGTTGCTGTTTGATATACCAACAGAACATCAAGTTGTGGACAATGGAAATAGTAATAATGATAATAATAATAATATTATTAATAATAATGATAAAGGATACATTATGAATAGAGTAAATAACAGAAAGTGGTGGGATTAACAATAGGCCTCAAGACCTTTCAAAGGTCAATCCTATAACAAAAATTATCTACCAAAACGAAACCAAGGGAATGGGGAGGAAGGAACGGACAAGGCAAATTAATATGAGTTCAGAAGAAAATTTCTGAATGTTCGTTTAAAAGTCGAAAGACTTTGGCAAGTCTCTTGTTCATATGAATAATACAGCTGTATAATATCATCAAGGTTATATTCCTGCATGTTGCTATCAGACTCGTTCAAATCAAATCAAATAAAATAAGATCCTGATGAATGTTAATGTTATGTTGGGATCGGTAATTATTGAAGGGAAGCGTAATAAGGAAACTTTGGAGAAAGTTATACAGTTCAAATCACAAAGTATTTAATCATCAATATTCAGCTACAGTTCGAAGTACATGAAGATTCAGAGTATATCAGGAGACGATGAATATAAAATAATTTAGAAGTATCAGATTGAGATTCGAAGTGAAGTTAAATTAATACTGGATGGACGTCTAAGTCTTGAAGTCAGTCAGTCAGGATCAGTGTGGGTCTAGTATTCTATCGTTGGTATACTCTATTCTCTAATAATCAAGAAGTCTTATTTTCGTTATTTATATCATTTGTTTTGGGGGTGTAACTATTTAAGGTGGGAGTGATCTAAACTTGATCTGATTGGTCTACAGGTAACTGTCTATCAAACTTTCTCTGGTATAAGGGGTGTGGTGATGCTCTGTGCAAGTGACTGGGGCTGGAGGTGTGAGTCATACTTCTTCCATGAAGTTAGCTGACGTCACTGAGGGTTGGTCATTTTATGGTCAAGGCTTAGCAGTTAAATGGTATTGGGGGTTTAGGAATTCTTAGATGACATTATTACTGGGAGAGTTTGTAAACAAGTGAGGGTGAATGACTGAAAGGATAACAGGAAGTTGAATACATATACATAACATACTACATAACATTAGATCAAGTTTTGTCTATTTCTCCTAATTAATTAAAATATATTTTTTTCAAATGATTTGAATACAAACTGAGATATGAATATTCAGCCAAATACATTGTTCTGTATACACCCTGTAATTATTGACTAAACTTGCAATGAAGTCAATATTCCATAGTTTGAATATTTACCTAAGTCAAACCATTATTAGACCAGATTTTGCAAAACATGTATTTCATATTTCTTCTAAAATTCCTCTCAAATCTTAACCCTATCTAGGCCGGGGGGGGGGGCCTCGGAGGCCCCCCCCCTCAACAAATCGCGCGATATTTTCGCCGTGCGAAATTTTTTGACCGCGCCGCTCGCTGAGTTTTTACTTTCAAGTCTTGCGGAACTTTTGAGACCAATTTTGCGTCACCCGGGTACGTAGTTCCGAAATTACGCAACATTATGTAAGTGCATGTCAGACCGAAAATTGCTCAAAAACGTGATTTCGTGTACAAAGTCAATGCAAATTGTGTTTTCAACCAAAATTCATAAATGTATGATTATTTTTAGTTTTGCTGGTCTAAATGTATTCATTTTATGATTTTTATGATCACAGAAGAGTCCTCAACAAATTTCATTGAAAAAACAATGAAAAACAAAAGGTCAAAAAAAACAAAGAAATATATAAGAAATTGCAAAAAACAATATAATACATAAGAAAATGATTTGATATCACAATTTTTTTCATGTACTCTTGCTAAGGACACCACCAAGAGTTTCTATACCAAAAATTAGTACATTTGGAGCTTTATTTAGGGAGTTAGAGGAAAAAGTATGATTTCGCATACTAATTACGCATAAATTAGCATAATCACTTAATAGCGATTCGCATGAAATAAATTACTACACAATCTTGTAGATTATGTCCCAGACAACCCGCGCGCCAATTTTCGGCGCGATCGCGCGGTCGACGGCCGAGATCTTGGGGGGGGGGGGCTGGGAGGCCCCCCCCCCCGGCCATAGGAACTCCCAAAATACTCCGGCCTAGATAGGGTTAAACTGTATTGTGGTCCCAACTACGAGATTCGAATTTGGTAAATTTCCTATTTAATCCTGCAAAAACTAATAGATACAATTAAATAAATGAATAATATAGGATTCGTATAGCGCACGTATCCACCTTGCTAGGTGATCAAGGCGCTCCTATATTACCCCGGCTGAGCTGGTCTACCGATTCTGGTGTGCACAGCTTTTTGAAGAATTACTTCCTGTCGGTACCCATTTCCTCACCTGGGTTGAGTGCAGCACAATATGAGTAAATTTCTTGCTGAAGGAAAACACGCCATGGCTTGGAATCGAACCCAACGTCCTTCAGATTTAAAGACAAGAGCGTTGTGGCCCAGTGGATTAGTCTTCGGACTTTGAAACAGAGGGTCGTGGGTTCGAATCCCAGCCATGGCGTAATTTCCTTCAGCAAGAAACTGATCCACAATGTGCTGCTCTCAACCCAGGTGAGGTAAATGGGTACCGGTAGGAATTAATTCCTTAAGAAGCTGTGTGCGCTATGAACGCCTAGCTTAGCCGGGTAATATAGGAGCGCCTTGAGCACCTAACAAGGTGGATATGTGCGCAATATAAATATCCTATATTATTATTATTATTAATCACTAGAACACGACGCCCCCAATTAATACCTTAGTCGTCAAGCTATGACGCAATTGTTGTTCCATTCCACAGTGCTCTCATCTACCAATGGCGGTAAAAACAATTACTTACCTTAAGTTCATCATCTTCCAGATGAAGGCCCATATCTCGAGCAATATCGGATAGTTGAACACGGGTTGGGCATCTTACCATAGGACTAGAATATAATTCTGTTTGTGAGGTTACACATAGATAAAGAAACGGGGGGGGGGGGGGGATACATAATTAGTGAAGACGGAATCGCACGCATGGTTGGTATTTTCATGAATAAAATGTAACAATTGTGCCTATAAAAACATTGCACAACTGATGATAACTACACAAATAATAAAAAATAAATATATATTTTTTTAAATTAGTATTAGGTGAGGATGTTTGAAATCGCAATTTTGTTTTCAAACTAAAAAAGAAGATACAAATGACCACGGGTCCGTGACGAAGAGCGGTGTTGATTGTCGCCTTCATTATGAGGTTGAGAAAAATGAATTGCCCAGCCGGGGGTAAAAATTATTTCTATCATGATATATCGATCATTATATTCTAGTCACATATGACTCCAACACATAGTCATTATTGACTAGACACTAAATTATTACGAGACATATCAGTTGCAACCTGAGCCCGGTGACTAAGTTAATCAAGCCATTAAATAAAGTTGTTTATTAGGACTATATTGAGGAGGCGGATGAATCGGGGGGGGGGGGGGGGGGGGGGGGGGCTGTTCCAAGCCTTCGTAGTGTACGTGTCCCAATATTCATTTAGGTACATGTATGTTATCGGGGCTATAACTTACTGTTCGTGCCCATATGTATTTATAGTTATAATCTAGTTAATAAGATAGATATAATAGCTCAGGTAGCTTACTCTTTGAATCTGGTATATGACTGTACCTCTCTGCTCCCGTACTATCTGCCATGATTGTAGATATATTATATATATATAATTCTTGCTAACGGGTTGTTGTTTTCTTGTTGGTGCTGCTAGCTGTTAGAAGCTTTCAAATGATTCCTAGATCGTGTAGCTTTCAAGAATCCTGAATATCATTGGCAATGAACGTCATGCTGTGCTTTATCTATTATAAATGTTTGATGTTACAAGGGACAACGTTCTTCTGCCTTGAACTTTTACCCTTTTACATTATTAATGACAATCATGGACTTTGATCCTCTTTGGACATGCATGCTCAGGATTTATTTCATATTGTGTTTGCACATTGAGTATTGTGAGCTAGAGTAACATTCCGGATACCCAGGGGAGTTGATCCTTGATTCGGATGGGGGGGGGGGGGTGTCAAAAGGGAGAAAAAAATATCAAAAACTTTCGCCCTGCTCACCAAAGTTTCATACAGAATTTTGCGAAGTTGCGCGCGAAGGAAAATGAACATTTTTTCATATCTATGCATGTTAAATGACATCTTAAGCTTTCACATGCCTTTTAAAACATATATTCCTGTTTGCATTGCTATTATCATAAAGCTTTAAGTTGTCAAAATATTACGTGGGGGCGGGGGACGGGGAGCAAATGGATGTTTGCCCCGATATTTTTATGGGGGTGATCGTCCTCACCCCCCCCCCCCCAGAATTGACACCTGAGCCTCCAATGAAACGAATAAACAGAATAAAAGGAAAGAGGAATAAAAGAGAGGGCGTGCATATAACCTTTAATATGACTAATCTTTCAATTCAATAATTTAGTTATTTGTTAGTAGATTTTGATGAAATTTGCAGAATTTTACTCTGTAAATGTTAATCTATGTATTAAGAATAACTTTCAGCCCGGAGTACCCCTTTAATAGAAATGAGGATGAAAGTAATTTATTTGTTTTAAGTCCATATATAGGGCATACCGTCTTTATCAAGGGAATGAAGATTTTTATGAAATTTTCAGTGTTATGCTTATGATTTTCTTATTTTATTCAAATCAACCGTTTTGGGGTTGACTTTTCCTTTAATAAGCCATTTCACAATTGTAATTGCGCATGAGCGGTAAAAAGTCATTTGATAAAACCATCAAGGTGGTTTTCAAATATATACAGTGCGTCCCAGAAAAACAGAAACCGAGATTTAGCGATGATTTGTATAACTTAATCACAAATACAGTAGACAAATGACCTACCAATGTAAAGCTTAGAATCTCTTCTTTCATCATATATTACTTAAATTATTCTTCATTCACGCATGAATGGGCAAAAACAATTTGAAAGAAGGATACCAAAAAATAAATTTGGCGGGGGGTATCTGAATTTTAAAAAGAAAATCACATGCCTAAAAAGTTCAATATCTGCTCTTTTATTTGATACCTGAATCACAAAAATGGTCAAGAAGTAAAAAAGTTATGTTCACTCGAAACAATGCTTGTATTTCCATAATTTCATTAAATAAATGTGTTTTCACCGGTTTCTCACAGAAGCTATCTCATGGTTAACAAAATACTTAATGCATGGCTGATCGTCAACAAAGTGGAGTGTCAAGTGAGTTTGAACGCTAGCCTGTAGAACCTCTTCATTTCATAAAATTATTGAAGTTTAAGCCTTATTTCAAATAACCAGAACTTTATTTCTTGACAATTTTCTGTAATTGAGGTAACAAATATCAAGCAGATATTGATCTTTTTAGAAATGTGGTTTTCTTTTTGAAACGCAGATACAGCCCGCCAAATGACTTTTTGGTATCCCTCTTTAAATTGTTTTTGCTCACTCATGCGTGAATGAGAAATGATCAAAGTAATTTCAGATGAAAGAGGAGATTCTAAGCTTTACAATGGTAGGTCATTTGTCTATTGTATTTGTGATTAAGTTATGATAAATCATTGGTAAATCTCGATTTCGTTTTTTGTGGGACGCACTGTATATTAGATTCCTTTCGAATCATCCACCAAACAAAGGGGGAATCATATAATCCAACTCATTATGTTGATTTCATTCTTTGTATTTCACAACATCAACTAACAAAGTACAAAAGAGCAGCCCATTTTATTGTTTTCATAATATATATATATTTCAAGAAAGTTTGAAACTGCATCAAACAATTGCAAAGGAATTAACAATAAATATTTTATCATTTTGAGCATTCAAATTACCATGACATTTCTAAGAAATCAAAAACACTTATTGAGATAGGTCAATGCAAGCTAGGTGGCAGATATAAAAAATTTACGATCCACAGAACAATTATTTCCAAGGCAATTACGATTATACAGAGGTCACATGTTGGTTCAATTTACTTAAAAAAAAAATCTTTATTGTCTCAATTGGAGAGATTCGGTCATCAATTTTAGATTTCTAGAAAAGATTAATATGATCAAAATAACTGAAAAAAACTCCAAGAAAAATTAAATCACAGGAAAAACGCCAGCACAATGAATTGCACCATGTTTAGATAGAACAAAATAATTTTATTCTCCATAAATTTTTTCCTCACATTTTTTGTGCTTTGGTGGCCCTTGGGGTCCAAGGCTAACATACCTCCCCCCTACACTGTTAAAGATAAATACTAGTTGTGATAATGATCTCAAAATGAGTTCGAACAAAATCCAATGGAATTACCACCAAAGTGTTTATATGTATAAATAGAAAATATGTGCCAAATTGCTGTTAAAGAAAATGCGTAATTGCTGAGAAATTGGCAAAATAAGCAAGGAATTCCCAGGGAATTCCATCAAATGTCAGGTATTTTTCAAATATTAATACACTGTCCAACATATGCTTTTCTGTGTTAGTGATCATCAGAATTATCGATTTTGAGCGAAGTTTTCATGATTTCTACAAAGATAAGTTCACATTAATGTTCCAGATCTAGATGTATGCTAATATTTTGACATTAACCTTGATTTAAAAGACTTTCTCATGAAATAATTGTTTGCTGCAACTACTTTCTTTTGCCTTTAAATACTTCAAAGGAAAAAAAAAATTATATTAGAGTCACTATGCATCTTTCAAAAATATTTAATGTGAAACAAAGAGAGGATTTTTCACTGATTACCTTCCTCTCAGCCAATCAGATCCAAGGATTTTCAGTAGCATATAACAATAATCAGAGACTATTGGACACCGTTCTCATTATACTTTCTAAAAGTGGTTTACTGCAAACCGGTTCAGGAAACCAGTTTGTAAGATCACTTTGCTAGCGGTCCCATTTTGAAACCACTTCACGTAAAGCAGTCTTGTTGCTATGGGAACACTCTCAGTGGAGGGTGACATGTTACGTGCGAAATTTGAAACCACAACGTAGGCATTCTACATAGTAGAAGCGCTCGAAATGTGCGAAGATCGCTTTAAGAAGAACGATTGTGTTCTCACTTGCACTAAAACCAGTTTATTGAGGCAAAGCGATCTTGAAAATTACATCACAAGGTGGTTTTTTGAACCGGTTTGGAAGATCGCTTCCAACACCGCTTCGACCATTCTCATTGCACATTAAACTGTTTCCACTAAACTAGTTTTCAGGGCAGTAATGAGAATGGTGTCTTGTTATCATGCAATGCTCCTTAGATCAAAATGGAATTCAACTATAACTTCTCAAAGAAATATTGCCAATTTATAATACATATTTACACATTCTACTTAACCAAAGTTAAGTATACATATACAGTTGTCTATGCATTTACATGTATTGTGCTTATAAATTAAAAATACAAAGCAACACTATGGCCCATATTCTGAAGGCGGGTTTAATTCAAACTCTGGTTTAAAATTAAATGCTAGTTTTGGTAACGATATCAAAATGAGTTCGTACAGAATCCGATGAAATGACCACCAAAGTGTCTGTTTGTATAAATAAAACGTATGTGCCAAAGGATTCTAGAAGAAATTGTGTAATTGCTGAGAAATCAGCAAATAAGTACAGGATTCGGGTAGAGCGTCGGGCCCTACATTCAAAGCAATAATTATACACTGTCCCACGTGCGCTTATCTGTGTTGGGGATCTTCGGTGTGAACATTTTTCAGCGTAGATTTCAAGATTTCACAAAGTTCAGTTTATGTAACTGTACCAGATCTAGATCCTCGATGATATACTGACATTTAAGCCTTGTTTTACAGACTTTCTCATGAATTCAGTGTTTACTGCAACGACTGGAATTTCTCTTTAAAGTTGTGGTTTTACCAGTGATGGCCAATTTGCATATAAATCCCTAACAGTAGAGGTTCAAGGTATCAGTTCATTGACACCAAGATCATTCTTAAGTGACTAAGAAAGAAAAATGAGATAGTTGTCTTCACAATTGAAGAATTAGGAAAGAGAACAGTGAAATTGGTAAACTAGCTTAGCCGGAGTAGTATAGGAATGCCTTGAGCACCTACCAAGGTGGATACGTGTGCTATACAAATCCTATATCATTTATATATTATTACAATGTAAACAAAATTTTGACATATTTAGCTTAGTATAATTTTAGCACAGAGTTGACCATAATCTAAGTTAAGCCTGACTTCAGAATATTGGCCAGAGAGTTTACCAAGGTTTGAAATATTATTCTTGCCATAACTTAAGCATAGACTTAACTCTAAAAAGACTGGGCTATTTCAACACCTAAGAAGACTGGGGGGGGGGGGTCTGATTCAGCCCCTGTATGATCTCAGACGTCAATTGTGACGAAAATTGGTACGCGTGTTGCCAATGGCATAATCTACAAAAATCTAATCTCTAATTAATTATGCTAACTTTGCGTAAAATCAAAAGTTTGCTATAATGAACTAAATGAGACCCCTAAAATGCTATTTTTTTTGTTCACAGACTCTTTATAGGATTCTGATCAATTGTACTTAAAAAACACCCTCAAAATCATGATTCTTTTTTCATATTTATTGTATTCATTATGTATTTCTTTGTTTTGTTACTGTTTTTTTAAAATGGAAATCGTCTGGGACTTTCTTCTGACCATTAAAAAGATAAAATTAATTAAGTTCAATCAGCAAAAGGAGAAATAATAATAAATTTATGAATTTTTGCTAAAAATAGTAATTGGATTTGTACACAAATTCATATTTTTGAGCAATTTTTGGTCTGCATGCACTTACAAAATGTTGCATAATTTCGGGACCGTGTATCCGGGGGTCGCAATTGTGGTCTCAATAGTTGCGTGAGAGATATGCGATAAGTGACACAGTAAAAAAAAATCTGCACGGGGGATTCAACGCAAAAAAAATGTTGGGGGGGGGGGGCTGAATCAGCCTCCCAGTCTTATTAGAATTAAAAAGACCATGGCTTCCAGTAAAACCAGAGTGGTTTGTATCCATTTGGTCTATTAGCAGCTAGTCTAATTTTCAGATTGTCTTACAACAACACGGCTAAACCCACTTGGTCTACTAGCAGATGGTCTAATTATCAGATCATCTAACACCATCATGACTAAACCCACTTGGTCTACTAGCAGTTGGTCCACCAATTCTCAGTCTAACAGCATCATGGGTAATCCCCCTCAGTCTACTATTTGGTCTAATTACTTCTTGGTCAAACCACCACTCGGTCTATCTGCCACTTAGACTACTAATCATTTTGCACTTTGACACATTGGTTCATCTTATCCTATAGACCTGGACAGAAACAGAGATGCCAAGTTCAAAGACCAGCTATGCGTGAGATTTTCTGTGAATCTGAGTGAGATCACAGACATTGTGTACAATGTATATGGGGATAGGCTGTGATAGTTGCGTGAGACAGAGATTTGAGGGGATGAACAAGAGTCCAAAATGCTTGAGACTCACGCATAATGCGTGAGACTTGGAAGCTCTGCAGAAATTGGACAAAAACATTAATAGGCCGAATGGCAATCAGACCAAATGTTTAGTAGACAAACTGGTGGTAAACAAACAATAGACCATGTAGGAGGATTAGGCCAAATGAATGTAGATGTAGGGTGTAGACCAAATGAATATTTAACATGTAAGTCCCAACTTTATAAAAAACAAGGTCCTACAAGTAGTTAAACCCAAACAACCGCTTTGGCAAAACAGGCTAGGCCAGGAAGAGGTCCACATCATCTAGATCACTCCTATCGTGAGGGCATCATTGTTTATCGTCATGTTCCTCCGACGCTCTTCTCCGGCGCTTGTTTGTGAGCGAGGTAGAGGAAGGCAATACTAGAGAGGGCGCTAATCAAGAACATGTTGTCGAACCAGCGATGGTAGAAGTTGAATTGGAGGTCACCGAGGACTTCTGTGATGATCATTCGGTACTGGGGTGGCACGTTCATACGCATCAACAGAACTGATGATACAAAGTACATACCCTGAAAAGGAAAAAGGATATATATAAAAAAAGAAGTTAATAATAATAATACTATCATATTGTATACAGAGCTGCCAACCTGAACAAGAACATTTCAGTATTTTCAAGGCTGAAAATCAGTTTTTTGGTGAGGAAATTAGTATTTTCACAGGAATACCATAGGACAACACATAAACTGAAACTTAAGAAATCGGT
Organism: Lytechinus variegatus; assembly: GCF_018143015.1. Classification (NCBI taxonomy): domain Eukaryota; kingdom Metazoa; phylum Echinodermata; class Echinoidea; order Temnopleuroida; family Toxopneustidae; genus Lytechinus; species Lytechinus variegatus. Next base: position 2,447,019 of record NC_054747.1, on the reverse strand, counting down.
ATTTTGCATGAAACCATCAGTATTCTTCTCTATTTTCAGTACAAATCAGTACTACTTGGCAGCTCGGTTATATAGCACAGGTATGATAATCGCATACACTCTACTGTGCTTGACACTTGGCATCATATCATTAACCCGGCTGTAGCTGAACCGCTGTAGTATAGGCGGCAAAGCGTTCAAGGAATAAATCCTACCGGGTACCCACTCACCTAACCCGGGTCGAGTGCTGCACTATGTGGGTAAATTTTGGGGTTGGGATTTGAATCCACGCCCCTCTGACTGAATGATGTATGCATTTTGAATCAATCATTACTTCAAACAAAATTCATCAGCATACATGTACTGCCTGTGTTATGAAACTAAAGCAAAATTAGCAAATTTCCATAACATTTTGATTTCCACATCTGATTTTAATGAAAGTTTCAGCGTTACGCTTGTGAGATTTTGTCCATTCTTTTCTTCAAAAGCATGAACTTGAGGGGAAGGGTGTGGCATTCAATTTTAAGTAAAGACACAAGTTAATCGTTCTCACCATAATCTGTGCAAGCCCGAGGACAATGATGTTGGAAGATTTGCTACTAGCCATTGTGTAGAAAAACTGAAGAAAAAGAAATACAATAATGAATAATTAATACATATGACAAAGCATATAAGAAAATAATTATCTCTCTTTCTCCATCTATTGCTTTTCCCCTTCTCTCCCTCTTATCCTATTCTTCCTTGTTTTCTTCTTCTCTTGTTCACCCTTTCCAATTGTATTTATTCTTTTTCTCCATCTTCCCTCATTCTTTCATCCTTTTTTTTGTTCCTGTTAATCTTTATTCTCATCTTAATCTTCCAGGGGGCCGTTCCATAAAGCTGTTCGTAAGTTAAAGAGCGACATTAAGAACGACTGGTGATCCTTTCTTACACGCTAAACCATCGCTAATGAATATACCATTTGCCTTAAGAAAGGATCATCAGTCGTTCTTAAAGTCGCTCTTAACTTACGAGAAGCTTTATGAAACATCCACCAGGAAGTATAAGCTATTGGGCCATTGAATATAAGAGCAGGAGCAAGAACACACGCGTACAGGAGGAGGAAGAAAGGTGGAGGAAAAAGAGCAGGAGGCAGAAGCGAAAAGGAAGAAGTCATCCTCCTCTAATATTCAATGCACCAATCAATATTCATTAATTGCTCCTTAAGGATATCCTTGACAAACATATATAGCCATGATGATAAAAGTAAGAATATATTACCTTTGTAAGTTTTATAAGTAAGCCTCTTATTTGAGTGACAATGATGATTCCAACAACAATGAATGAGATCTGTTGTGACCAGAACTTCACCTTCACGATAAAAAGGAAGAAGAGGAAAGAAGCAACAATGGAATCAGTATTGGAACATCATAATGTTGTTCTTACCTTCAATAACTGTAATTCATCATTCATATTCATTTTCAACTTTTGTTTTTACTTACATATCATATTTATCTTTCTGTATGTCTGTCTGTCTATTCATCAATCTTTCTTATAAATTTACACGAGCACAAATTCATTTCATTGTTTTGTCTCTACTTTACTATAACCTGTTTGCCTATGGAGGATCTCTGTAAAAGGCCTATGGAAATTACCAAATTCAGTATTCAGCAGTATAACAACATTTCTATTCAGCTAATAACATCAATATCACACACATATTTTAACCCATGGCATCATATAGAAAGTTTTTGTCATTGAAAACAAGAAAAAGATGTCGGTTGTCAATGAAATCACAAACAATATAGGAAATTAAAATAAATTCAAAGGAATTGAACTTAATGAAATATCAATTTCTCCAAATTTATTAAAAGTTTTTCTTTGCATTGGAATATTTACATAGCAAAATCAGGCCATTTTCTGCACATTCTTCCATAAAAAAAAACTATGTGACGCATCAAAAAAAAAAGGCCCAGCTTTCTAACTTACTTGAACAAACGTAAATTACTTTATGGTTCAGGTACCCCAAACAGAAAAATATGCAATAATTTTTTGAGATCGGGCCAGAACCTGAGTCTCAAGAGATCAGGACCATGCATTTAATACTTCTGGCACCCGTTTCATAAAGGACTTGCAACTTTGGTAACTTAGTCATAGTGGCAACTACCATGGTTACAGGGCTCAGCAGCCAATCAGAATCAAGGTCTCCATGGTAGTTGGCATAATGGCAAAGTTACCACAGTTGCAAGTCCTTTATGAAACGGGCCCCCCGTTCATGTTATTTTGTTTTAGTTTCGATGAGGCACAGTTCTTTCGAAGAAGGGCTCTTCCTGGATCCACTTACATCAAAGTCAAATCCCAACCAATTGATGCATATTTCAAAGAACTTTGAGATGGGATCCGTCTTGCCGACCCTGTCGAAGATGATGTTGATGGTACAGATGGTGATCTTCCAGAGACAATAGAGGGAGAAGAAATACCCTGAGAGATTGAAGAATTGACCCTTCAGTGTCTTCGTGTATTCAATCCTTTCCTGTAAGAAATATTCCAAAAATATTGATAACATTAAAGGTCAAGTCCAAACCAGATAAATGTTGGTTTTGATAAATAGAGAAAAATCAAATGAATATAATGCTGAAAATTTGATCAAAATCGGATATAAAATAAGAAATATATGAAATTTTAAAGTTTCGCTTATTTTTCACATAATAGTTATATGCACAACTCAGTGACATGCAAATGAGAGCGTCGATGATGGCTATCACTCACTTTTTTCTTTTGTTTCTTATTGTTTGAATTATACAATATTTCATTTTTTACCAATTTGACATTAATGACCAACTTAACTGAACCATATTATGTTATAATAATGGTAATGCCACATGTTTAGGAGGAATAAAACTTTATTTCCCTGGACAATGTGGAGAAAATTAGAATATTTCATATTTCATATATCAAAATACAAAAGAAATAGTGAGTGATTCCGTCTTGGATGTGCATGCAACTTTTTTTTTAATTAAGCGAAACTTAAAAATGTCATAACTTTCTTATTTTACATCTGATTTTGATGAAATTGTCAGCGTTGTGCTTGTTAGATATTTCTCTTTTTATTAAAATCAACTTTTTCTTGGGGTGGACTTGTCCTATAATGATAAATAACCAAGCATGTTATCATCTCCTACCATACATGTAAGTGTATTTAGGTGAATCTATCTGCTTTATGGCATTCTAAATATACATTGTGTCCCACAAAAAAGAAAATCAAGATTTGCAGTTATTTTCAACTTAGCCAAACATTTTATGGTCTTTTCTTTACAACACCATAAAATTAAACTTTTCTGCTTCATTTTATTACCAAATCCAATATGAATACATGTAGTTTACACATAGATGAGCAAGAATAATTCAAAAATGTAAAAAAAAAACAAAACAAGTTGCATACAAAAATAGGTAGAGATTCATTCTTACTTGGGAAAGTGATGGCTCATTAGCATACCTTTTGTTTTCTTTGTTGAACTTCTTTCGCTATTTGCTAAATGAGAGTGGGTGCAGCTTCACAAGTAAGAGTCAGCCCAAACCGTTTCTTGCATGCCTTATAAATTATTTTACTCGACAATGTGTGAACAAGTCAGTAAGAATTTGGTCTCGAATCCAAGAAGAGATTCAATCCTTACTTGTTAGTTTTATGATCGAAACATGTTTAATTAGTGACTTATCTTTCTCGACAGACAGGTTTTCTTTTTTGTGGGACACAGTGTAGAGAAGGGGTGTGCATCCCTTGCACACATGTCTTTATCTGCAAGTGCTTTATGACATCACAATTTGCTGGGATAAATCTTAAAAGTTGAAAACTCACCATGGTACTGTTGAGGTCAACAAGCTCGATGTACAGTTGCCGTGACAACTCTTCATAACCTTTGATTTCCTGCTGAAGCTGACTAACATCTGATCATACCACGTCAAGGAAAACAAGTTATTTTATCAGTAGATTGTTGACTGGTCAACAACTGCTTCATCTACTTTCCTTTAGGCCACATCCCAATGGTTGCATTCTACAAACAGTTAGTGTACTAAGCAGTTAGAGTATTTACCATTTGTGTAATTTCAATTGTCATAGCTGTTTGTTAACCTCCGGGGGGGGGGGGGGGGCGAGGCAGGGTCACTGCCACTGAAGAGTGGACAACATCCGCAACAACAAAATACCCCAAAACGCGGAAATAGGGGTGTTTTTCACAGGTAGACGGTGAACATGAGAACTGCGAATAGAGGGTCTAAATTGCCAAAAAAAGTATCTAAAATCACGATGGCCTAGAAAACGAATAGAGAATGCAATCTGCACCTATTGCCAGCGGGCAAGCCAATCTACAGATTCGAATACCCAATACAATCTGTACCATACATGAGACAAAATCAAAACAAAGCGCATGTACACTGTATGTACACTTTTCTTTCCAGCAGTTGCCCCAGTTGCCTCTCCCAAGTCCAGATATTGAATGAGAGTGAGACCTCTGTGCACACATGAAAATGTTCATTAAGAGTATTATAAAGCCTGAGTGCTCGCATGAACATTCTGAACCTGCGTGGACTGTGCTTTTGGCAGGTACTCTGGTGTGGAACGCATAGAGAGTGAAAAAAAAAATGGCAACATCAATGAAATCCTTGTTTAGAGAGCACAAATCTGGGACATATGCACAACATCCAGGTTTAGAGAGTCCAAGAGGTCTGCCCTTGAACCATCGTTTAAGGTGCTTCCCCCTCCCCCCTCCCAGGTTGTTAATCCAAGACTTTTGTTGGTAAATTGCCAATTCCTCTACTGCCAACTCATCCACTCATCTAATGCCATTTCGTCCATCAACATTTCATCTAACAACCATTTGGTCTAATCATCACTTCGTCTAATCACCATTTCGTCTACGACCATTTCGTCTCATAACCAGTTGGTCTAATATCCATTTAATTTTCCTTCATTTTGCACAATCTAACACTTAGTCCAATTAGACCAAATGGAATATGGACTAAATGGCTATTGGACCAACTGGTTATTAGATATAATGGCATTAGACTAAATGAGAGTAGACCATTTGGTGAGTGGACGTACTGATGGTAGACCAAATGATAGTAGATGAGTTGGCAACTGGACAAATTGGCATAACACATAATTGGAAATAAACCTGTTTGTTACAAACCCCATACTTTAACTTTTCGATTCTCATGGGCAAACGTTCAACGTACATTACAAGGCACTTTTTTGATATCTTATCCACCAATCTTTGGCATTGCCCATCCACTTTATGAATCTTTCCTTATCAATGACAAGATTTTTTTCTTTATGACATCTATAAAAAGCTTAAAGGATACTGGCATTGTTGGAAGTATTAGTGACACTCTTGAGCATGCCCCAGATCCCACTAGGTCTCGGAGCTGTCGACGCCCTCTGTAGTTGGTCTCTCTCAGCCATTGCTAATCTAACATCATGCAAGAAAACAAAGAGAACATGGTTGAAATTATTGAAAAATAAATGCTCATTCAGGGGTAATTTCCACTCCTCTCTCATATTTTGCTCCTGCTTCCTAAATCTTTAAAAAACTCCTAACTTCCCTCTTTTCTTTCTGCATTTGAATTAAACTGTTACTTATCTGCTTCATGGACTTATTCCACTCTATATAATGCTTAACCCTAAATCTCCCGGTATATTTGTATGCACTTTCTCCACCTCCTGAGGAGAATTTCCACAAGAGTTCCAAGACAATTGCTAGGCATACTATACGTCTAGGCTTTTGAATCCTACCAGGTACCCATTTAACACCAGGGTGAAGAAGAGCACCCCTTTTATTTTAAAACCCTATTCACCTTTTTTTCTTTGTTAGAATCATATCCATAACTTGCATGAACTTCCTTTCATGAGTGTGAACATCTGCTTCAGTTACAGGCCTGGAAGATGGGAAGATTGAAAGAAAATACATGTTAGTCACATCTTTATCTTCCAGATAAGAAACTGTGAAAGTAGCAACGTGCAGTCTTACGGGCCGCTGCAAGAACTTCGATTGCAAATCGAGCTTTAAAATCTAGGGTAATCTCTGTGATTAAACAGAAATTTATAGTTGATCTGAGTTTGAGTGCAACTCCAATTTCTTGCAACACTCCTTCATGCTTGATGTGCGATTAAAGCAATTACCTACAAGTACCTTACAGAAGACATTATGTTTTCTCCATTATTACCAACACACTGATCATCACTTTCAATATCCCTTTCCTACTCATTATCATTGTTATTATAATCACCATGTCAATCATCATTATCACAACGATCAACATCATCATCATCATCATCATCCTCATCATCATCATCATCATCATCATCATCATCATCATCATCATCATCATCATCATCATCATCATCATCATCATCATCATCATCATCATCATCATCATCATCTTCATCATCATCATCGATCATCATCATCGATCATCATCATCATCATTAACCACTATCATCGTCACCAGGATCATCATCCAACCTACCTGGTAAAGTAAGCCATATAAGTATAGGGACAGTTGACGGCTCCAAATCCAGATAGTATAGCCGCTAGGGTCACCCCGATCACTCCAACTCGGCTTATGACTTGTTCAATAGACAGAATACCTACAAAGTAAACAAGTAATTTACAGAGTAAATGTTAAAGTTAGGTGAGTGTCATGGGGGAGTGGATTATTATTTGCTAATCCTAGACTTTGCGAAAAAGCCTTGGAAATATGTGTAACAGAGACATCTTTAAGGGTAAGCAAAGTATATGGTGTACCAGCAAGAAATTCTTTGGCCAAGCCCAATAATCATCAAGCAACTGTCAGGCCAGGGAAAGAGAGAAAACGTCTGCTAGTCATAAATCTCGTTCTAGCATGTGTGATATTTAACCGAATGGTGTTGAAATCCAACTGAAAACATTTGACCTCTTTTAATAGATGCTAGAGAAATGTAGGAAAGTTTAAATCCCATCTAAAAAGCTTTGGTATTGGACAATGATGAGAACTATTCTAAAGTATTATCAGAGCTGCCAACCTGAAAAAGAACATTTCAGTATTTTCAAAGCTGAAAATAAGTATTTTGATGATGACATCAGTATTTTAAATGAAATACCATAAGACAACACATAAAACGGAAACTTCAGAAATCAGTATTTTGCATGAAACCATCAGTATTCTTCTTGTTTTTCAGTACTAAATACTGAAAACCAGTACTACTTGGTAGCTCTGTATTATCTACCATGTTAATCTTACAAGAATGTCACATATTTTCTTATTTCAACCATTTTTGGGCTAAACTTCCAGCAGAAGCATTGGAAAGCTAAGTTCAATAATTCTTGATTATTTTCATCATATTTTACAAAGTAGGAATATTTTGTATCATTTGAAAGGGTAATTAATTTAGTATACCTTTGTGACAACATATCATTCAGTGAGCTACTGTAAAAAGCTGTTGGATTTTGAAAAGTAAGCACAGTTCAGGTTTTGATAGGATTTTGAACCAGGAAACCTCTTGGTACCGAGAGAGTTAATAACCTACCATGTTTTGGACTGAGAATAGGAAAAGGATCTCCAAGCTTCCAAAAGAAATAGATGAAGATAAGCCAAGCCCCTGCCGTCAAGATTATGGTCATGTGACGCTGAACAACTGCGAAAGAAAAAAAGTGAGCGAAGCATTGTTGATCATTTTCTGATATTTTGAAAGTAAGAAGGTACAAAGCGATCTTAGCTCTCTCATGTATATTATGCCTTCGAACATACCACAACAATCTTTGTTCAAATAAAAAATGCTCAAATTTAATGAATTGTAAGCATTATAACAACAATGACCATCGCACCGGCAACAATGCATCATTCAGCTGTGTTAATGTGCATGTCATGGGCGCTGTAGATGTACACTCAACTGAGTCAGCTCACTTATTATGTGCGTCTACTGGTAAGTCATGTAAGTAGGTCAACCTTGTTTTGCGATATATTCCTACAATCAAGGAATCTTGATTGTGCGAGCCATTTGATCATTTACTCAGGTGAATTGAATGGTAAATAGGGTATTCATCCCACACGTACTTAAACCCAATATAAAAACACTTTTATCAAAAAAGGAAAACAAAAATGAATGTACCTACCAAAAGGAACATTGCTGACAAGGAAGTATGCTATATAGAAAGGAAGGACAACGATGAGGATGAAAAGGATGGCGTACAAGTCTATTCGCCAGTGGAAGAACCTTGAACTGTAAGTAATTGAAAAGAAAGTATTGGAGAGAGTTTGATTAAACCAATCATGTTAGCATTCTGAATAGTTCCTTTTTGATGTTCTCTCCCCTAATACAGCCCTGTCACATTCATTTCATGCAAGCAAGGCGTGCGACTAGCGGCCTACTATTTTTGATACTTGCAGGTCCCCTGCATTGAAAGTACCTCGCACATACTGTATCTCTAACGCACTTTGTAAAATAATAATATGTCCATTTATATAGCGCAGTTACTATGTGCACATATTCAACTGCGCTTTGATACTTGGTATCATATTATTACCCTGGCTGTAGCTAAGCCGCCATATCAATAGGCGCTAAAGCGTTCAAGGAATAAATCCTACCGGGTACCCATTCACCTCACCTGGGTCGAGTGCAGCACAATGTGGATAAATTTCTTGCTGAAGGAAATTACGCCATGGCTGGGATTCGAACCCACGACCCTCTGTTTCAAAGTCAGAAGACTAATCCACTGGGCCACAAGGAGCACAGTCAGCACACACAAGTCTGATTTGCCCACAGAAAAACTTGTCTGTGAGTGAGTTTTGGGTGATTGCCCTCAACTCACCCATGAGGATTGCATGGAACGATGTGACTGGGCACTTAATATCATTACATTTCCATTTAGCCTATAACATTTATCTATACATCAAGTACCTACATGTTACACAGAAGGATACGGATCGTATTGAGGCTTTTGATCAACAAGTTTTCTTGAAAGAATATAAAATGCAAACTTGATCTGAAGCTGGTTGGTCAACTATGTGCAACTTACAGGGAGCGTTGTGGCCCCAGTGGATTAGTCTTCGGACTTTGAAACAGAGGGTCGTGGGTTCAAATCCCAGCCATGGCGTAATTTCCTTCAGCAAGAAACTGATCCACAATGTGCTGCACTCAACCCAGGTGAGGTAAATGGGTACCGATAGGAAGTAATTCCTTAAGAAGCTGTGTGCGCTATGAACGCACCTAGCTTAGCCGGGTAGCCTTGAGCACCTAACAAGGTGGATATGTGTGCAATATAAATATCCTATATTATTGTTATTATTATTACATAGATGGGCTATCCTCACTCACTCAAACCTACTCCTTTCAGGCCAAGTTTCAATTGGTCTATCTGACCCTTGGTCTAACTCTTTTGTTAAAGCATTGCACTGCTTACCTGTCGACAAAAGAATATCTTAAAAAGTTACACCGTTAGTTTTTAAGTGTATGCATAAAATGGCACCCGAATACCTCTATAGTTTACATAGATCCCCCCACCGGCCACATTATAGACAGCGTTCTAGTGAAGACACTACAATTTTACACATTCCTAGAGTTGTTTCAAAGGGGGGAAGCTAGTTTTTACTTTTGCGGTCCGAAATTATGGAATAGTGTACCAATTCACCTTCGATCATTTACTTCTGTTGAATCTTTTAAAAGAAATTTGAAAACATATTTATTTTTGTTTAGTGTGACTGTAATATTGGAAAGCAATTGGTACAAAGCGCATAGAGCAATTTCAATTGATTATGCGCTATATAGGTACCAATTTATTATTATTATTAATATGTGTCATGACCGTGTGGGTTAATCATCCATTCCTTGGTGTAAAATCTCTTTGGGCTAATTAGCATCCGTCAGTGAGCATAAAAAGTACATTACACCAAATGTCCATGGGATTAACAAAATAAAATTAGATGAAGTAGTTCAGGCCAAAAAATTAATTTGAAATTTTTTGGGGCTACTTTTCACATCTTACTTCTTACTGCCTAAATCTTCAACATTGGATAAGCTTTGATATTACAACGAATGGAGATTTCCCCTGGGGCCGATTGCACGAAAGGGTCTTTGCAAGGACCGTCTTTCGTATCGCCCATCTTTTATGATGCGTCATGAGAAACGCATTTTAAATACATCATCTGCAAACATATTTCATTCGTCCATTAAAATAAACAAAATATTTCTTTATAAAATGATATGATATATCATGAAATTGTATAAAATTTGATTTAAAAGCAAGCTAACAAATCTGATTATTTATCATAAATTTCAGAAACAGCCCGCTTATAGCGTATCATAATAGATGGGCGACACGAAAGACGGTCCTTGGAAAGACCCTTTCGTGCAATTGGCCCCAGGGCTCAATTTTTTTATAGTTTTCCCGGCTGTGTGCGGATTTCGGTGGCTACATGTATATTGTCCCCAGCCCCTGTATATTTTTTTCCCCTGAACGGGTTATTTGCTAAAGTTTAAACAATTCAAGATGGTCAGTTGAAAAAGTTACTCGCAGAAAAAAATTAGAAATAAGCCTTACAGTAGATAAGCCCTAGTGGTTCTGCCAAAGGAGTGTACCAAAAACAATATACTCACTCTGAGTGCAGCACGCCAAGAATCTCAAAGATGATGAGTTCAAATAATGTACATGAAAGGGCAAAGGTCACAGAAAAGGTCAACTGAACACTCCCATGATGCACCTTGCAAGTACATGTAAGAATTAAAAAAAATGTAGGTCTGAGTTGGAATAATTAGAGTTAATAAGCAAGGAGACACTGTAATGATAATGCTGAAGTAAAAACCAAAAGATCTGTGAGAGAATCCTGAAAGGTCAAGTCCACCTCAGAAAAATGTTGATTTAAATCAATAGAGAAAAATCAGACAAACACAATGCTGAAAATGTCATCAACATCGGATGTAAAATAAGAAAGTTATGACATTTCAAAGTTTCGCTTATTTTCAACAAAATAGTTATATGAACGAGTCAGTTACATCCAAATGAGAGAGTCGATGATGTCACTCACTCACTCACTATTTCTTTTGTTTTTTATTTTTTGAATTATCCAATATTTCAATTTTTACGAATTTGACAATATTAGGACTTCCTTGCCTGCAGCACAAAATGTTAAAATAATGGAATTCCACGTGTTTAGGGAGGAATGAAACTTCATTTTACATGACAATGACGAAAAAATCAAAATATTTTGTATTTCATGTAATAAAATACAAAAGAAATTGTGAGTGAGTGATGTCATCAACTCTCTCATTTGGATGTAACTGGCTCGTTCATATAACTATTTTGTTGAAAATAAGCGAAACTTTAAAATGCCATAACTTTCTTATTTTACATCCGATTTTGATGAAATTTTCAGTGTTGTGCTTGTTGAAATTTTCTCTTTTTATTCAAATCAAGTTTTTGCTGGGGTGGACTTGTCCTTTAATTATTATTCCATACTTGATGTCAAGGAGTGTGATGTTGGCTTTATACAGAGCAAATAAATAGATTTGGCTTCATAAATTATACTGCAGCTGATTGGTCAGTGCTTTAGTTTACCTGTCAAGTTAGACTGAATCATCAAGAGAAATGGCAGCTGACATCGAGGCACAAACTGGACCCTCAAAAAAAGGAAAAGTTCTGTCTCATTTGTTCTCCTTCTTTCAAAATTGAAAACAAAATGGCCGATCGATAGATATCGAGAACGAACGCAAGAGGTCTAACTTTTCCTTTTTTTGAGTGTCCAGTTTGTGCCTCGATGTCAGGATTCTGTGTCACGATAGACCTTCATCCATATACTCGAGGTAGGTGCATAATTTATTTTTTCCCCTTTTATTTGGAGTGCTATTACGACCCCATTCTACCCCATTATGGAGAGTACCCATGTCTGCCTAATATTACACGGACTAGTCCTGGGCTCCGGCCTGCTTTGCGACTGGAGGTCTCTGGGTTAAAGGAAGCCAAAACCCAAGCAGAGAAGCAATCTTATTTGAAAGAGTAAAATGAGAGGGACAATTTAAAAAAAGTTTCATCAAAATCGGTTATGAAATAAGCAAGTTATGGATGTTTAAAAAGTCTTGTTAGTACTTTCCATGAAGATCCTCAAATTGGCAAACGTGCTTCAAAATGGCTGATTTTGTGGACAACTCTCCATTTGTTTTGTACACAAATTTTCAGATTTTCCCCTTTATTTTACATATTTCACATTATCTTCTCCTGACCTTGACATATGTGGTGTGGATTATATTTTCCCATGACATATGTTGTGCTCAGAAGGAGGCAAGATGCATTTTGAAAGATAATGAGGAAAATCTGAAAATTTGTGTACAAAACAAATGGAGAGTTGTCCACAAAATCAGCCATTTTGAAGCACGTTTGCCAATTTGAGGATCTCCATGGAAAGTACAAGACGACTTTTCAAACTCCCATAACTTGCTTATTTCATAACCGATTTTGATGAAACTTTACTAAATTGTTCCTTTCATTTTACTCTTTCCAACAAGATTGCTTCTCTTCTTGGGTTTAGGTTTCCTTTAAGCTATGAGATGCATATAGAGGGAGACAGCCCTCTAAATGTGTCTTGGGTTGGTAATTAGACCAATTGAAAATAAACTTGTAGAGATTCCCTTACCTCATAGTTTTTAAACAGCTTTCTCATGAAGAAAATCCAACCTCCCAAGAAAAACAATATCTGCATTATAAAAAAAACAAGAAAATTATCAGCATGTCATATAAATCAATTCGAAATAAATAATTCATGTTTTGTTAGTGAGATATAGATCTATAGGAGTGGAAACTTGCTTATGTTTACTTGGCAATCTTGTTCTCTTTGTATTTTAGTAGCTAAGGCTAAGCAACGAGATGCATATAGAGGGCGACAGATTTCTGCTGCGCTCTCTCTCGTAGCTTAGCTACTAACGAAGAGAACAACTTCAACAAGATGGTCACGCGAACATCAGTAAGTTTTTTCCCGTCTTCTCTTAATATATTTTTGCTGGGTTTTTTTAAACTAAAGAATATTTGTTTAAAAAATGAAATTGATATTGTATAAACAGTAGAGGTGCATAGCCAATATGGGAGACTCTCTCCACTATGGGAGACAATCCCCCATTTATTGGAGACTTGCTTTGCAAAAGATCAAAAGAAACATCACCAACAAAAACATATTTTTTTTCATGAGGAATCTGATTATCATATTTTTATTTGCTGCCAAGCTAATCCTTTTTGCAGCAAATGTAAACAAAGGAAATTGGTCTCCCAAACTGGAGACTGTCTCATAGTTATATTCATAAATTGGATACCAATATTCTTTCCAAAACTCAAAGTTAAAAGTCTCTGAATATTGGAGATAATCTCTCTCAAACAACATGTCAAAAGACAGTCTCCAATAATATTGGCCGTGCGCCTCTACTGATGAATCAAATGTCAGAACTGAAGTTCTAATGTTAGCCAATTTCCTACATGATTTTGGGCCACTCAAGCAAGGCTTCATTGCATGCCGCTGCGTAGACCAAAAGCTTCAGTCTCTGTATTTTGGTTGTTCCGCTGAACTACGTTGGCTCCACTCACCAATACATCAGACTGAAGAGCTTGGAGGCCCGTACGTACAGCCAACATATCAGTGAACTAAAGTTTTATAGGTCGCGATTAAAACCTGTTTTTTTAAGCGAAATATACAGTTTCATGGTTTCCATTATCAGGAAAATATAAGTACCTTGGACCGGAGTTATTGATAAAAATCCTCTGGATGATCAAGAAATCTTTCATCTAAGACATTTTCACCTGAGCTGAAGTTTTTTCTTGCAAGTTGCCATCTTGAATGACGTCATTATCATTATTAACCTTTTAATGTCTCGGTATATCGAATGTCGTCTGCTACCTGTGATCGTAGCGGTTTAGCTCGCATGTGGAGCAGATCGCATAATAATTAATATCAAAAGCAATATCGATATCACATTCGTAAATTGTTGATGCACTCTCTGTTCGTTTGTAATTTTGGCTGCTATTTTGGGAGTGATTCTGGTGTCCAAGTCGCAAGTAAACATCGGTAAAGTACAATTTTCATACCTTTTGATTAATTTTTTTTAACATTTATTCATTGATTATAAATTTTAAATTGATATCTTGTAGTTGATAAATCCTTAGAGTGTAAAAAGAAGAAAGAAATCCGCTCCAAAGCTTCGCATATTTTTCGATACACCGTTCTGGTCGCATTGATCTGCTTCAATTTTGGTGAAAAGCGGCCGCCGAGCGCTGTCCGACCATCGTCTCTGGGCGAGCGCACCAGGCAGAGGCCGCGCTACATGTAGCTGCATCATGCACGCATACCGTTCCATAGCCATAGGGGTGCATACGCACGTACTCACACGCTGGCGATCCGTTCCAAGGACCTCCCTTTTTCACAAAATTGTAGTTCCGAAGACCGTTCCGAGGACCCTCCTTTTTACAGTAAGCCCGCACCAATGCCCCCGTTTTTTGTCTCGCCCGCGGCACACCCCTACTACTTTTTTGGTCGAGTGCCGCCCCCCCCCGGGAATGTATCAACCATCATCTATGCGTCGCCGTCGCGAGCTCAGTCAGTCACACTAACATAACACTACATCACACTACAGCGGCGTCGGTGAATGGGGATGATTGATAGTAAAATGTCAGAAATTGTTAAATAAATCCTCAGAAACGACGGTTATTCCTGTCTAGCCGCTGCGCACATATATAATTCAAGCCAAGGCAAGAGAGTTGTGTGTCGTGGACGCCACGACACACTATCGCAGGGGCGCGGGCCGAGGCAGGATGGGGCCCGCGCCCGATCGCATGATCGAGCGGCCGCGGCAATTGTCGGATACCGTCACCGACCACGTCACACGCAATATATTTCACAATTCTAACTTACTTACTGGCACTTACTCATATTACATGGATACGAAATAACAGTATGATTACCTGAGTACTGAACATGACAAAGGAATCAAGAAAAAAAGCCATTTTCACAGATCTTAGACAGGTCCAGACAACGATTGAAATTTACAAATTTGCACAGGGCGCTGACATCTTGTTTCGACTAGCCTATCACAACAGCATTTGCTTTTGGAAACTGACATCATGACTAAAATTTGTAAGATCATTTGGAATTATCAATCGTGGGATCGAAATATTGAATTTAATTTGAAAATGAATGCAGAAAATTTCTTAAATATTCATCAAAAACTCTGAAAATAAATCCTAAATCTAAACTTTATTCACTTTATCGAAGACTATTGGTAATAATGCCCGCTGTTCTTATTTGTGGTAGCTCCCAAAATGGGCTTAAAATTAGGAAGAAATATATACATATTTTTAACAATATCATGGTAAACCATGAGCAATTGACACTTTAAAATGTATGAAAATCAATTTCGACGAGTTTTATTTCCTTTGAGAATGACACCAAATGTATTATAGGGTAAATATCACTTCTTATTTCTTCTCTTGAAAAGGGGGTGTGTTTCATACCAGACATGGTATTTCAGAAATTTCGCCTTTACATGTGTAGGAATGCAAATTTGTTGTCGTTGGTTTTCCTAATTTCAGGGGAATTTTCCCTTCATTTTTGACGCGTGAAACTGAATGGGACACGAGGCAAGATGACCATCGAACAAAATGCAATTCGAAATCAGCAACTTATAAAGGTAAGATACTTACTTTAAGTCCTACATGACAAATTCTAGGCCCTATTTCATTTGCATGCAGTAAGTGCAGTCCCATATATTGGTATTCATGTCACTTTTGTTTGTTCATTTCAGCAGTTCAGCCTCAAACGTGTGAGAAAGAAGAAAATGAAAATGTTATTGTCAATGTTGATGTGCTAAGGAAAAAAAAAGATTGGAAAGAGCAGCATGATGAAAGAAAAGGAGAAAGACATAATTCACAGGTGAATTGGTGAAAATAAAAAGCAATGGGCTGAGACTGAGTCTCGTCTGAGTGAGTGAGAGAGAGGAAGATCAAATAAATAAAAAAAGGAGTAAAAACAGAAGAATAGAGCCTGATGAAAGGATCAAAAGAGTTAAGACAAGGACACTCATTCAATGAACAAGGTTATGAGATCAGACAGAAGAGTGTAATGAAATCACAAAAAATAAGATGAAATGAAGGATAGAAGTTAGAACAAGATCTGAGGCTGAGCGAGTCTTTGTGAATGAGAAAAAAAACAGAAATAGGGAAATGAGAACTGTCTAAAGAGGCATATAAAAAAGGAAATACATGTAGTTATTATGGGGGAGGATGAAAAGAAAAGAAGGAGAAGGAATCATACCTAGAAGGATACACTCATTCAATGAACAAGGTTATGATATAACCCACTCACACAACATGCGAGGTTAGTAATACTAACCTCGCACAACGCATGTGGTTTCATAGTGGACTTTGACGTTTTCATTCATCACACGAATGTGAGGGAATAAAAAACGCCAAACGTTTCAGTATTTCTCCACTAATGATTTCTTTTTAATAGTTTTAGTTTTTAAAAAAAAAATGAATTGGAAATTATTTATAAAACTGTTTTTATCGCTTACCTCCAAGTCTCAACCAGGATACTCCGTTCGATCCGTCCTTAATACTGCGGTGGAAAGTACGCAAACAACAATCGAAAAGCAATTTTTCGTATCGAACATTCTCAATTCAAGTCGTCAGCGCGTAATAGGAAATTGTACCAAAAATCAACAGGTTGCATCTCATGTATATACTTATTGGTAAAGTACGCCATCTTTTGACAAGATGATGATGAAAGTGGATTGAACGAGCAAGAAAATAATGCTGATCGCCTAGAATGCAGCTAGCTTGCAACACCGTAAACAAAGGTACGGTAGGCACTTAAGAACCAAGTTTGAAAGGACACTCGTAAAATTATGTCACTCTCGCGATGAATATTCATTAGATCCTGGTCGTGCGTGTTCAATACAAACTCTCTGCAGCTGTATGCATGCACTCGGTGTGTATTGAACACGCACGACCACGATCTAATGAATATTCATCGGCGAGAGTGACATAATTTTACGAGTATCCTTTCAAACTTGGTTCTTAAGTGCCTACCGGCTTGGTGAATAATATCGCGCGCCCTCTTTAGGCAAAAGTTGATATCAACGCTGATCAAGAGGCATCTACGTGAAGATCACGAAAAATGCTCTTATTTTATTAAAACAAACAACAAAGAGAATTCAACAAACGATCCATATGGTTTGGTAAGTGTTATAGAAAAATTATAATTCATAGCTATGATGTAAAGTCATAGTTATTTTAGTAAAAATGGTGTGAAAGATTCGCGTGCACCAGGTGCATATGAATCCTTCACACACGAGACGATTTGAAACCATGAGTGGATATAACCTTGCATTGCATAAGAATGCATTTGAGTATTTTTTTTTTGTAATATATTAAGTATACTTTTCATATTTCACGACATTTATTTATGCTTACCTATAATAATTTGTATTGTATGATAATTGTTTGTTTTGTATAATATTATTGTTGACGGGCAAGTCCAAGAAAAGGTCACCCTGGAAGGCAAAATTTCATCTTTAATTTAAGAAGTTATCTTTGGTGGGGTAAGAAAGCCCAAATGTTGAATTTTAAAATTTCATTAAAATTTTTTTGATAATATGCATATTTATGCTAATTTGGGGCACCTAATTTGCATAATCAGTAAAATGGGCGTTACGTATGGGACAATTATAAAAACTCATAGAAAATGAAAACAAAACTTCTGAGATTTAGTCATAGGTGGGACATGGACCCCCTAACATGTTATTACTTTTGGCAGAAAAAAGTGGTGTCATCTAATTAATTATGCAAATTAGGTCTTGTCCAAGGATGGAATGTCCCATACGTAACATTTTGAGGATGTTTTTTTAAGTTATTTCTCATAATACAATACTTGTATTGTTGCATCTCTGGGAAGTTCTAATTTATTAAGTATGAAAATGTTATACCACAAAAAGTTTCAAAAATGGAGTTTACTTTTTAATTAAAAGTTAATTAAAAAATTGTTACGTATGGGACAACATGTTACGTATGGGACATTTACACACAATGTCAATGGGGAGATTTGTGTACAAAGTGAATGGAGAAAAACAAATTTCAAGAGTGCTCTAAGAAGTAGTTATTTACCTATTCTTTAGTTTTTAAACACTGATTTGTTATGAATACTGATTAATGAATACAATCAAAGCAAAAAAAATGTGAACATGGAAAAATATAAAAAAATAAAAACAATAGAAATACATAAGAAATTCATAAAACCATGAAAAACAAGGAATAAAAAGGTTGAAATGGTTAATTTCCCCTTCAGTCATATCAAATATGTCTCAGTAGAACATTTAAAAAGAAAGAAACTCTTTTGTTATTTCCATATTTTAATTTATTTCAATTTTTTGAATTATGGGGAAAATTGTGTACGTTCTCTATGGGGACAAAATGTCCCATACGTAACTGTCCCATACGTAACATGTCATTAATTTGTTTAATTAGAGTCTGTAATTAGAGGGATTTGGCTTATGACATGAAATTTGCCATGAATATATAATAGTATTTAGACTTCTATCACACTAAGTTTCAAGTTGTCAAGTGAAATACTTTCAGAGAATTCTCAACTTGAAAAAAATGTATTAAAAATTGTCTTTTCTCTGCGTCCCATACGTAACAGCGCATCTTTTCACTCTAAAAGGTCAAGATCAAGGTCATATGTCACAACTTTTTGCATGATTATTCTTCTCCTAGATGTCTACCATCTTGAGGGTATTCAATCTAATCAAAGTCATTTAACACTATTTTTCAGGTCATTAAAGCCTCTGAAATGTCCCATACGTAACGCGCGCGAATTCTTGGACTTGCCCTGACACTGTTGAAAGTGTGGTATGCTTGATATGAATAAAAACCTTGAACCTTGAACCTTGTTCTCACTTATATCTCCATGTGTGGCAAAATAAGGGTGGCAATGTTTGGCTTATTTTCTCTTTTTGTTTGGGGCAAATGCCTGATTTTTTTTACACTGACGGCTTCCAGTACACCTATTATTCATACAACTTGACTCTTATTTAAATTTGATTCTTTAAATCATTTTTTTCTTAATTAAAAATAGAGATAAAAAAATGAAAATTTTCTTGCCATATTACTTTCCACCAATAGAGGGCGTACACAAATATATGCCCAAAATTCAAGTTTTTGATCGCTCTGGTGAATGAAAAAATTATTCCCAACTTACTAATGAAAAATATATTGCAACTGTATGGAAATTAGTAATTTTGGTCACAAAAGTGATATTTTAACGATTTTTTAAAGTGTGTGCTCTGTACAACATTGGCATACCATAGTCCTACCTAAAGATTCCCCACAGGCAGGGTGGTAGCAGTGAACAAGTGGAAGGATATAGCACTTAGACAAGATCCTGTGTCTGTTCTGATTTTTATATCAAACTTTGGCCTATGCACCTACTGACTGAAAAAAAGTGACTATTAAAGGTCAGATGAATGCGAGGATTGGGAGCTAGTCACATGGCCTTTACCACTCATTCAATGAACAAGGTTATGATATAACCTTGTTCTCACTTATATCTCCATGTGTGTCAAAATAAGGGTGGCAATGTTTGGCTTATTTTCTCTTTTTCTTTAGGACAAATGCTTGATTTTTTACACTGACAGTTCCATTGCACCTTTTCATCATACAACTTGGCTCTTAAGTAAATTTGATTCTTTATTTTATTTTTTTCTTTGTTAAAAATAGAGATCAAAAAATGAAAATTTTCTTGACATATTACTTTCCACCAATAGAGGGCGTACACAAAAATATGCCCAAAATTCAAGTTTTTGAGTGCTCTGTGAATACAATAATTTTTCCCAAGTTACTAATGAAAAATAAATTGCAACTGTATGGAAATAAGTAATTTTGGTCACAAAAGTGATATTTTAATGATTTTTTAAAGTATGTGCTCAATACAGCATTGGCATGCCAGGCATAGTCCTACCTGTAGTTTCTCCACAGGCAGAATTGTAGCAGTGAACAAGTGGGCCTATGCGCCTACTGACTGAAAAAAAGTGACTATTAAAGGTCAGATGAATGCGAGGATTGGGAGCTAGTCACGTGGCCTTTACCACTCATTCAATGAACAAGGTTATGATATAACCTTGTTCTCAGTTATATCTCCATGTGTGGCAAAATAAGGGTGGCAATGTTTGGCTTATTTTCTCTTTTTCTTTAGGACAAATGCTTGATTTTTTTTACACTGACAGTTTCCATTACACCTTTTCATCATACAACTTGGCTCTTAAGTAAATTTTATTCTTTATTTCATTTTTTTCTTAGTTAAAAATAGAGATCAAAAAATGAAAATTTTCTTGCCATATTACTTTCCACCAATAGAGGGCGTACACAAAAATATGCCCAAAATTCAAGTTTTTGAGCGCTCTGTGAATACAATAATTTTTCCCAAGTTACTAATGAAAAATAAATTGCAACTGTATGGAAATAAGTAATTTTGGTCACAAAAGTGATATTTTATTAATGATTTTTTAAAGTGTGTATGTGCTCAATACAGCATTGGCATGCCATAGTCCTACCTGTAGTTTCTCCACAGGCAGAATTGTAGCAGTGAACAAGTGGGCCTATGCGCCTACTGACTGAAAAAAAGTGACTATTAAAGGTCAGATGAATGCGAGGATTGGGAGCTAGTCACGTGGCCTTTACCACTCATTCAATGAACAAGGTTATGATATAACCTTGTTCTCAGTTATATCTCCATGTGTGGCAAAATAAGGGTGGCAATGTTTGGCTTATTTTCTCTTTTTCTTTAGGACAAATGCTTGATTTTTTTTACACTGACAGTTCCATTACACCTTTTCATCATACAACTTGGCTCTTAAGTAAATTTGATTCTTTATTTCATTTTTTTCTTAATTAAAAATAGAGATCAAAAAATGAAAATTTTCTTGCCATATTACTTTCCACCAATAGAGGGCGTACACAAAAATATGCCCAAAATTCAAGTTTTTGAGCGCTCTGTGAATACAATAATTTTTCCCAAGTTACTAATGAAAAATAAATTGCAACTGTATGGAAATAAGTAATTTTGGTCACAAAAGTGATATTTTATTAATGATTTTTTAAAGTGTGTATGTGCTCAATACAGCATTGGCATGCCATAGTCCTACCTGTAGTTTCTCCACAGGCAGAATTGTAGCAGTGAACAAGTGGGCCTATGCGCCTACTGACTGAAAAAAGGTGACTATTAAAGGTCAGATGAATGCGAGGATTGGGAGCTAGTCACATGGCCTTACGGAACCTAATCATTGTTTCCGACACTACATGTACCTCAACCTGAGACCGAGAGGAACATTGTAGCATCCAATCAGGGAGCATATGTATCTCAATCCCCTTCTGACCCCCTACCACATACGCGAATTGCGAACATACTTGGTCACATGACGTCATCTGCATACATGGTACGGATAGATGCATGAGCATGCTCATGAATGATTCATAGCTATCAGTGGATGCTGGATTCTTAGCCTAGCAACTGATTCTTCCATGATCCCATTTACAAGGTCTTGCCAACTCTTCGTCGACTGCTAGTCTCGTCTCGGCCACTAACTGATGAGGAATGTATAGTCACAAGACCTTGTCAAAAGGCTAGAGATGGAATGGAACCCAAAAATAAGAAGAAAGAAAAATAAGGGAGAAATGAAGAAAAAAAATATGAAAGAAACTAAAGATATTAAAAATAAAATCTTTGGGGCAATTCCATAAAATATGTACATCCAACCCCCTATAAGTGGGACCTTCATGAAATTTTCTGTCTCTGATTTTTTGAAAATTCTTTAACGATCTGTAATGTTCTCAAAAGATCATTCATGACTTGGTCAGTTTATGAAGTGAAGTATTTGAGAAAAATGGGGGTCGGACGTACAAAAAGGTTGATCAATTTATAGAATTGCCTTTTGGCAAAATTAGACACTCTGACTGGTTGCCACTATAAAGTGGAAGTACATGTAAGAAGAAGAAAAAGTACACTATGCCTACCAGTCTCTACACCCGGGTATTGAATATGTAGGAAAAGAAGTAGAGAAGGAACTAAGAGGAAGACAAAGGGATGGGGGGGGGGCGGGTGAGACTAGGGAGGGATTGAGGGAGAAAAAAAAGGAATTGAATAAGAATTAAGGTCAAGGATGATGAAGGAGATGATAAGAAAAATAAAGAAGGGGAAGAAGAGGAGAAGGAGGAGAAAAGTTGTCTTTTATTTCTTCCTTGAATTGTAATTTGCTGTCAGATTTAATATTGTGGCAATTCATTGTAATTGTCAATTGTTTTCACAAATGTCCTTTTTTTATTAAACATATTTGCATGTGGCTATTGAACTGAATTGAATGAATCAAATTATGTTTTATAATGCATGCAGGTGTTTGCTTCAATTTAAAGGTCAAATCCACCTGGGAAAAATGTTGATTATCAATAGAGAAAAATCAAACAAACATAATGCTGAAAATTTTATCAAAATCGGATGGAAAATTCAAGAAAGTTATGACATTTAAAGTTTCGCTTATTTTTCACAAAACAATTTGGTCACATGCAAATGAGAGAATCCATGATGTCCCTCACTCTATTTCTTTTGTCTTTTTATCATTTGAATTATACAATATTTCATTTTTTTCAGATTTGACAATAAGGACCATTTGGACTGAACCATAAAATATTACACAATGGTAATTCCACATGTTCAGGGAGAAATATAACTTTGTTTCACATGACGATGAGGATAAAATTATAATATTTTATATTTCATGTAATAAAATACAAAAGAAGTAGTGAGTGATGTCATCAGTTCCCTCATTTGCATACCGACCGGAACGTGCATATAACTGTTTTGTGAAATTAATCAAAGTTAAAAAATGTCATAACTTTCTTATTTTGCATCCAATTTTGATAAAATTTTCAGTTTTATGCCTGTTGGATTTTTCTCTTTTTATTCAAATCAACTTTTTGTTGGGATGGACTTGTTCGTTGACATATAAAGAATCCCATTTTATGTATTAGTTTAATATTGAATTTCATATTGGTATGAAAATGTACATGTATACAAGAAAGAAAAAAAATTGCAGTGAATAATTACATGTATATGGGGCTGATTTGAACACTTTCATGATAATTCTCATTAGATACTGAGTAAAATTGATTTGAAATATAATTTTGTGATTCCAAAGCCCAGACTCACAACATTATGATTATTTTTCAGTCACTTTTTAAAGAGACCATTCAGTGCTCTCAGAATTAAATTTTCTGGATAAAATCATGACTTCATGTGACCATTAAAATATAAAGATGAAATAAGAAGAAAATGCAAAGAAGCAGGAAAATATGTATGAACAAAATTCAACAGACTATGAGGTAGTTATGAATTTTAAAAAAGCTTGTAGACTTCCTATTTTATATCCATTTTGATGACTTCAAATTGGCCACAAATATGTCATTGTGAATGTGATGTAGGGTATTTAACAACGCTCAACTTGCTTCAGTTGAGTAGTGTATGTATTTGATTTTTTTCCAAAACTCATGCTAAAAAAAAATGTATTAATTTTTTCATTACGACATACGTACAACAGTATGTTGTACATGTACAGTATGTCATAAATAAAAAGAGGAAGGGGCTTCCACTTGCCAAAATCTACATGTAAACTCCAAATTGCCAATTGGAAATTCATGGGGATATAGTTATTCAAATAAACATTAATTTTTTATTCCTTCAAGTACATTTTCTATGAAAAAATTATCTTTTCCTTATTCTATTTCTGGCTTCCAAAGTTTCCAAACATTACCCTTGGAAGCTGTGAATTTGAATACATGTATTAGTGAGAAAACTGTCTAAATGGATCAGGGGCTGCGGAACTGTTTAAGTTGGGGAGGGGGGCTGACCATGCAAAAAATTACAATCAGACGGTAATTTTTACGCTTTTGTACACAGTTTTTGAAAAGAAGGGGGGGGGGCTGAAGCTCACCCCCCCCTTTCTGGGGCCCCTGTAGATTGAGAAATGCTCTTCACAAGAGGAGCTGTGTTTGCTGCTAATTATGATGTTTCCAGCACTATGGGTTCATTATGCAGGGTAGCCATTCACTTCACCTGGGTTGAGTGCAGCAAAATGTTGATGAATTTCTGACTGAAGTTATTATTATTGTTTATTAATAATGTTATTAGTATTATCATTATTAAATTGTTATTGTTATTTTAATACTAATCCACTCTCAAATCCTGTTTTTTTATAACTTTATTTCATTGTCTATTGTTGTTTGTATTGTCATACTATTATTTATCATTTATTATTTTTATTATTATTGTTATTATCATTTATAAAATTATTTTTATTGTTATTGTTATCTTTAATACCAGTCCACGCTCAAATCCTGTGTATTTTACATTACTTTAAATTGTAATTATCTTTTATGGTCATTCCTTTTTGCTAAAACTGAATTTCTCCATGACTCTGTGTATGTATGTTATTTTTATTGAGTGAAATGAATGAATCGAATTGAATCATTATTATCATACCTTATGTTAAATGTTAAGGGGAAATCTGTGTTCTTCTCAGCTTGTTTAAAGATAAATGAAAGTGGTTGCAGTAAATATTGATTTCACGAGAAAGTCAGTAAAACCAGGCTTAATTGTCACAATATCATTGAGGATCTAGATCTGGTACAGTTACATAAACTGACCTTTGAGAAATCTTGAAATCTACGCTGAAAAATGTTCACACTGAAGATCACCAACATAGATAAGCCCACGTGGGCCAGTGTATTATTATTGCTTTGAATATCTGCACGACGCTTGACCCAAATCTCGTGCTTATTTGCTAATTTCTCAGCAATTACACAATTTCTTCCAGAATCCTTTGGCACATATTTCTTATTTACACAAAAAGACACTTTGGTGGTCATTTCATTGGATTCTGTACGAACTCATTTTGAAATCGTCATCACATCTGGCATTTATCTTTAAGGTCCCCTCCCAACACTGGTTTGGTTCCCCTGTACCTGGCCCATTGTTGATGATGTACATGTACATGTAGTTATTCCAAGGGTTATCCTTGATATTGATTCCATGTGTTACTACATGCAGCTTTAATGCTGATTATTGTAATTGATGATGATAATAATTTAGTAATGATAGACATTTATATAGCGCCATCTATAAATATTATATTCCGCGGCGCGTTATTATTATTACCCCGGTTTTAGCTCGAGCTGCCTTTCAGCGCTCATACATTCAAATCCTGCTGGGTACCCATTCACCTCACCTGGGTTGAGTGCAGCACAATGTGGATATATTTCTTGCTGAAGGAAATTACGCCATGGCTGGGATTCGAACCCATGACCCTCTTCCAAAGTCATAAGATTAATCCACTGGGCCACAACGCTTCACATAATAAATAAAATTGCCTATTGCACATTCATGGAAACTCAAATTATTAGTTTTTGCAATGAAGGGGACTGGTAAGGAATCAAACCAACAAGTTAGAAGAATCTCTCAATTTTCATTTTGGAGAGTCAAAAGGGGCCTAAGCTTTCGATCCTTGTGTAGTCCAGTCAATCTAGCCAGAATAGGGGGGTGACCCGCCACTAATTGCAACACTTGATTTTCCACTGCAATGCTTTCCAGGAAGGTCCCCTTAACAACATACTAAAAGTCCCAAAAAATCCAAGCAGTGGAAATTTATGAAATTTGCATATTATGCAAATTAGCCATAAAAAGTTAGAAAAATAAGGAAAACAGTCCAAAAATTACAAATTAAGTGTTCAAAACAATTTAATTTGAGCGAAAAGTAATGATAAATAACTGTATTCAATGTTTTTATTCAAAAGCGCCAGCGAATCTACCTAATTTGCATAATATGCAAATAAGCATCCTTATATGGAAAAAATGTCAAGATATTGTGATTATTCTCATATAGACTGCTTGAAAACATTTCATTTATGTAGACATTTTTGGTACTATCACTAAGCATGAGAATTCATCACAATGCCTGAAAATTAATTTGCATATTATGCAAATTAGCCATTAAAAATAGAAAATAAGGAAAATAACCCAAAGATTATGAATTAAATGTCAAAAGCAAGTAATTTGAACAAAATTTCATGATGAATAAATAAGTACAATGTTTTTATTTTAAAAAGCTAGCCAATCTGGCTCATTTGCATATTATGCAAATAATTATCCATATATGGAAAATGTCAAGAAATTTTGATTTTCTCACATTGACTGATGTTAAAATCAATATGCTGCTATCACTAAGCATGTATATTTATCCTAATATAATTTGTATTTAAGGTAAAATACTGGAAATGTGTTCTTCACGTTCTTAAGTCATGTTACTCTGACAAGATGATGGGATTGGCAAGAACAAAGTACAGTATTTCAAATTGGTGAGTAGTTTGTTAGAACTGACATCCCTTTCTTATATGGATGGGAACGACGGAAGGAAGGCCAAGAAAAGCAAACTTATGGCAGGTGAGATCTGACGAGTAGTCTCATTAAGAAGTGTAGCAGAGATTCCATCTGGCCTAGTAGCTTCATGCAGGTTGTTTTCTTTAACAATTTCTTCAGTAGTTTGGCTACACCCGCTTGACTAAAAAATATGTTTTCTGGCCATGTCTGGGTCAAAACAGGGTTCCATAACTTGCAGAGCAGCGTCATCATCACCATGATCAGTGGTAAATACTAAGACTAAAAATCAGTTGTCTTCCAATGTAGTCATAGCGCATGATATTAAGGGCTTCCAACATGCTAGTTGTTACAGCCTGGATCATTGCCAATCCGGTCAACAAATTGTATATTATAGGCTTGTCTACAAACCATTCTATGGTCCTAGTGTAGCAAATCTGAGCTTCAGCTAACTGATGCTTTAGGAGCTCAACATGCGCAAGCCTTCCTATAGAACTTTTCTTCCAACACAACTTATGTCAAGTGTCTAATAATATTGAGGCATCTTGTGTCGGAGGAAGACATGGGTAATGGTTTGTTTCTTGTCAAAGTACTGTTGATTGACATTCAATCTCCTATGCTCGACTTGTCGGATTTCAGTACAGGGAGTTGTATGATTATCCAAAGTACATCTGCATAACACTATGAATGTCAGCGTTCCTCCAGACTAACATCCTTAGTCGTACCATAATTTTCTGAAAGGTTTATTCCTCTGAATACCCTCACAGTATACCAATGAGTAACACAAAGTGGCAAACAAATCCTGGAATGGGTACACACTGTTTAATCAATGTTGGATGGTATTTGATGGTGATGTTAAAGGTGTTCCTTTATGTTGTGTCCTCTTGTTGGAAAGGCAATAATCTCGCTTAGTCCTTCATCTGTTAACGTCTACTAGGTTCATTGTCTCACTGAGGAATTTCCATTTGCCATAGGTATCAGGAAATTGATATTATTTGCATATGATTTGCTTAGAAACTATAGCTACAATATTTGGAGATAGTTGCCATCCTTAGGAGATTCATCAAAGAGGAAAGAACAGAAAATGGATGCTTCATCCTGAAGCAGCAACTGGATTCAGCAAGAACGTCTAATCATGATTCCTGTATCTGGGAAAGATGTCTATATACACATTAAGCCTTTATAATGACTTTATGAATGGCTTTCATGTCGCTCGTATGGGCAAATGCCTTAGCAAATGCTTATTGGTACTCTTATAAACCATGCCCAGAGATCTCGTGATTTAAGCAAGTACTCATATTCACCACCAAGACAAGTGGTGTGCTACAAGGACCAAATATTCGAAGCTAACGAGCTTTTATTTGTACTGGGTGTGACATCTTGTGCTGATCACTTGACAAGCGTGGACTATACTAGCAAGAAACGCAAAGAACTCTGAAAGACACCTATCCTATAGAGATCTTTCAATGATCTTTCAAAGATGTTTATGCAACAAGTGATCTTTCAAAATTCTTTCCATAGACTTTGCCTGGTCTATCAATCATTTGATGATCTTTCAATGATCTCTCATGAGTCTTACAGTAATCTCCGAAAAATCTTGAGAGACTGCCGAAAGATCATAGAAAGTTCATTGAAAGACCACTGAAAAATCATCAAAAAACAATTTTCCTGTAAGACCACTAAAAGACTGTTTTGAACCATTTCAAAAAGTTTTGGGACTCACGCTGAACATGAAGACCATTAAAAGATCCATCAGGAATCGTAAAAGACATCGGAGATCTTTGAAAGTTCGTTGAAAGACCCTTGAAAGATCAAGCAAGTTTTATGGTCTTACAGCAGTCTTTCAGAGGTCTTGCTCTCTGTTGAATGGGGGTTTAACTGTTTGTGTGAGAAAAATCAAAATTTCTGGGGGTTTTTTCATACAAGGATGCTCATAATTATATATGCAAATGATGTAGATTTACTTACAATTTTTTTATTTGAAGAATTATCAAATTTGTAAAGATTACCATGAGCTTCCGTTCAGTTTATATTGTTTTCCGCACTTGATTTCCAAATTTTTGATTATTTTCCTCATTTGTAAATTATTATGGCTAATTTGCATAAAATGCAAATTTTGTGATTTTCCTATGCTTGTCTGTTTAATGACTATTAATATGGTGTTATCTTCCTGTAAGGCATTGCCATATTCCAATTTCAATAGATAATCTACTTGCAATTTTTGAGGAATGTATCACCAGTGTGTTTTCTTGAATATTTATTACATGTTGGATACTTATTTGCATAATATGCAAATGACACTACAGACATAAAGCTTAATATAAATGTATTCAACGTCCTTAGTGATAGCAGCATAGTAATTTCAACATTATTGAAATTTTCAAGCAGTCAATGAGAGAAAAATCACAATATCTTGACATTTTTTTCCATATAAGGATGCTTATTTGCATATTATGCAAATGAGGTAGATTTGTTTGCATTTTTATTAAAAACATTGATTAAAGTTATTTATCATGAATTTTCGCTCAAGTATAATTGTTTTGGACACTTAATTTGTAATTTTTGGACTATTTTCCTTATTTTTCTTAATTTTTATGGCTAATGTGCATAATATGCAAATTTCATAAATTTCCACAGCTTGGATTTTTTGGGACTTTTAGTATGTTGTTCAGGGGACCTTCCTTGAAAGCATTGCAGTGTAATATCTTGTGTTGCAATTAGTGGCAGGTCAAACCCTATATTGACTGGACTAGTAGCAGAATCTTCGTTGGAGGCAAAATGATAAACATATAAAGTGAAAATTTTCATTTTCTGCGATTGTTTCTCGTCATCTGCTAGCTAAATTATTCTCAAGAATGTGCATAAATCATGGTCCAGGTTCAGCACCAATATGTGTTGTACAACAAAACTCTGAGATCTATATTTTTTGTCTCACAAGGGCCGTCTGCTCCATCCAGAGTTTTCAAATTAGAGCGCTATTTTCTGATCCGGGAAGTTATCCCGATCTGTACAATCTCAAGATTATTTGCAATGGAGACCCAATTATCGGGCTAGTTCGTAGGAATCGCCCGGGGGGGCCACTTACATTGACGAGTGGATACCATGCGCGACCAAAAAAACACGTAAAAAGGATGTCTTTTTCACGATAGGGCACGTTACGTACGTAACGTGATAAGGGTGTCAAAAACACAAAAATAATGAAAAAAGGGTATTTATTTCGCTAAGAAAATTACGTGTTTAGGGTCGAATTTGCGGGGACGATAAAACAAAATTAAAATGTTTTATAAAGGATGTCCTTTTTGCCCCAACACTTCGTGTTTAGAGTCCGATTTGCGCGAGGTGTAGAGGGGGGGGGGGGGGTCGTACCAAAAAAGGGTAAAGCCGACGACCGAAAGGACCAACAATAACACATTCCTGTACTTGTTTAGGGGTTCATTTCAAGGAATATTTTCCAAGAGTATCGTTTTGTTTCCAATACTTGTTAAGGGTAGGGTTTCACACGCCAATACTTGTTAAGGGGTGCATTTTCAGAATATGGAAATTACGTAATTAGGGTGCTTTTCGAGACCCCATGGTCGCGCATGGTATCCACTTGTGAATGGAAGTGGCCCCCCCGGGAGGAATCGCTCTTCTTGCGATGGTGGAGACGGGGGTTTCTTGAATCTCGAGATTAGTCGCGAAGAGGGCTGATCGGGCTAAAATCTCGAAATTAGGCAAACTCGGGATGATGCAGCACCGCTTACAGAGTCACATTAAAGATTGCTAGTCTTATCTACAGTGTAAAGTATCTATTTAAAGATATCATTCTTTGAGAGTGATCTGCCATGATCATTCAGAACATCAGATGTGATGTCTAGTCTGATATTCTAGACCCTAGTTTATAAAGCCTTCCTGAAACAATGCACTTTGAATATAGTTCAGGGCCTTCTCCCATTTAAATACTCATCTGGTCATCATGAATCTCTCCTTAAACGTTCTTTCTTTCTTTGTTTCTTGTTCCCTGTATATCTTTCTCCTTGTCTTATAAATTATCTTTTCCTTCATTTGCATTCCTCTTCTTATTTTCATGGTATGTCTTTTTAATAACAGGGTAGATGTACATGTATGTACATGTAGATACAATTCTTTTTTCATGCCTGACTTCAATACATGTTATTTTCTCCCATTCTCTCTCTGTAGTACATATCTTTTCCTATTTTCTTTGAACTTGAGAGTCAGTGTGAATACAGATCTACAAGTATATACCCAGCTTTTTTTAATCCATCCTAACGCAGTGTGTAGACTAATTGTTTGCTCGCATCAGAAGATCAGAGGGGCTGCACCCTGAGACTACACCTTGCCCTGTGAGATCTGTACATGTGTTGGCCTATTGAGATTCCTGAAATATTTCACTCCATACATCTCTGTGCTATCATCTCTTCTCCTGCAGCAAATGCTCCAGAGAGGGATGTGACATGTCGCTTAAAATACTGTCCTCCAGTTTCTCAAACAATTTTTGTGACTTTTGATACCGGTAATAATTAACGTTTCACATTTTTAATTGACATGACTTGCCCCTACATGTATAAGTACACTGTATGACTGATTGGAAGTGAATTGAAACGGTACCTAGGTAATTCAGTCTTTTTTTTTACGTGGGTAAATTACATGACTGACCCATAAAAAAAGGCATTCACAGTTTTCATCATTCAAATATGCATGCAATAATGCATCCTTCCTTCAACGTAATGGAAAGTGGAAACGAATCCTGCATTAATAGGCATATACTTGTTGATCAATGTCATGCTATGGATAATTAACTGCAGCACTATGAAAGACTTTAAAATATAGGTGAGGATATATTCTCAATGTTTGTTTCAATTTGGAATACACTGTGCTTGCCATTTCACGGAGGACACATTTTCCTCGTGGACTGCAATCCCTGTGACTCCACCACTGTATAATCTTGCTCTCACATCCCAATGAGATACATATACAGCTCTTCATCCATTACTCATTGGATCTAAACCCCTTCTACATACAAACAGGATGATAGCAAGCGTTTCCACGTGGGAGGGAGGAGATGACTTCTGACCGCATCCTTTAAGACCGGTCCTGCCCCGCCTCTTTGGTTTTAAGAAAGAACTTTGCACTGGTGCCAGAGATCAAGTTCCTTTTCAATTGGAGAGACAGGCCTTCATGTATTTTGGATTCATGATTATTTAATTTGTTAAAATTTTATCCAGGATGTTATTGGTGTAGAATGGGATGATGGCAAGATGGAATAATGACTGCATCATTTGAGGCTGGTCCTGCTCCAACTCTTTTAGTTTGAAGATGGAATTGTCTATTATTTCACAGAGCAAGTTTTTTTTTGAAGAGATGAATATGTGGATTGATGATATGTATTTTGTTGTGGAAGTTATCCATGATGATATTGTTTTTGGTAATTGCAAGAGATTAATATGGATTCATGACCTCTTTTTATTTTTATGGAGAGCAACTAGAATTATATTGCTTTAATATGGGATGATTACGAGATGGGATTACGACTTCATCATTTAGACCAGTCCTGGCCTACTTCTTTTATTTGAAGATAGAAACAACCTAGGAATCATAATTATGATTCCAAGGTTTTTTTGTTTTTGTTTTTCAAGGCTTACCAGGATATTTTAATCTGAGATGATCGCAAAACATAATTTTTGACTGCATCATTCTATAGCGGACCTGCTCCATCTCATTGAACAATTGTTTTATGGCACACTTTTTTATAGCTTGCTTGGATCTTCTATGGCTTCTCTCTCCAAGATGATCTTTTCTTGTAAAATGCAATGTTGTATGAACACCTACATGTAGAAGCTTCAGTCTCTCTTTTGCTGTCTTTTTTTCTGAGTTGGTAAAGAATGAAAAGTTTTGTACATGTACTGAGGGTATTAGCCCAAGTTTTTTGAGGAATTTTTTTGGGGAAAGTCTTTTAAAATCTCCAGTTCTGTAATAATTCAGACTGTCAACACCTACCCAGCTACTTCCCAGTAATACAAAACTATATGTCTTTGTTATGGGTGTGTAGAGTCTACAGTATATTGTTATTTCAAATTCCTAATTTATGAGATTATTGAAGGAATTAATGGTCTATTTCTTTTGATGAATCATTTTCTAAGAATGCTTCTTGAATCTTAAGGTTGGGTACTTAATGAATCAAACTGTATTCTACATTATAATACAGAGACATGGTTACCTTGCCTCCAGCCGTTCTGTACTCCAATAAAGATCAATTTCTGAAGGAATTGTTTAGTTTCATGAACAAATAGATTTATTTGATGCAGTGGATTGATTTTCTATTGTACTTCAAGGTAAGGTTTTTACTATTTTTCTGCTTCTTGCTGAGTTTTCTAAAGTGGCTCACTGTATTGGCCTTCCTTATTATTTCTAAACTATCTGTTTGAATGTTCGGTGCACAGATTGTTGATACTTGGTGATAGACGTAAGCTACATGTACATTGGTACAAGTCCATTTTTTATTGCATGCCTTTTTTCATGAAATCTGCTATCAGTGTACATATACAGTACCTCATCTCGTTTGTTCTTTCTTCTTTGTCCTTAGTTTGTTGATTATCATTGTGTTCATCAGGAGAATGAAAGGGATTAACTTCAAGCCAATAGAAGCCATACATGTACAGTCAATTTTGAACTAGTTTCTATAAAGAAGTTGTAGTCCTTTGATGGCTTCATTTATTTGCCACTCTTCAAGGAATCAGAAAAGTTTTATTCCATGATGGAGTCGAATTGGAAAAGTTAAAGATTTTTCTCTTTGCTTTTCGGGAATGTTCATCTGTTAACATCAATGGTTTAAAGCTGCTTGTTTCTTCGAGAAGAAAAATCAAGGAGGATTATCTGTGACATGTTTTTTTAGTTTCATAGACTGACTTCAACATTATGGAAGTGGGACAATTTTCCCCTCACTGAGTACATACAAGTGTAGGATGTTCAGTCTTTATGAGCATACATACATGCACACGTAAGTTTCTGATTCACTTGGATTTTGCTTCTTTCAAGGAGAAACTGTTAGTTTTCTTTTGATTGCTCTGAATTTGGCATCAAGTATTTGGCAAGATTTCCCAGTCATCGAGCGGGATGTCGGCCATTCCATTGGAAAACCTACTCTCTCAAATCCTTCAGGCAGACAGCCCAGAAGACCAGGGGGAGCATTTCATGAAACATATAGTCCATGATTTCACTGAACTTTGTTATAAGCTACTAAAATCCTTGCATCTGATTGGCTCAGAGCATATTCGTCAGTGAAAATCAATGATTGCTTGTTTCATGAAAAAACTTCCCAGTCAGATGTCTACAGTATATTATTTATTGTGAAGCTGTATGTACATGCACTTGTTGCTCACTTCCTGTGTGGTATTAAGATGTCAAGATTATAAACATTACTGATGACATTTGTAGAAGAGCAGTTTTATTTTAATTGCAATATTTTTATTTTCAAACATTCTTGAACCCCCAGAGTTTTAGTGCTATAGCAATAAGGATTTACACATCATCTACATTGGACAGTAAACATTCAGCTGTCAATGTTCAACATCAAAGTGAACATTTTCTTTATTGCCACTGGCATCTTTTGAAAAGTTGTTCAGGTTTTAAGACATGAATATATCATCATCTACATGTATGCCATACAGTGATAGGCTCTTGAATGTACATTTTACTGGATCACTTGCTGTGACCTGCGACCTATAAACTGTTGAACTCATTGGATATTGAACTATTGGATCACTTGCTGTGACCTTTGACCTATGACCTGTTGAACTCATTGGATATTGAACTATTGGATCACTTGCTGTGACCTGTGACCTATGAACTGTTGAACTCATCGGATATTGAACTATTGGATCACTTGCTGTGACCTGTGACCTATGACCTGTTGAACTCATTGGATATTGAACTATTGGATCACTTGCTGTGACCTGCGACCTATGACCTGTTGAGCTCTTTGGATATTGAACTATTTGATCACTTGCTGTGACCTGCGACCTATGACCTGTTGAACTCAACGGATATTGAACTACATGTATTGGATCACTTTGACCTGCGACCTATGACCTGTTGAAATCATTGGATATTTAACTATTAGATCACTTAATACTGTAACCTATGACATATGACCTTTTGAAGGATCTTGAACTACATGTACAGTATTGAATCAGTTGCTGTTAGGACTTGCTGTGACCTACATGTACGACCTATGACCCGTTGAAATCATTTTGAAATCAACATGACTGTTCGTGAGCTCCTCCTTGATAAAAATGGAGGTGCTGCAGGAGATGAGCACTCGAGCCTTGCTCTAAGGAGAAAGTTTCGCTCAATGCATGTGGTACGTAACACGCATCCACACAAAGCCAAGATAATTCCTTCTCGCCTAATGAAAAAGAAAAAATATGTACCCATAAGGATTTTCTGTTCATTAATTGATTGATCATTTACTCTATTCTCACGAGAAATATTTATACAATTATTTCAGCAGATAATCCTTGTGTGTATACCCTCTTTGTTTTCTCTAGAACTAAGAGACTGTCAGAGTGTCCTCAACCAATTAGAAAAAGATCACAGGAGTCCATGATTAGGCAGTTGTCATGGAATGCTCTCCTTGTGGGTTAAAATTTGGGTCTGGTAGGGCAGGAGAAGTGCCTTGAATGCTTGTGGACGTTAGTGCAGTCTTGGTTTACACCAGGTTCATGATCATTGCGTGATATTCCTCAATTTTTTTTTCTCCAGAACCAAGAGACTGCCCTCAACCAACTGAAAGAGATAACAGGAGTCCATGACCCAGCGGCTCTGAGGCATGCCTATGAAGCCAGCGATGGGGACATCACCCAGGCCATCACCTTCTTGACTGAAGGCCATGACAACACTGCTGCAGGTGGCTCAGCAGGAACGGCAACAGCAGCAGCTCCAGGTCACCAGGGGAATCCCAGGCATCAAGTTGCCCATCAGCCAGTGGCTGTTGCAACTGCTGCAGCCACAGCAGCAGCACCGGTGACTCAGCCAGCCAATGCTCCTGCCAATGTGTATGGCCCTAGGAACAGGCCCCAAGGTATGGGAATCAATGCGAGACTGTGACCTTGACAAAGAAATGAGAGGCCATTGGTCATTGTAATTCAGCATGGTACTAATTTTGCACTTACTGCATTATTGCTTCTTGCCACATGGTACTTGGTAGTGTTTCAGAAATTTTCTCGTCACTGATTTGTCCAACGATAATAAGCTTCTGAAATCCTTATATCTAAATTGGGTGATGCAAGACTGTATTAGAAATTCACCAAGATGCTTCATGACTGCCTACTATGACTTTTCAAGTAATGACAAAAAAAGAGGAAAAAATGAATTAAAGAAAATTATAACAAAGAGTGGCCATATACTATTATTGTGTATTAACTTGAAGACTGAATAGATTGAGAAAAAAAATTGTCATCTCATAATTGGATCATGGTGCCCCCTTCCTCTATCACAAACTTTGTGGCTACGCCCCCATCAATGGTTATGTATTCCGTGGCTTAAAGTGTGCATCTACTGTCATTATCAATTTTTAGATTTTTCATTCCATACTTCTTACAATCTGTAATAGATTATTGGCAAAAAATAAATTTCTTTAATTTCATGTCTTCAACTTCATCAGGCCCCCGTCTTACAAAGAGTTACGATTGATCCGATCAACCTCAGTTGTATGGAAATCCATCAGTGTCATAATTTTTCTACAGGATATTTGCACTTGCCCTTTGTAAACAAGGAGAAGCATACTAAATTTTCAAGAAAATAATGAATATACAGCATATCTAGAAAATATTTTGAACAAACATGCATTTTAGATGTTGAAGTTGCTGGCCTTCTATAGTTGTAGTTGATCCGATCAATTGCAACTCTTTGTAAGATGGGACCCGGGGTTAAAGTGATTGGTTAACATTGGTTTGACTTTTGAAAAATCTGAGCTAGAAGGTCACACTTGTCACCTGTGTCTGTGATATGTTACAAAAATGAAGCCCAGAAAAAATTGCGTTCGAAAATAATTATTTAGTGCTTCAAAAATTGAAATATAAAGTGACCGGAAACACCATCTTAATTTCATCCCATACACTTATGTGTACTATTTAGGTGTCTGTAAGACGCCTATTTACAAAATCAGGGTTTGCCTTGTAGTTTTAGCTTTTCATTCTCAATAATTGTTGTTTTCAGGGTTTATTAGTTCTAATACATGCACTTGTACACATGTTTCATCTTGGTTTGAGAATTTCTTAAATCGGCTGCTCACAAAGTTAAACAATACCTTTAATGCTTTTCATTGATTTCCTTTTTATCAGGAGAGGGTGGTAAGTCATCTGATGTGATTGATCTCACCCAGGATAGAGACGAGAAGGAAGATCTTCAAAGAGCCATTGCTCTCAGTCTACAGGAAACAACTCAATCAAGCATCGGTGTGTCCGCAGAAGAACAAGATATCAGCAGGTAATAAACTTGTAGAGTGTTTCCAACAACTTCAACTCGAAGAAGCACTCGAAGAAGTCAGGGATGCCACGTTGCAGGTCCAAGTCCGAATTCAGGTCCAGGAAACTCATTTTCTTGTGTACAGAATTCTTATTCTAGATGAATTTCAGGGTTCCATTTAAGTGTATTTGGCATCTCTAGTTGATACTGGAGATAGTGGCTGATCTCTGGTGTTGTAGCTGTACAGACCTGTGTTGTGGCTCAGTGGATAAGTCTTCCGATGTTGAACCACAAGGTCCGGGGTTCAAATCCCACTGCAGCACTCATGTCCTTTGGCAAGGCATTTATCTGCATGTGCCGCTCTCCACCCAGGTGTAGTAAATGGGTACCCTGAAGGAATTCCTTGAATGCTTGATTCGTCCGATCAGGGTAGCCGTGGTAAAGCCTGGGTAAATAAATGCAGCGCTTAAAAACATATGTATAATGCGCTATATAAATGTTGCTTATTAAAGATGACTGAATCAGAGAGGAATGTGCTGTTTTCCGACACTGCGGGTGCAAGAGGTACATTAATGTGCTGACGGTTTAGTCACATCTTTGGTGGACTTCTAAGTTTAAGTTTTGCAAAAGATAGCTGGAGAGAGAGGGTGAAAGAGAGAATGAATCTAGATATATATAGAGAATAGAGAACTGGTGTGTTGGCTGTACCACTAGCAACGATTGATGCATACAAATTTTCATATCATACCCGTACCATTCGTATCTGGAACCGCCTACCGGCTAAAGCAGTTACTGCCCCATCAGTTGCTGTCTTCCGAGGGGGGCTGCCCTTCCTGTCATCAGAGGGTTAAAGCCTCCTGTAGGTTCCAGAATGCTGTAAGCACTAGGAGCATTATTTTTACTTGCACTTCACCAATTTTATTGTAAATAGAATTCCAACAAAATTGTCTACACCATCACCTTCTGTCACAGCACATCCCATCCCAGTTTAGCTTGGAAGAGCTGCTTAAGGGATTATTCCTTCAAGGTTCAAGGTTCAAGGTTCAAGGCTCAGTTGGTAGAGCATCCATCTCACGATAATGGGAGGGCGGGAGTTCGAACCCCGGCCGCATCAGACAAAAAACCCCGTTAAAGAGTGGTTGATGCTGCTACCCTGTTTGGCGTTCAACAATTCAAAGGCTAGAGCTATTGTACATTGATCTGGCACTGCACAATGGCTGCTGGGCCACGATTAATTTTCAGAGTATTTCTACCTCAGATTTCATTTCGAAGAATAAAATATTGATAGATGGATGGGTGGGACATGTGTTGCATGATTCATCAGGGTGCTACATAACTTTTAAAAAGCATTTGCCTGGTCGGGCAAGTAAATTTTTAAAAAGTGGAAATATACTTACCCCAAAATCTATTTCACTTGCCCCCAAAATCCTTGAAAAAATAGTTATATCTCTTTAAGTTTTGCAGTTTTATAAACCATTGATATTTTCTCTCTTTTTCCAAAGTGACTTTATCTTTCCTGCCATGATCAAAATTAGGGTCAATATCATATCGACCCTAATTTTTGTCATTCTACTGTGAGAATTTTGCTTGCCCAATTCGGGCAAGTAGTTTTTGTCTTTACTTGAAAACACTTGCCCGACTCTAACTTTTACTTGCCCCGGGCAATCGGGCAAGTGCTTATGTTGCACCGTGATTCATGAAACTGGTGGAACATTGGCTTAGAAGGATACCCCGGAAAAAAAATTTGGCAAGGAGTGTTGTCTGGCTCCACTGTTCTGAATGGTAGTCTACATGGTTGGTGTAGGGTAACAAAGGAATCCTGACTTGTTGACCTCAAGTAGTCCGCCTAAAGTCAGATCGTTTCCAGTTTGTCTCGCTTCCAGACACAGTCTCTCTTTCAATTTTTATTTGGGATACACTGTATACAAGGGTGCTAGTCCTGAGGCTTTTGCATGATTTCAAACCCTGGCACACCTTCCCATATCAGGCCTTTTCAGGCTTGATATTGTGCATCACATACAGGATCTCTGTTTGTTCTGGCTTCATTTCAGTCCTAGTGAGTTTTGAAAACTGACAGGCATCCCTGTGGATGTTGTCTGGCACATAAAATTAATGTACGTAATAATGTCCAAACTTTATCCTTTTTTTACCGAAAGAGAGTTGTCTTTGTTGTCCATGGATCTTTATATGATATTCTGTGAAATTCATGGGAAATCATTTTGGTATGTGGGAGAAGAATATCTTTGTGCCTTTGAGGAAGACTATGTAGGTTCTAAGGTGTCTTTTGAAAAATGTTGGTTAGTTCGTGACCAGGTTAAGGTATGCCTTTGGTGAAAGTCGTTGTCGTCGCCCCTGTAGTCCTTGTCTGTTGTGACCTATGGATCTCCATGAGTTGAAATGCTGCATTCAATTGGTCCGCTTGTACTAGAGGGAGAGAGCCGTCATTATGCAATCTTGTGTTGTGAAATGTAGGATGGCAGTAGCAGTGTATTACAGTGCTCTAGTATTTATTCCTAGTACATGTATCTGCGAAACATGACGCAAATTGATGAAGCCGACCAGCAAACAGCGGAGAGGTATTTATCGTAAAATATATGAAATATGATTATCAGAATTTCATTTGAAGTATTTGCACTTAGATCTATTTCCTTCATTCCTGATGTTTTCCTTCTATAATAATCAAGATTGACCAAAGCATTTTAAGACCCCCCCCGAGTTACACACAATAATCAACTGCTTATTCTTGTGTTTTATAGCGTCTTTGATTGCTCTTGAGTATTTTTTTTTATTATCTGAGATCATGAATTGTGAACAGAAAATGAAATTATTTTATTGTTTCATTTGTGATTCTTCCCTTTGCAGAGCATCTTTCATACAGATTAGGACAGAAATAGTATTTCATGACAGTCTTAGACCAGATTTTCACTTTAACGTAATACAACAGAGGAATTGAATAAAAAACTGGAAATATTCAACTCACCAATGCAGCGTTTCGCAAAATCTTCGGCATCTTCGGCTTCTTCAGGCGAATGATGATCTTGGCGAAGGGAATGCCCGTATAATGTAGGAGATTCGAAGATTTTAAGCTGTCTTTCGTGTGCTGGACATAGAATCTGCACAATCTCACACATTAAAGGACCTCCCCTTTATAGCGATCATCATTCACCCGTAGGAGCCAAATGGTAATTGGCAAAATTTTGCAACAGTGAGTTGTTATTTACAATTTTTTTTATGTCATGTTTTACAGGACTGGATGAATGAGAAGAATTTACATCAGTCTATCGTATTAACGTTTCATTCATTGTTTATTCTTCTGCCACTGGTAGAATCCTCGAACAGAGCATGTCATAAATAATACACTCTTAGACCACGTTATCATTTCATTCATCATACGAAGCGTTGTGGCCCATTGGATTAGTCTCCAGACCTTCAAACAGAGGGTTGTGGATTCAAATCCCAGCGATGGTGTAATTTCCTTCAGCAAGAAATTGATCCACACTGTGCTGCACTCAACCCAGGTGAGCGGAATCGGTACCTGGTAGGCTTGATTCCTTGCATAGACTGAGCACTGCTGATTAAGTGGTAGCTGGAGGTAAAGTTGAGGAATAATAGTTACGCTCTGCAAAAAATGCATAAATTCAGCTATTATTATCATCATTATGTTACAATGTTTAATTCATTGTTTTCTTTCCCCACTTGTAGAGTTCTTGAACAGAGCATACGTGATGCAGGTCAAGGTAGAAGCAATACATGGTTCGTCGACCCTCTCAATCCTCATGATAGGCAGAGGGAAAGCGGCTGGCCGGTAGGACTAAAGAATGTAGGCAACACATGCTGGTTCTCTGCTGTTATACAGGTAAAAATAAATATTGGTCCCATGCCATCTTATCTGTGTCGGTTAAAGAACAATAGAATAACACCATTACAAACATCATCTAAGCGTAAAAGATGCATTTGCCTATTCCTGTGGCAATTTTAATTCAGTTAATCAAGAACCATTACCTTGTTATGCTATCCAAGACATTTCAATATTTCATTTTTGGGCCAAATTATCAAATCAAATCAAAACAATTGTTTGTAGATGTTTGTTAGAAATGTCAGAATTAATATTTAAAAAGTTGGCATTCTACTAGTTTAATATCTAAAGTGAATGAAATGTAAATAAAAAAAAAAAAAACACACACACATTTTCTCTTCTATTAACGTTTGTTGGATACATGTACATTTATTTCATTAAGTAGTCCTAGGGCTTTGCTTTAGAAGTCAATTTTAAGTATGGACATGCAAAAGATAATTGATATGGCAGGGATTTAATGTAGTTTCAGGTTATACTTGGATATAAAGATGTCCATGTCTGACAGAAAAGGTGACATTTTGGTATACATAGCCACTCTGTGTAATGTTTCCTCCCTTTCATTATTTTTTTGTCTCACCTGAACAAAGTTCAGCAGAGACCTAGTGATCACTTTTCCTGTTGGTCTGTTGTTCTGTTACAAAAATGGTTAAAGTTTCTGTTCAACTTGCTCTCATTTCTTCATTTCTTGATCAATTATGTTCATACTTGGTACAAATGATTCTTGGGTAGTACCACATGTGAGGTTATGAGAAAGGTGAGGTCAAAGATCATCAAGGAGTCGAAAGGCTGAATTATATGAGGTCATGTCCATCCTATGTTCATTCATATTGCATAGTTTAGTGATCGTGAAATCAAGCAAATCAAGACTTGTAATTCGGGAACTAATTTGTCTTCATTGCTGTTTTTTTCTTTCTCAATCCCTTCAGTCACTATTTCATCTTCCTGCCTTCCGTCAACTGGTGCTCAACTTCAGCCCTCAACCTGCCAAAAACACAGGGACGGGAGATGCCAACAGTCATGTAAGTAGATTTTTTTCTTCTATTTATCCTCATTTGAGGTACTTTATTGTCCATAAAAATATCAAAAGATACAAGTCTTTACATAAACAAAATTCATATCATATTACACAACAATATTTTACAAAAAATACAACAAATGCAATAAAATATGCTTCTTACACTAACAGTCACAATTCCTCGGCCCGCTGTCATCCGTCGAGAACCAGAGAACAAT
The DNA here is from genome assembly GCF_018143015.1 of Lytechinus variegatus. Taxonomy (NCBI): domain Eukaryota; kingdom Metazoa; phylum Echinodermata; class Echinoidea; order Temnopleuroida; family Toxopneustidae; genus Lytechinus; species Lytechinus variegatus. The sequence goes on along the minus strand of NC_054747.1, from coordinate 2,405,033 downwards.
AGATTCAGTGGACTGAATCCATTGCTCTCCGGCTCCAACAGGCCAGCCAACAGTAGACCCAAAAACCGTGACTGGTAGTGTATTCACTCAAAGTAAAAAAATGCATCTTCTGCAACTCAGTTTCATTAAATCTTTTCTGATTGTACTTCAAACTTATGTGAAATTTTATTTATGCTTTCAAATATTTCAATAGATAGTTTCCATGTAACACGTGTGTCTTTTTTTCATTACATTCTTTGACATATGGTGGCATCGTGGTCTAGTGGTTTTGACTCTTGTCTTTCAATCAGAGGGACGTGGGTCCGAATCCCAGTCATGGCGTGTTTTCCTTGTGCTGCACTCAACCCAGGTTAGGTGAATGGATATACCTGCTAGGATTAACTCCTTGAATGACCTTGAAAGGCAGCTCGAGCTGAAGCTGGGGAAATAATAGAAATAACAGCGTGTCTCGGAATAGATTATATCTATGTGTATGGTAACTGGTAGTGATTATTTACCTGATTGGTAAAGCATGAATGCTTGTAAGCAAGCAACCAACCAGAGGATCGACAGCGTAATGTCTTCTCCGAGGGACCTGGTAATGAGAATTTAAATGCCTTACCAAAGGCACTAGCGCACCAAGTGGGTATGGAACCCAAGTCACAGGAATACGAAACCTTTTGTGCCTCCTAAATGGCACCAAATAAATGCCTATTTTTTATGTTATTATTAGATGAACATTAGTACTTCACTACACTTGAGCTGTATACATTATACTGTAGGGCTGGATTTACTTATTCAGAAATGTAACAATTCTTTATGGAAACTAATATAAAATGTGGCATCTCATCTGAATATGATGTTCGATCATGGCCAGCAGTGAAAACCATGATACGTTGACGTATATCAGCCTCAAAAACAATTATCAAGTTTTGTCAAGGAATATATTCCACTGTCTTGTTCATTTTTTTTTCATGATTGAGAAATGATCACATATTGACAAGCCACAGCCCAGCCAATGCACTGATTAGTCCATCTTACCCACGTAATATGATTTTGATTTATACAGAATCACAGAAATCTTTTATTCATGTCGGAGCTCAGATCTCTGTTTGCCCTGATGCTTGGTACCAATAGAAAGTATGTGGACCCTTCCAAGTCTGTCCAGATCCTCAAAGCAGCTTTCAGTGGTGGAGGTGCAGATAACCAACAGGTAGGCCATCATTGGTGTCAATATAGGGGTTCTACTTGGAGGGGGGATGGGGAGGGGGGGAACCACTGTGATCCTCAAAGCAGCTTTCAGTGGTGGAGGTGCAGACAACCAACAGGTAGGCCATCAATGGTGTCAATATAGGGGGTTCTACTTGGAGGGGGGATGGATAGGGGGGGAACCACTTTGATCCTCAAAGCAGCTTTCAGTGGTGGAGGTGCAGACAACCAACAGGTAGGCCATCATTGGTGTCAATATAGGGGGTTCTACTTGGAGGGGGATGGGGAGGGGGGAACCACTGTAATCCTCAAAGTAGCTTTCGGTTGTGGAGGTACAGATAACCAACAGGTAGGCCATCAGTTGTGTCAGTTATCAATAGAACTACACGTTCAGAAGGGGTAGGGGGAGACGGCCGGGGGGTGGGGGGGGACAACCACTGTAATCCTCAACTTAGCTTTCGGTTGTGGAGGTACAGATAACTAACATGTGAGCCGTTAGTGGTTTCAGTTATCAATAAAACTATAGGAAAGGGTAGGGGGATCCACTTGGAGGGAGAGGAACCACTTTGATCCTTAAAGTAGCTTTCAGTGATGGAGGTGCTGATAATTAAAAGGTAAGCTCTTATTGATGTCAGTTATAATAAACAACAAAAAGGTAAATGACTGTGTCTAAAGCACAAATAATCAGAATTTTAGAGGAAAATATTACTTAATTTATGATGATTAACCTGAAGTTGTGACATAAATTTTATGAAAAACAATTGTGACTAAAATATTAAAAAATGGTTTTGTACTTTTAGTAACTGATGTTAACTTTGAGCTAGTATTATATATCCCTTTGAGTGTTCTTATACAAGTAGCCTATACTTATAAATGCTGATTAAAACTATCAATTCATAGCTCATTGTCATCAAAGATATTGATTACTTTAATCTTTTAAAAATGCTATGTCATGTTTTTTTTCTATAGGATGTTAGTGAGTTTACTCATAAACTCTTGGAATGGTTAGAAGAGGCCTTCAAATTAGACACATCAGGACATCCCTCACAGAATGAAGGGTAAGTCACCCCCATTCTCCTGAATGGTATGTTCCTCTTCCATTTTATTAACCCACATGTGCAACCCCAATCAGTTGCATGTACATTGCGAGGCAAGGGTCCTGGTGGGTGTTACATATAGCTGTTCGTAAGTTTAACTTTAAGAACGACTGGTGATCCTTTCTTGTGGTAAATGATGTTCACCCTTACATGTTGGTGATTATTTAGCGCGTAAGAAAGGATCACCAGTCATTCTTAAAGTTGCTCTTAACTTACGAACAGCTTTAGGGTGTTTCATAAAGCTGTTCGTAAGATACGAATGACTTTACGCACGACTGGTGATCCTTTCTTGTGCTATGTGATATCCCTATGTAATTGAGTTATGACCGAAGAAAATGTTCCCATCATCCGTAAAGTCGTTCGTAAGTTAAGTGCGACTTTAAGGACGACTGGTGATCCTTTCTTCTGGTAAATGGTATATTCATTGGAGATGGTTTAGCGCGTAAGAAACGTTCTGAAAGCCGCTCTTGACTTACGAACAGCTTTATAAAACGGCCCCCTGGTGTTTTTTTGCCTCAAAGGTACAGTTTTGATGCCAAACAAATAATGATAATGAGAATAATGATTACAATGAAGATGGTGATGGTAATGGTGATGCTGCTGAATGGTAATGATGATGATGATAATCATAATAATCCTGTTGCAGAGCTGAAGGAGGTGAGAGTACCAACAAGAACCCTATGCTAGACCTCTTCTACGGTCAGTACAAGGCCGAAGGTATCAACGAGGGCAAGGTCTTCAGTAACCTTGAGACTTTCGGACAGTGCCCTCTACAGATCAACGGTTATAATGACCTTCACCAGAGCCTGGAGGCATCCATGTCCAAGGCGGAAATCGAAACGGTCAATGGAGATGCAACCTACAGATCAGCACAGGAGGTAAGAAGCCGAGTTGATTTGGTGAAATGTGGGCACTGTTTAAAGAGAAATTCCAGTAGTTGCAGTAAACACTGATTTCATGAGAAAGTCTGTAAAACAAGGCTTAATTGCCAGTATATCATCGAGGATCTAGATCTGGTACAGTTACATAAACTGAACTTCGTGAAATCTTGAAATCTACGCTGAAAAATGTTCAGACTAAAGATTTCCAACACAGATAAGCACACGTGGGACAGTGTATAATTGTTGCTTTGAATGTCGGGCCCGACGCTCTACCTGAATCTTGTGCTTATTTGCTGATTTCTCACAATTTCTTCCAGAATCATTTGGCACATATGTTATATTTATACAAACAGACACTTTGGTGGTCATTTCATTGGATTCTGTACGAACTCATTTTGATATCGTTACCAAAACTAGCATTTACCTTTAAGTAAAGACACCATTATGGTAACTTTGCTATGCAATGGTAACTTCCATGGAATCATTGATTTTGATTGGATGGTGAGCATCGTTGCCATGGTAGTTACCATTGGATGGCAAAGTTACTATAATAGTAACTTTTGTGCAGTGGGGCCCTGGTAATGGAATTAATTCAGTGAATTCTTGAAGATCCTGAATTTTGTGAGTCCCCTTGTGATTCCCAGGTGATCATAACAGTCTAAGCAGAAAGAACTTACCGATTGGCATAAGAGGTTTTGCGCAGAGATAATTCAGGGATTTCTGGAAAGTCATGAAAATTGTGAAAACCCTTCTGTTTCTCAGAAGATAGCAATAGTCTGCCTACAGAGAGGTTAGAAGATCAGTTAAATTAGAGAGCTTGTTTGGTCCAGGGAATTATTGTAGTGTGGGCTTTTGTAAATACCACTCTTTTAAGAGCTTGAATTCAGGGAAAGTGAGCTAATGTATAAATAACCCCCATATTTTTTTAATAATGAGCAATATTCTTATTTCATATATGTGTTTTGCTACACCTAGATTGATTTTGATAGGAGGTGCTATAGCTCAGTCGGTAGAGTGGGGGTTCGGGATTCTGATGACCCGGGTTCGCTTCCCACTTGGTGTGCTAGTGACCTTTGGTAAGGCATTAATCCGCATTACCAGGTCTCTCAGAGAGGATCTTAAGCTGTCCATCCACTGGTTGCTTGCTTACGAGCATTCATGCATTCTTAGCAATCAGGTAGAAAAAAATCACCACCCTTTATCATATGATATTTTCCTTGACTATTATTTTTGTCTATTTTGTTCTTTTTTTTTATTCTAGCACTGGTTCACAAGGTTACCCCATGTTTTAATCTTCGAGCTTTCAAGATTTCAATTCAACCAAGAGCTTGGCCGGCCAGAGAAAATACACAACCAATTTAAATTCCCTTCACTACTTTACATGGATAGGTATGGTCATATTATTTTTTCCCCATAGTCCCACATGTGAATATATGTGTTTCATAATAATGTAAAAAGCGTGTTCAGAACAATATACAGAGCTGTTAAATGTTACTTTTTTGTGCTGAAAAATGAGAAGAATACTGATGTTTTCATGCAAAATAATGATGTCTATATTTGCAGTGTTTATGCATTATCCTATGGTGTTTCTTTGAAAATGCTGATTTCCATACCAAAATACTGATTTTTCAGTTTTTAAAATACTGAAATGTCGGTGGTCAGGTTGGCAAATCTGAATATATGTTCCGTTGGAGGATAAAAAAGATCCAGTTTGGGGTAAATCTAAAACAATCATGAGTTCTTAATTTTGATTTGTTCCGGTAGGATTGCTTGTGACATCACATGGGAACACTATTATTATTGTTTCAAGTGATAATAGGATTGGCGAAAAGTTGATGTAGGTAGGTTCACCTCACAAAGTGTGATTACATCATTTTGCTATTTTCGTGTAACTCGTCATTGTTATGTTACGTCGAAGTTGAATGAATTATTCTATACTTTTCAACAATTACTTAAAGGACAAGTCCACCCCAACAAAAACTTGATTTGAATAAAAAGAGAAAAATTCAACAAGCATAACACTAAAAATTTCATCAAAATCGGATGTAAAATAAGAAAGTTATAACATTTTAAAGTTTCGCTTATTTTCAACAAAATAGTTATATGAACGAGCCAGTTACATCCAAATGAGAGAGTTGATGACATCACTCACTCACTATTTCTTTTGTATTTTAATATATGAAATATTTTTATTTTCTCGTCATTGTCATGTGAAATGAAGTTTCATTCCTCCCTGAGCACGTGGAATTCCATTATTTTAACATTTTGTGCTTAAGGCAATGAGGTCCTAATCATCAAATTCGTTAAAATTGAAATATTGTATAATTCAAACAATAAAAAACAAAAGAAATAGTGAGTGAGTGACGTCATCGACTCTCTCATTTGGATGTAACTGGCTCGTTCATATAACTATTTTGTTGAAAATAAGCGAAACTTTGAAATGTCTTAACTTTCTTATTTTACATCCGATTTTGATGAAATTTTCAGCATTGTGCTTCTCTGATTTTTCTCTATTGATTTAAATCAACATTTTTCTGAGGTGGACTTGACCTTTAATATCTTTTTGGTTGTATGCAGATATATGGATGCTAACAGGGAAGTTGTTAGAAAAAAGCGGGAAGAAGTTGCCATCCTTCGCCTACAGTATAGTGAACTGCAGTCTAGATTAGAAAGGTAGGAACTGATCGATGCATTGGTGAAATGATAATGAAGATATATGAGATGCATAATTTGATTTGATTCGATTTTATTGTTTACTTCTGCAATTACATCATTCGTATATAATACATTTTCCATAACATAACAAACATAGTATATTGAGAACTTTTTTGGCATGAATCATAACTAAATGTACTAAAATTATCATTACTGAAAACAAAACTGATCTCATACCAAATTAGTTAACATTTACAATTTGCAGGAGAAGGATTGTCATCATAAGCAGATTGCTTGAAAAAATGACAACCCCAGGTTAAAACTCATTGATTAATATAATACATTAATACAGCAGAATCGATATACAGTACATTTCATGAAAAACAGCAGTAATGTAATTTGAGCAATGAAGATGGAGATGATAAGGATGAAGATGATGGTGAAATGGTGAAGATGAAGGCGATGGAGAGGATGATTATGCACACATATCCACCTTGTCATGTACTAAAGGTCAGGGTTCCCAGCCCATCAGGGAAAATTATTTTACTTTTTTCCAGTCAGGGAAAATATCAGGGAATTTGATAAGAATTACCTCAAATCAGGGAAAAATGCCTGAAATGAGGGAAAAAACTGGGGAATTTTGATCGGCCCAAAAGTCGAAAGCACGGTAGTCAGTCACACTCTGGTATATTTTGTTGCATTTCAAAACAACATCCATTGAATGACTGGTTATGGTGGTTTTTTAGGTTTTTTTTTAAATGTAATTCACGTCAACAAATTTGAAAACATGTGAAACTAAGAATGGGTTTAAATAATTATCAGGGAATTTTAAATTTCATAGGGGGAAAAATCAGGGAATTTAGCTTTCTTGAAAAGCTGGGAACCCTGAAGGGCTCCTATGTATTCCAGCCTAAGCTGAGCTATCAATGTCAGTTGTCACATCAGATCTTTTTGAGATATTCCTTCCTGCTTGTACCCGTTTACATCACCTGGGTCAAGTGCAGGGTGATGTAAATGAATATCTTGCTGAAGGAAATTACACCTTGACTGGGAATTGAACCCAAGTTGAAATAAATGCATGCTTTGTTTGTTTTCAATCTCTGCCACTACTTTCTTCATCTTTCCGGCCCAATCCTCTCTCCGTACTTTCTACCTAAATCTCCTTTTAATGAACTTTTCCACTTACCCACCTTTCTCTGTCTGTCTCCCTATGCCGTCTTGATCCTTTCCCATCTTTTCTTTTCTAAGTACCTTTCCTTCATGCATGTACAATGTGCCTCATTGTGGTGGTTATAATTTGCGTATTTAATATTTATAATGTTCAATACAATGTATGATTTTATTTACTTTCAACAATTTATTTCCTTGTATTATAATAAGAACTACAAGTGATTTTATTTAATTTTTCATGTCATGTTTGTACTTGAGTATTATTTTGTTATTGTAAAATTGTACATATGTTTGTATTCAGCCTTTGGCTGCAACGCATGTTTTTGATAAACCTTTATTGAACTGAATTGAAAAAGACTCTCTGATTGCAAGGCGAGAGTAAGAACCAGTATATTGCTATGCTTCCGTAAGGTTTCTGCCTATATGAAATGTAGAATGAAATACATGTAGAGAATGAATATACAGAATTGTTTAGTTGTAGAAAAAAAAATGTGTTCTGTGCATGTTTGCTTGGTTAAAGCCAGGGTAATATCTGTATTATGCCTTGAGACATTAGACTTTGATGTGATATGCACTATAAAACTATGGGATATTGTTATCTACCATCATTATTATTATAGGTGAAAATAAAACAGAATTCAAGTAGCTCCTCGTTCTCCTTCTGATATCCTGTCATCCTACCAAATTACTTTTTCTGGTTATTTGCTCTGAAATAGATTTTTATGCTATGGAAGCGGTGCTAAGCGAATGCCTTTATACGATGTCCTTCAATACACGTTAGAATATGCAAACAGCGGATGCCCGGAACAACGGCATCTGGATGGGATGGGAAGCCCTCGGACTAGCTGCAATAATAACTCTGCCAATGAAGATGTGGAGATGGCCTCGCCATGTGGGTCAGCAAAGAATAGCCCAAGACCAGGGTAAGAGGGATAGATGGGTGGGTAGATGGATGGATGGTTGGATAGATTGATGGATGGATAGGTGGATGGATGGATGGATGGGTGGGTGGATGGATGGATGGGTGGATGGATGGATAGATGGAAGGATGGGTGGATAGATGGATGGATGGAGGGAGGGATGGGTTGATGGATGGGAGATTGATGGGTAGATGGATGGATTGATGGATGGATGGGTGGATGGATGGAGGGATGGTTGGTTGGATGGATGGATGGGTGGATGGGTTGATGGATGGATGGTTGGATAGATTGATGGATGGATAGGTGGATGGATAGATGGATGGATGGATGTGTGGGTGGATGGATGGGTGGATGGATGGAGGGATGGTTGGGTTGATGGATGTGTGGGTGGATGGATGGATGGGTGGATGGATGGAGGGATGGTTGGGTTGATGGATGGATGGAGGGAGGGAGGGGCGGATGGATAGATGGGTGGATGGATGGATGAATGGATGGGTGGATAGATGGATGGAGGGAGGGATGGGTTGATGGATGGGAGATGGATGGTTGGATGGATGGATTGATGGATGGATGGGTGGATGGATGAATGGATGGATGGATGGAGGGAGGGAGGGAGGGGTGGATGGATGGATGGAGGGAGGGAGGGAGGGGTGGATGAATGGATGGGTGGATAGATGGATGGATAGATGGAGGGAGGGAGGGGTGGATGGATGGATGGATGAAAGGAAGGATGGATGGATGGAAGGAAGGATGGATAGATGGATGGATAGATGGGTGGGTGGATGGATGGATAGATTGGTGGAGGGAGAGAGGGGGAGGGAGGGAGGAGGGAGGGAGGGGCTGGCGGGCGGATGCATGGAAAAATGGATGGAGGGAGGGATTTATTGGAAATTTTACCTTTTTATTTTTAAAAAATTATTCAAGGTAGAGCCACCCACAAAATTTGATTGAAAATAATAAAGGATAATAGAAAATTCTCTCTAATCAATCTATCCCTCTGTATTTTTTCCTCTCTGTCATCTCTCGCTCTCTTCTCTGTCTGTATGTATCTATTTCAGATCCTCACCAAACCTTCAGCCCATGCAGCTTCCCTTCTCCCCACCCAGCCCCACCTCTCTCTCCAGCTCACCAACAGTGTCTTCCAAAGTCCCAAGGTACCAGAAGCCACCACCGTTGAACCTTCTAGACAAGCCCTCATTACACCACTCCACCGCTGGTTCCCCCGGCCACACCTCTGGGGGCCCCAGCGGTACCAGCCCAGGACCGTCAATGAAGCATGAGCTGCCTTCGCCTAAGCCTGGCCACATTACCGATTCTGAGCTAGATATCTTACAAGGGTGCCTGAAGAGATGGAGAACGGAGGTCATGAGTGAGGTCAAAGGTCAGTTCTCATTTCTTGTCTGTTCCAATAAAACCTTTTAAAGTAATTTTAGTTCATACTGGGTCCTGTTGTACAATGAGTTACAATTGATCCGATCAATCGCAACTATGGACGGCCAGCAACGTCAACATCTATTATGCATGTTTGTTCAAAATATTTTCTCGATGTGATGTATATTCATGTATTCATTGTTTTCTTGAAAATTCATTGCACTTCTCTTTGCATAAAAAGGACATTGTGCAAATTTTTGGAAGAAAAAATTGTGACACTGATGGATTTCCATAGTTACTTGATCGGATCAATTGTAAGTCTTTGTACAACATGGTCCTGGAGACCTATTGACCAAGGTCCCATTACAAAAAACTTGGGGGGGGGGGGTTGTTTCACAAAATTGGCATGAAAAGACTAGTGATGCCCTTTATACGGCATGCCACTGGCATTGAGTGCGACTCTAAGTCACACTTTACATGTACATCTTTGTGAAACACCCCCTCTTATGATACACAAATTCTATAACAAATCTACTATCATCCAAGCAAATCAAATGATTTCAGGATACCTGAACTGCTATTTCAAATTTGTTATTATATAACAGTTATAATAAAAACAAGTCCTAGATATATCTCATCCTGTTAATGATTCAACTACAATACTTGGAATGCAGTTTGTATATATTTCTTGTTGCTGTGACTGACAAGCCTCTGTAATTTTTACAATTAAAATCAGCATTTGTAATGATGAATTTTTGCAATAGAAAAGATAACCAATTGCTATAATGCTATAATTACCAGTATTGATGGGGCAATAAGAAAAGAAAAATTCAGAGAAAATATCAAAAGAAAGTCGACACTAGTTGTTGTCTCTCTGAGCTTTTAGCCCCATTTAGTCCTATTTGAACTGGGCTATTTCAGACCAAGATATACAGGGGGGGGGTTCAATTTGAACCCCCCCCCCTCAGATCTTGTTGATTGCACGATCACAACACGGAATCTTATTTTTGAGCAATTTTAGGACTGACAGGCACTTATAAAATGGCATGTAAATTTGAAACTGCGTATCCGAGCGTCGCAAGTTTTGCCTCAAAAGATGCGTAAGACTTGAAAGTAAAAAGTGAGTGAGCAGCGCAGTTAAAATAATCTGCGCAGTGGCGTAGTGACAAAAAATTTGTCGAGGGGGGTCCCCCCAGTTTAATAAGGGTTAAAGGTGCCATGAGGTAGTATTCGGTCCTTGATAACTACTTTGATCCGTGCTTAACACAAGTCAGTTTCCAATATTCCTTATTTTTCACCATTTTTCTTGATATCCAGACTTGCACCATGAGATTGCCAAAGTGGAAGAGAAGATTCATACAACATATGAGGAAGCTGAGCTCAAATATGTGAGTTTCCTTATCTTAAATCTAAAAGGGATCAGGGTTCTGTAACACAAAGGTTAGCGATTGATCGTATGCTTAATTTTTTATGATTGATTGTACATTGTAGTCTATGGAATCGATTGTAGAAAAATGTTCTACGATCATGGGTGAGTTTTGTGTTACGGGACCCGGGTGGGTGTTTCATGAAAGTTGTCAGCACTGACTAAATTGTCGGTGCTGACAATTTCAGTGAAATCTTTGTATTTGTATTCAGCGCTATGTAAATGTTACATATTATTATTAGGTCATATCCATCCTTTAAAAAAATTTATTCAACTTGCTCTCATTTCTTTATTTCTTCATAAATATTTGTCACACTTGGCTCAAATGATTCTTATTACTTCTTTTCTTTCTTTATTCAGAGGGCCTCTTTTGAAAGCTTGGATTATTTTTAACATTATGGGGCATTTCGCCCTTCACAATATTTTCTTAGAAGTTACATTGCTCATATCATTAACATCTTTATTATCCTCGTTATCCATCGTAGCAAAAGTACCGCCTCCATGCTGTCCTAGTTCACGAAGGTCAAGCCCTAGCCGGTCACTACTGGGCCTACATTCTAAACCACAAAAGGAACGTGTGGATCAAATTCAATGACATCGCCGTTACCGAGGTAACATGGGAGGAGCTAGAGAGGGTGTCATTAGGAGGAGACGGTAACGCTAGTGCCTATTGTGTCATGTATGTTGAGTCTGGTAACCGAGCGCTATTTGAAGGTAAGCTACATGTAAGATCTCATTTTGCGGGGATGTGTTATGTTCTGTATGTGGTTTTCTTATAGGTTTTTGCAGATCTGTATCATATCAATTTGAATGCTTTGATAATCCTGGCTCATCCATTCAGGATTTTGATTAAGGACATTATATGCTTTACTTTTACATAAGATTCATGATATATAATATAATAATAATATTCCGCATTTATATAGCGCTTAATACATCGGAACGACGTCTCTAAGCGCTTTACAGACATATTATTATTATTGATCGTCTTGACTAATGTTGGAACATGTTTCGACAAATGAAATTAAAGTGAAGCATTTTCTCCATCAAATTTGTACAGGGGTTTGGGATGTTCACAAGATTCAGTATTCAATTTCAAATATTGAGAATTATGTATCAAATAAAAGGATATAATTAGATCATTCAGAAATTGGACTTGTCAAGTCATGACCCCCAAATATTTACAGATTTTGCTTCAGTGATCACAAAAAGGTAGGAAGGTATGTTCTATCAGCAATGTCTGTTCAGCAGTTTACTTTTTCTCTGAAATTCACAAAGCTAATGCAAAATTTCAAGACCATTTTTTGATGACTTCTTGCACAATGGAGACATGATGCTGTACTTTAATACTAGTCTGCAGGCGCAGACCCTGATTGGAACTTTGATCAACGAGTGTGCCTCCACGCAAAGACTAGCACATACAAAACTTGCTGTTCCAATACGGCCTTCAGTACACAAGGCATGAGTAGGCTGCACATTCAGACCCTTAACTCGATTGAAGGGTTTGCCCAGCAGACTACTTCAATACCTTCACTAAGTCCAGCCCTTTTATGGTTCAATTTTATTGTTTCTTTACAGAGGTCCATGCAGAAACTGGTCTGATCAACTTGGATGACCTGGCCAACGACCTCCGACAACTCATCGTCGACGACAACCAGAAATTTGAAGAGGAGCTGAAGCAGTGGGACGAGCAAGTGCAGCTACGCCGACAACAACAGTTGCAGCTTCAGCTTCAACAGGTAATGATGATGGTGGTGGTGATGATGATGATGATAATGATGATGATGATGATGTTAATGATGGTGAAGATGTTGCTATTGGTGATGATGATGATGATTATGATGATAATGATGGTGAAGATGTTGCTATTGGTGATGATGGTGAAGACGATGATGATGATGATGGTGAAGATGTTGCTGTTGATGATGATGAAATTGGGGCTGTTGCTGGGGATGTTACCGATGATTGCGATAATAATGATAGTTGTGATTGCGATGGTGGTTATGGTGATGATACATTGATGTTGGTGCCAAAGGATTCTGGAAAAATTGGTGTACTTGCTGAGAAATAAGCACGGCGTTCCAGCCGAATGTCTAATTTTTTTTTTCCAAGTATTATCTGTGTCGTTGATATACTGCAATCGTAAGTCAGCTTAGATTTCAGAATTTTAAAAATATCAGCTAATATACCACTACCAGATCTAGATCTACATGTACAATGATATAGTGACATTTATTAACCTTGGTTTTGCAGACTTTCTCTTGAAATCAGTGTTTACTGCTACTTTTTTCATTTACCTAAAAAACCATTCTCTTAGCAGGGAGAGAGAGGACAAGCCGACGGTGGGACCAGGGAGAAGATTACATCAAGAGGAGCAAACACTACTAACAATGATGTTGTCCCTCTTGATGATGTCCCTATGAGGGACGAGGATGATGCCATGTCACCGAGGAGAGGACCGCCCCTTACCAATCAGGACAGCATGGAGACAAGTCGTAAGTTATATTTGTTACCCCAATAATAAGTCACAAGGCAAGGAGGCTATTTGGTAATAGTCAATAAAATAATTTAGTTCTCCAAAAGTAGACTTTAAAAAGTTGGCTTATCCTGGGATCTTAGTGTGGAGCGTTGTGGCCCAGTGGATTAGTCTTTTGACTTCGAAACAGAGGGTCGTGGGTTCGAATCCCAACCATGGCGTAATTTCCTTCAGCAAGAAATTTATCCACATTTTACTGCACTCGACCTACATGTAGGTTAGGTAAATGGGTACCTGGCAGGAATTTATTCCTTGATATGCTACTGCGCTTTACATTAAATGGCTGTGGGGCAAATGCCAGGGTAATAATATCCAATTAAAGGAGAATGAAACCATTGAAACAAGATAGCTTTTGTGAAAACAGAAAAATCAAAGAAACAGATCAACAAAAGTTTGAGAAAAATCGGACAAATAATGAGAAAGTTATGAGCATTTGAATATTGTGATCACTAATGCTATGGAGATAGCAAATTGGCAATGCGACAAAGATGTGTGATGTCACTTGTGAACAACTCTCCCATTACTTTAGTATATATTTCACTTGAATTGCCTCTTTTATCACATCTATCCATAGATCATGTGTTCTTTCTACATGAGGGCATGTAATACATATTTTTTAAGAATACATCATGGATAAAGAGTTTGTATCATCATAAGAAAAAGCAAAAAGAGACATTTTGAGGGTATTTTATAGTCCACCAAAGGGAAAGTTGTTCATCACTGACATCACACATCCTTGTCGCATTGCCAATGGGAGGATCTCCATAGCATTAGTGATTGCAATATTCAAATGCTCATAACTTTCTAATTTGTCTGATTTTTCTCAAACTTTCTTTATTCTTATTCTTAGATTTTCTGTTTCTACACAGCCTATTTGTTCCAAAGGTTTCATTTCCCTTTAAGCGCAAAGGGATGCATTTGGCAGTGATATGCACTATACATGTATAAGCATGATGGTATTATTATTTAGTCTTTCTTGGTCACCATTTCTTTTTCCTATCAGCTTAGTACTTTCACTGAGATTGCACAGTGTGCGCGTCTCATATTTGTGTGAATCTTTACAGTGCAGTTCCTCCTGAAAGACGAAGCTTAGACTCTTAGGCCCGTATTCTGAAATCGTATTAAACTCAAACTCAGGTTTTTGTGGTTTAAGTATGGATAGCCAATTGTTACATAAGTCACTAACAGTAGAGATATCATATTTCAGCTCATTTGGCCCTCAAATCATTCATAATTGTTAAGGAAGTATAAATATATGATTGTCTTCACCATTGAAGAATCAGGAAAGAGTACAGTAAATGTAAAAAAACATATGACTTATGAAAAATGTTGACACTTTTGGCTTCCCATAATTTTAGACCATGTTCTAAATTTTAGACCAAGTTAAACCTGACTTCAGAATACAGGCCTTAATGTATTTTGTTCACCTTACCTGATTAAAGTTCTATGTAGATTGCGATAACTGTGGAGCATTTCCATCTACTCTATTCCTATTCAGATCCAGAGACCAGGCCCAAGACCCCTAAGAGTCCTAGAACACCAAAGAGTCCTGTCACCACTGCTCCTTTCTTTGGAGAAGGTGGCCCAGAGGCAGCAGTGCAGCAGGTTAGTGTACAATTTTGCACCCAACAGAGACAAATTTATTTTTTTATATTTTATTTTCTTTCTCTTTAAAAATCAATAAGTTTACAATCACAATTCATATAAATCAAGATTTTATACATGTATACGATGCAAATAAGTATATCAGTATCAATGAGATTACAAGTTTTAAGAATTATTACAATGAAGTTAACTGCCCAATAATATATCTCTTCCATAACAATGTGAATACAGAGGGGAAAAAAACATATCAATCGACAAATGTGTAAAAGATGACTTTTTCCCTGAACAGGATAGAAATAATCTCTTTTGCACATAATTGTACAAGAAAAAAAAAAGATAAAAGATTTTAAAGGTTAAAGCTAAATTCCAGTTGTAACAATTTCAAAATGAGTTCGTACAGAATCCAATGAAATGACCACCAAAGTGTCTTTGTATAAATGAAAAATATGTGCCAAAGGATTCTGGAAGAAATTATGTGATTGCTGAGAAATTAGCAAATAAGCACGGGATTTGGCTCAAGTGTCGGGCCGACATTCAAAGCAATAATAATACACTGTCCCACGTGTGCTTATCTGTGTTGGTGATCTTCAGTGTGAACATTTTTCAGCACAAAGTTCAGTTTATGTAACTGTACCAGATCTAGATCCTCAATGATATACTGACAATTAAGCTTGGTTTCACACACTTTCTCGTGTAATCAGTGTTTACTGCAACTACTTTCATTTATCTTTGACTAGAGGATGGTATTTATGCTAATTCAATGCTGCCCTCTGTGAGCACATAATGTACATTCTTCTTGTGTCTTCATGGAGTTGATAAAAAGTAGTTAAATTTTGAAGAAATGACAATGTTTGCATTAATAGATGCATACAGGTAACTCTCACAATGTCAGTGCTATCATTATAATATAGTATTGTGATACAGCACAGAGTAAGCTCGTTCCACACCTGTCTCAGTCATGCCATTATTTTTCACAGCATATACAGTTGTCCTCAAAATTATTCATACCCCATTGAAAATAACAGTCTTTGTTAGATTCTTCCTTTGTAAAAGCTATGATGTTGGTACTTCCTGTGTATCTTTTGTCTACTTGTTGCTATGCACAAATCCACATATGAGTTGGCTAAACTTCATTTGCATAATAATAGATAAGTCCAAAAGTTATTTTTCCCTCATGTTCAGAATTATTCATACCCCTGACAATACCTCAACAAAAATGTTCTTTCTTCATAGTATCCATTGTTTTCCTTTCCTGAGAATGTGTTAATCTTTGTCCTATAGTTATTTCAAGATGTTCCAATGGATTAAATACTTTTTTTGTTGACCAAATGTTAAACTATTGTCAAACACATAGCATCTTTCCATAAGACTATAAATAGAGGAAACGTGTTCTGGTCATTCTCAGTTTCTGATCATCATGGCCAAGAAGAAGGAGCTCAGTGAGGACCTACGGCAACGTCTTGTGCGTGCCCACATTGAAGGAAAGGGTTATAAGGCCATTTCGAAGCAATATGATGTCCCTGTGGCAACCGTGCAGAGCATTATCAACAAGCACAAGAAGTTCAATACTGTTAAAAACCTCTGTGGGCGTGGCAGGAAGAGAAAGGTGTCCCCCAAACTTGCCAGGAAAATCTGCCGAGAGGTCAACAACAACCCCCGGACCACAACCAAGGCCCTACTTTGAACGCTTGACCAGGCAGGGACGAAGGTGTCACGGTCCACTATTGAGCGAGTCTTGCACAGAGGAGGTCTCCATGGACGTAGGCCTCGGAAGACCCCGCTGCTCAGGAAGAAGCATCTGGAGGCTCGCCTAGCCTTTGCTAAAGGTCATCTAAAGCAAGATTCCAGCTTTTGGTCAACCATCCTGTGGTCTGATGAGACAAAGTTGGAGTTATTTGGCCATATGGATGTTGAATACGTCTGGAGGAAAAAAGGAGAAGCATACACTCCAAAGAACACTGTGCCCACCGTCAAGCATGGTGGTGGAAACATAATGCTATGGGGATGCTTCTCTTCCAGTGGCACAGGCAACCTTGTCAAGGTCCAAGGAATCATGAGAAAGGAGGATTACATCACGATCCTTGATGAAAACGTGAAGGAATCCGCTGAGAAACTCCAGCTTGGCCCTAATTGGAAGTACCAGCAGGACAATGATCCAAAACATACCGCCAAGGTAGTGAAGAAATGGTTCAAGGACAATGATGTCAACGTCCTCGAATGGCCAAGTCAGAGTCCTGACCTGAATCCAATTGAGAACTTGTGGCGAGACTTGAAGACCAGAGTGTTGGCTAGGAAACCGACCAACCTGTCCCAGCTTGAGGCTTTTGCCAAGGAAGAGTGGGCCAACATCCCCCAGAAGACATGCAGGAAGCTTGTGGACACGTACAAGAACCGTCTAGAAGCAGTCATAAGAAACAAAGGCTATGCTATTGACTATTAAAGAAAGACATTGGACTCAGTAAACCTAGGGTATGAATAATTTTGAACATGGCATTTTTTGAAAATCCATGAATAAAATACCCCTGAAATGATGAATTTCTTGAATTGTGTATTGTTGTTATTCTTTCACATGTTGGTCACATATAACTGATATACACACTTGACAAAATGCATTCATTTCATCACAAAAATAAAAAATCATAAAAATTAACAAGGGTATGAATAATTTTGAGGACAACTGTAGCTGTATTCTTCATCAGCATCTTTTGCTATGACATGTAATCCCTGTAGACAAAACAAAACTGAATCGAATGATGTTTGAAGGCTAGTATGGTGGTATGAACAATCGCGGAAGTAGTTTGATTTGGTGTTGATTTTTTACCTGATTGCTAAGAAAGCATGAATGCTTGTAAGCAAGCAACCAGAGGACTGACGGCTTAAGGTCCTCTCCGGAGGACCTGGTACTGAGGATTAATGCCTTACCAAAGGGCACTAGCGCACCAAGTGGGAATCGAACCCGGGTCACCGGAATACGAATCCCCCTCTCTACCGACTGAGCTATCGCGTCTCCCCGGGCAGATTAATAGTCATGTGTAGACTCATGCATAAGCTTTGAATAGCTTTATCAAACAGCCTCCGATAAAGCCTCTATAGATTGCATCATTTGTGGGTGTGTCTTGGTCTAGTGGTTAAGAGTTATCTTTCAATCTGAAGGACGTGGGTTCGAATCCCAGCCATGGCGTGATTTCCTTCAACAAGAAATTTACCCACATTCTGCTGCACTCAATCCAGGTGAGGGAAATGGGTACTGGCAGGAAGCAATTCCTCAAAAAGCTGTGAGCACCGGAATCGGTGGACTAGCTTAGCCGGGGTGATATAGGAGTGCCTAGAGCACCTAACTTAGTGGATACGTGCACTATACAAATCCTATATCATTATTTTGTCATGCAGCATGCTGATGTCCTCATTTAAATGCCATGTTAAATTTACCATTGGTCTTTTAGATGTATGCACGTGAACTGAAGAGATGTCAGGAGCTTGCCTTGTCTGAGGACCCCCCTGATTCTGATGCAAGGTTAGAATCGTTTGCTGTCTATCTCCTGAGAAACAACGCTGCTAATGGCCTCATGCAACAGAGTATACTAATACAACTCAAAGACTTAGGATTAGCGTCAGATGATCTGAGGTAAGTTAGTTATTGGATTCGTGTAAAATGGTCCAGAATTTGTTTTTGCAGGCTATTAATCCCAGTGGGTGCACTTTCCTTGAAAAGCACGATGCCCTATTCTGAAGTCTAGATCAACTGTATCTTCGGGTTATAACTATGGGAAGCCAAACATTTCAAAATTGCATCTACTTATATTTCCCTTATTTACTTGGTTATTCTGTCTTCCTTCTCTCTTATTCTCATTCAGGTACTTAAAAAACATAGGTCAACATTGATTTGACTTTGACAAATCTGAGCTGCAAGGTCCTACTTGTGACCTGTGTCTGTGATGTGTTATAAAAATGAAGCGCAGGAAAAGATTGTGCCTGAAAAATAATAAGTTGTTTTTAAAAAATGTGAAATATGCAGTGACCTGACACACTATCTTATACCCCTTTCATAAACCCAATTATGCGGATAATAGCAGCATAATTTGGTCGTAAAATCGGAGGAGGACCAGAGTTATCCGCATTATTTTGAAGCTGCAATTATCCGCATAATAGCAGGTTCGGGACCAATGTCACCCTTTTGCAACGCAACCCCATCGGAGGGGGCGTGTGCAGTTGCCATGACAATTATCCGCCTTTTTCAGGTCGGGCGCTCGTAAAAAATTAGTGCGGATTATTTTCAGAGTTTGTGAATGCAATTTTCATTGAAATTATCCGCATTACTCTTAGGCGGTTAATTGGAGGATGGGTTTATGAAAGGGGTATAAATTTCATCCCATCCACCAGCATGTGTTATATCAGTCTCCTCAGGAGATGTAGTAAATGATAATGTTTTCAGTGAAAGTGAAATTTTTTCTGTGAAAGTTCACTGAATGAGTCTGCATGAATTAGATCGTGTTTTCCTGGATGCGTTTTCAACCATATGAACAACACTCAGGGAATAATTTTCCTGGTATCGCATCGCACTTTGCTCCACATTTTTGAAAGACTGCTATGCATAAAGTCTTTTGTATAG
Source organism: Lytechinus variegatus (assembly GCF_018143015.1). Taxonomy (NCBI): domain Eukaryota; kingdom Metazoa; phylum Echinodermata; class Echinoidea; order Temnopleuroida; family Toxopneustidae; genus Lytechinus; species Lytechinus variegatus. The sequence continues at coordinate 2,385,575 of NC_054747.1, read as the reverse complement.
CATATTTTTACACAGGACTGTACATTACTTAATTGAGAACTTTCCTCTCATGACCAAAAATGCTATTCATATTTGCAAAGCAAAATTGTTCCCTGACACTAAGTACAACATGAATCAAAAGTTCAGTATTTCTTTTTTGATAAAAGACCTTTGCAATGCTAGCCTATGCCTTTAAGTTTTTTTCTTCTTTCTCCACCTCATTCTTCAGGAGTCAAGCGATAGGTAAGATTGCCCAGCGTAAGCTTGAGAGTGACCAAGACTACCGGAATGTCCACTCTCAGTTGAAGCAATGGCAGTCAGATTACAGCACCTTCGTCAGGACGGCTTCATTCTTCAATCACGGCATCTCGTTGTGCCTCAGACAAGGAATGTAAGTAATGCCACATGATGACGATGATAGTGGTGGTGGTGATGATGATGATAGCGATGATGATGATTATGGTGATGATTAATGGTGATAATGATTATGATGTGATGATTATAATTATGATAATGATGATTATAATGATGATAGCGATGATGGTGATAGTGATGATGATGATTATGGTGATGATTTTGGTGATGGTGATGATGATAGTGATGATGCTGATGATGATAATGATGATGATGATTGATGAGGATGATGACTATGATGATGATGATGATTATGGTGATGATGATAATGATGATGATTACAATGATGATGATGATGATGATGATGATATTGATTATTATGATTATGGTGGTGATTGATGATGATAGTGATGATGATGATAATGATGAAAGTGATGATGATTGATGGTGATGATTATGATGATGATGATGATGATAATGATGATGATTATAATGATGATTATGATGATGATAATGATGATTATGATGATTATGGTGATGATTGTGGTGGTGGTGATGATGATGACGATGATAATGATGATGATTATGGTGATGATTCACGGTGATGATGATGGTGATATTGGTGATGATGATGATGATTATGGTGATGATTGACAGTGATGATGATGATGATCGTGATGATGATAATGGTGATGATATTGGTGATGATGATGATGATTATGGTGATGATGATGATGATGGTGGTGGTAATAATAGTAATAATAATAGCGGTATATTTGCCCAGGGTAGCCACTTCAGTTCTGAAAACTGTTCTCCCAGCGGGCCCTGCTATTATTACCCCGGCTTTAGCTGGGCTGCCTAGGTGCTCAAGCATTTAAGGACTTAATCCTACCGGGTACCCATTCACCTCAACTGGGTTGAGTGCAGCACATTGTGGATAAATTTCTTGCTGAAGGAAAACACGCCATGGCTAGAATTCGAACCCACGACACTATGTTTGAAATGCAAGAGTCAGAACCACTAGACCATGACGCGCCCATGCGGTGGTGATGATGATTGATGATGATAGTGATGATGATGATAATGATGATTATGATGGTGATGATGATGATGATGATGATTATAATGATGATTATAATGATGATGATAATGATGGTGATAATGATGATAATGATGATTATAATGATGATTATAATGATGATTATAATGATGATGATGATGATAATGATTATTATAATGATGATTATAATGATGATGATGATAATGATTATTATAATGATGATTATAATGATGATTATAATGATGATGATGATGATAATGATTATTATAATGATTATTATAATGATGATTATAATGATGATTATGATGATGATTATAATGATAATGATTATTATAATGATGATTATAATGATGATTATAATGATGATGATGATGATGGTGATGATGATGATGACAACAATGTCAAGCACTGTCATCTCATTTAAATAATGAAAATCCATTCCGCCAGGGAGTGTAGCAAAGGAGCAAGATTGCGTTAATTTCTTGAATTCAAATGTTCATGCACAATACGCTAGCCCGTCTTTACAGAGATTTCTGTTAAAAAAATGACAATACTCATCCTTTTTTAATGTCACTGTAGCATCACTTTAAGCATCATTCTAATTTCTAAAGTCATTGCCTCTTAGTGTTTTTGAGTAATCATGCTACATGTAGGCGGGGTAAGTTGAGCATAGGGGCAAGTTGAGCCACCAGCCCCAGGCCAATAATGAATGAGTCAGACATTGTGGTGATGCCATGTATTGATGACCCATAGCATAACCCCTAACCCCACCTCATTGTTTCCAACTTTGAAACAAAAAGTAGTTTTTTAGAGGGAAAAATATGAATTTCAGCCAAAAAGTAAAAAAGAGTGTGAAATAGATAAGTGCTTTATAAACACACACGTCTTTAAATATAATAAAGACATGATAACAACATTATTAGTCCAGGTATGGATCTTCATTCTTGTCATAGTCTTTTATATGATGGATGCATAATAAATGTGTGGATACAAAATTATCGCACTAAGTTGGGACTGGGGTAAGTTGAGCCAAACAGCATGGGGCAAGTTGAGCCATGGTAATTCCTATGGTAATGTATCTTAAAAAACAAACCATAAAAATCGATTGAAATGCAGGCTGAAAGGAGCAAATTTACATGACTGCTCTTTTCCTTTTACAGGATGTTAGTATTTATAGAGAATTAGCAAATGAAAAGACTTTAAACAAAAAATTGACATGCTGGTTCTCCCCCATACATTTTGTACATAGTTTTTGTGGCTCAACTTACCCCATATATGGGGCAAGTTGAGCCATTTGACATCATTTTTTTCAAAGGTCACGATGAATTTCAGTGTGGGGATAGAAAGTTATATATAGGTGGAAAATATTTCAGAAGAATTAAATTTCAAGGCAAGGTACTTATTTCGACAAGATTATTAATCATATCAATTCTAACATGCAAAAAGTAAAAACTGTCACAACTTACCCCGCCTTCCCCTATGTGTATTTCATCTTGACTTTGAGATTTTATCACATTATATGCTGTTTATGTTTCCCTCGATATTTTTTTTTGTCATTGTAGGTATCAAGATGCAATGCCATATTTTATACATGCCTGTAAACTCAACGAAACCTTCGATCCATCCCAAACAAACAAGAGAATGGATAACAAACTACTAGAATACTACAGGAGACATTGTTTGATAGTAAGTCAGGGCTTAAATTCCGTTCTGTTTCTTTTTCTGTTCATGGTAACTCCCGTAGGAACTCGACAGGACAGCTTTTGCTGGTAAACCCCAAGCTGGTATATAACCAGTTACCGAGGAAACATTTTACATCTAGGTTCAGTCATAGTGGCTGACGTTATAGACGACAGATATCACTCTCTGGTCTTTTTTCTATCAAAGTGGAGACAATCGCAGAGTGGGGATTCAAACTCACAACCTTGCGGTTATGAGTCCAATGCTCTAACCACTGGACCACACGACCCGTGTTCCAGCTGGTTCATGTTCTATTCACTGGCTGAACCCCATTCTCATTGGACCCTCTATGGATTTTTTTCCTCTTTTTGTAGGAAATAGGCTTTTAAGATCAACTTTTACAATAATAACAATAACCCGCTTTTATTTAACAGAATTACATGGGGTGTATGGGACTTCAATCTTAGTCCCATCTTGTAAAGATCTTGGGTGTGAAAATCAAATCAGTGGAAACTTTGCACAGAAATGAAGATGCATTTTGTCTCTTGACAGATTTTATTGAACTTACTATCGAAAGATATTTCAAGATTTGAATAAAAATGGTGTGTTTTGTGACATTGGGCTGCTATATTGGGCAATCATTAGTTTTATGCAGGCCTTGGGGTTGGGGGATTGCAAGGGAGGGGAATGGGTGAATTTACCCCCCCCCCACCAGTGCCGGCTGCACATAAATGTTGTTAGCCTAACAGAGAGCTTACAGTAAGCCCAGTCACATCTTTCGGATGGTGAAATGAAAACATTTATTTCAATTCGTAAGTAATGCATTATTGTAACATTAGGCATCGCTGCCACATTACCGGTTGTAACAGGGCCTCTGTTAGCGCATTGTTAGCGGTAACGTTTCTGTGCGGTCATTACAGGTGGTTTAGAAGATGACATACTAATAATTGCAGAGTACTTGTAAATATCTGTGGTCTTGTAAAGCTTTTCACAGAACTTCGCCAGTTATTATGCACTTGATGACTTTCCTCTATCATTACAGTCAACTTTGCATAAGTTCTCGTTTTCAAAGTTGAACATTACGCGAGTTGAAGCAATTTTTTGAGAGCAGTTTACGCAGGATGTAGCAATCATCATCTGTAAGTCAGATTTTTCAGCAGACCAACAGGGATCCGTGGTCTCCAGAGATTCAACCAAGGCAGAGTTACATGGATTATTATCTTGCCTTATGTTCTCTGAAAACTCGCTTGATTATTCAACTCACTTCAATCAAACCTTATGATCCATTTCAGCAACTCAACGAGCAGTGTGCCACGACTTTTGATGCGGGAGAAGAGGCGGATGCCAGCGCAAGTCTGCAGATCATGAGTGAGCTGGTCGTGCCTTGTACAAGCCTTCTTAGTTCCAACCCAGGAGAAGATGCGCAGGCCGTGGAAGAGATCAGGTCTAGGTGGTGCTCCTATCTTGGGCATGACCTCCCAGGTGAGTGTATCGAGCATGGGTTTATACTTGACCAGATGGAAGAGTGAAGGCCAGAGAAGGGAAGGGAAGGGCGTGGTTCTTTTGAACACTGGGTAGTTGTTGCATGATGATTGCGGTCACAACAGAAGGGTACTCTGGTGTGGGGGTTGCTGTGTGGAGGAGCCAGTCGTACGTCTTTGACACCTGTTTGCCTGTTTTGGCCAGAGAGCATTAGATAATGTATCGTTCCCTGGTAGGATGTGTACACGGGTGTTAGAGATGTGTGACTGGTAATGTGCAAGTAGGTTGCACAATTGCACTGTCCTATTTCTCTCTGACTTCTCTTCTTTTCTTAACTTCTATTTTTTGTCATCTGTCCTCTATGATCTCATTCTCCCCCTTTCCTTCTCTCTCTTTTCTTCTCGTTCAGTTGTGCAATACAAATTTTATCAGTCATGATTATTTGTCAAATGTATTGTTTATACAATTGTTTATTGTATTCATGTTTGTAACTTTATGCCCAAAAGCAAATTTTGTGTATTCTTATGCATGACAATCAATTATCTTGAATCTTGAGCTGGAGGGCTGGATGGGGGGGGGGTACTTTCTTCTCATCCAAGTTCAGGCTAGGAAAGGGATCCATTCATGATGGTGCTACTATCTTGGACATGATCTCACTTGTATTTTTTTTTTTGCATTTGAAGAAAAGGGATAATGAATTGGGGTGGGGTAGAACTGGGGGGCCATTTCATAAAGCTGTTCGTAAGTTAAGAGCGACTGGTGATTCTTTCTTACGCGCAAAACCATCGCTAATGAATATACCATTTGCCATAAGAAAGGATCACCAGTCGTTCTGAAAGTCGCTCTTAACTTACAAACAGCTTTATGAAACACCCACCTGGACCAAGCAAAGGGGAGAGGTGGGGTTGGGGGATGCTTGCTTATCTAATCCATGTTGAGGCTTTAAAAGAGATCGATCTCAGTGGTCTTCTACTCAGACCTGATGTTACTGGTGTGTTGAAAATGGTGTAACTTAATGAGATAAAAGCAAGGAAAGGTGGTAGACCTGGGGGAGGGAATGGGTTCCAAAAGAAACTTATCAATCTTTACAGAGGTAAGATTTTGACAAGGATATAGACTGAATTTTTGATTGAGATATTCAAAGTGTAATTTAATTCACTTGTTTTCATTTTCATTCAGTTAGTAATTCATTGAATGACAGATACTGTAAGGTGAACAAGACCATGTTCTCACAAGTATTATTATGAAGGTTTTTTTTTTCTTTCTCTGTGTTCCAGGTAAACTGCAGGACAAACTGCAAGATCTCTTATCCCGGCTCCTTGATGGCGGATCTGACGGTCAGACCGTCAAGACCCCTCGTCCCGTCCGCTCCCAACGGTCAGTCAACCACGGCCAGCAGTTCAGGTCGACCATGCAACTCATCAGAGAATTTGAACATGCAAATCGGGAAGAGGATTCTTCATCATAGCACTGAGCCATCAAGTTCAGGAGTCTGCCAAGGAATCCTTGATAAAGCTGTTGATTCATGCAGAACTCTTTGTTTAACCAAAGGCACAAGAATTCGGACCTACTGCCTTTTTGCCAGGTGCTCAGAATTTTAAATGGAGAATGGTGATGGCATTTGTTATGCCGGGCTCTTTGGGGATCAGTTCATAAGAGCTGGCATGGCTACCCGGGGTAAACGAGACATTTTTATAACTATTCTTTTTATTATTTATAGTGTTTTACATTGTAGGAGATACCACAACAGTAAACCCACTGAGGATATGTTGATGGACTTGTTGATCGCTTTTGATGAATAGTTAGGATGTCGGAAATTTCAACATGCCGACTGGGAAGAGCATCATTCATCATAGCATAGAGCCAACAAATCTATGTCAGGAATCTGACAAGGAAATCTTAACCCCAGGTTATCTTTCAAGCCTCGAGGTTGTTATTAACAGATTGTTTTATTTTAGAAGGAATAAAAATTGGTATTCATAATTTGTTACTGAAATGAATTTAAAACAGAGTTTAAATTTGTTTCTAGATTGTTATTCTGATATTGTTATTTGCGCCAAGAGTGCAGTTACTCTTCCTACAAAACCTGGTTATAGATTCTTATCCTTAGTCCCATATTGTCCTAGAGATATTGAATAGTAGCAACAGTACTGCAGTAACTATCCATTCAAAACCTAGTTATCATTAGTTTCTAGAATTTTGTTCTGAGATTGTTGTATTCCAGAGAAATATATATTTGCATCAACATCGCAGTTGCGAGGGATACCATTAATTTTTAAATTTGTTATTTTTATGGGATGTTGCAAGAAAATATTTATGGCCTCTTGCATAAAATATGTTCGACACATTGTAAAGAAAAAGTTGCATGAAATCATGCTTGATTTCAAGCTGTTGGACGGATCATTGAAAAACAAGCATTTCCAAATAAGCGGCAGACAGTGGGCTACTATTTTGAAAATAAAGAATCCTGAAGAAAAAATGGGCTACTGGTTTATGCATGGTGAGTGTGATTGGCTTGAATGTTATGTTTGAATTCTTTTTGTAAAACTTGTAAACAAGATTATATGAAATGATAAGACAGGGCAGGGGTGAGGTAACATTGAATGGGGGAGGGGTGACCTGCTTCAAGAAAAACAAGAAAATGGCTTGCTCTCCTTCAATTGTAGAAAGTGATGTCCCCCTTTTCTGCTGCGCCCCGTCCCCTTCAAACATATTCTCCACCCCTGTGAAATGTAGCGACGATTAAAATGACTGAGAGACATTTGATATAAAACTCATCAACATTATTAATATTGTAATATTGAAATCTCAAAGCCATAGACTCCAGTCATCAACATAAAGGGTTTCCTTCCCTGGGCTGAACAGCGTTCGCTGTTCGTGCTGTTAACCTACTGTGAACCTATCTGCTGCTTTGTTAGAGAAAACGATGCTTGTTTTTCAGCGATCCGTCGAATAGGTAGAAATCAAGAATGTTTTCATGCAACTTAGTCTCGACCATGCTCCATTCCTATTCTACGCATAAGGTCTCATATGAACGAAGAAAAGATTGATATTCAAAAGCCAGCAAAACTCACTCAAAATCATAATTTGCTCGTGCAAATGAAAATTTGGTACCTCCACTTTTCATTGTTAGAACTCAGTTGTGTGTGCATTATGAACGTTGAGATGGGTCTCAAATGAAAGAAGAGAAGTATATCTTTTAATTCATGTGCAAATTTATGGTCATGATAGGAAACATTTACTCTGAATAATGGTTTCCTTTTTACTGGGAAGCACTGTATAAGAACTACCTAAAAGGGTCAAGGTACTGATCCATAAAACTTGTAATAACACATTTATACAATAACAGTATTTCCTGGCAGCTTATATCGAGAGATGGTGTTGAAGTATTACAGCTTGTGTTGATGATCTATGGGTAATTTCCCTAATCACCAACAGCAACCCCCAGGGACTGGGAAAAATCATGATTTCCTGTTCGCTGTTGGTGTCGGCGGTCCCAAGCTCACAAACGGGATGAACATCATCGTAAAATTTGCCTTTTACAGAGTATAAATCTTTAGAGCTTGATACATTTTTATGAGCAATAATGTTTACTATTTCAGATCTTTGAAGTGATTTTAGGCTTTGCAATCTGTATGATGACATTTTACTGCGACGTCTCCCTGATCTAACTTTCATCGTCAAGATTTCTCTCAAAGTTCAGACGATTGGCATCCTAGCAGCAGAGGCATGACATGACTTTTTACACTCAACACCAACACCCGACTTGAAATCACCCAATGGGAAAATAATCTATGTGTCCAATTTGAAGTTTCCATAGGTACAGTGATTATTGTTTTTTTATTACTTTAAAGGAAAAGTCCACCCCAACAAAAAGTTGATTTGTATAAAAAGAGAAAAATCTAATGAGCAAAACACTGAAAATTTCATCAAAATCGGATGTAAAATAAGAAAGTTATGACTTTCTAAATTTTCACTTAATTTCCCTTAACAGTTATATGCACATCCTGGTTGATATGCAAATGAGGGGACTGATGATGTCACCCACTCACTATTTCTTTTGTATTTTATTATATGAAATATGAAATATTCTGATATTCTCCCCCTTTTCATGTGAAGTTGAGTTTTATTCCTTCCCGAACATGTGTAATTAACATTGTTGAACATTATGTGGTTCAGTTAATTTGGTCCTAAATGTTAAATTGGTAAAAATTGAAATATTGTATAATTTAAACAATAAAAACAAAAGAAATAGTAAGTGATGGACATCATCGACTCTCTCATTTGCATGTTACTGAGTTGTGCATATAACTGTTTTGTGAAAACTAAGTGAAACTTAAAAATGTCATCGCTTTAATATTGAACACCCGATTTTGATGAGGTTTTCAGCATTGTGCTTGTTGGATTTTTCTTTATTGATTCAAATCAACATTTCTATGGGGTGGACTTGACCTTTAACGACTCAAAATTTGTTACTGATCGTCCAATTTTGTTCAATTTAACCTGCCTGCTTTTCAGAGTTATTTATTTTATATTTTTCACTCGGATTTGGATTCTCCTTTAATGGGGTGAAGTCTGGGTATAATAAATTTCTTAAACTGATTTGTCATAATATGAGGCAGTTGTGTTGTCTTTGATATTGAAACGCCCTTGATTTATTGTAAGAGGTAATGTATTGTATACCTAATGTTATTTATTGAGAGGATTTTTACCATCATGATATAATGCAGCAGGCTACTTTAGAATTTCATGAAGGGTACTCAGCACAAAGTTAGAAACTATATTAGCAAGGTAAAATCAAATGAACAAAACACTGAAGATTTCATCAAAAATTGGACAGGGAATAATAAAGCTATGACGTGTTAAAGTGTAACATTATTTGGGTCAAATATTCTAGCATGCCTTCATGAATACATAATGAGCAAGCCGATGATGGTATCTCCTAATTTGTTCTTTTATATGACATTCTATTCATTCCATTGTTGTCCTCCGGCATGTAGAAATAGTTTTGCTTTGACGCATAAATAATTATCGCTGAAACTTATTTTATTACAAGGGAGACACATATGCAAGGATGTGTAGATAGTCATGATTTCTTACATCAAAATGAGAAAAGATTAAAGTGAACACCAAGTCAGAAGCTCATCTGATGAATATTTATGATGGCATGCATACTTAAACAAAAATATAGCTATACATTTAAATTCAATAACTTTGCTATTTTTTATCAGATTTTGATGGACTTTTCAGTGTTTTGCCCATTTGATTTTACTCTATTTATTCAGATGATATTATTCTCAAACAGGAGTACCGTTAACGTTAAATGAAAGAACGAATGTGCTTTTCTCGACTGGACAGTTTTGTACTTAACCACATGGTGAACAAAGAGGCTTATTATATTTGATGCTTTTATACAGACAGTGTAGATACGTAAAACAAGTACATGTATTCTTATTTCATGAAATTGGCACCCTACATGTGGATATTTTGTCTGTAAAGAATAAAATTCAAACAGATGTATGAATGCATTTAATTTTTGGAAGATAGTGGAGGATATGTCCTTCTTGTTTCTTTTTTTTGGAATAAAAGAAATATCAATTTTATTTCTAAGTCTGACATTTTTATTCAATAATTTGTGTGAGTGGTCAAGTTAAAGGAGAATGAAACCTTTGGAACAAGATAGCTTGTGTGAAAACAGAAAAATCAAAGAAACAGATCAACAAAAGTTTGACAAAAATCGGACAAATAATGAGAAAGTTATGAGCATTTGAATATTGCGATCTCTAATGCTATGGAGATAGCGAATTGGCAATGCGACAAATATGTGTGATGTCACTTGTGAACAACTCTCCCCATTACTTTAGTATATATTTCTCTAGAATTGCCTCTTTTATCACATCTATCCATAAATCATGTGTTCTGTCTACATGAGGGCACGTAATACATATTTTTTAAGAATAAATCATGGATAAAGAGTTTGTATCAACATAACAAAAAGCAAAAAGAGACATTTTGAGGGTATTTTATAGTCCACCAAAGGGAAAGTTGTTCATCAGTGACATCACACATCCTTGTCGCATTGCCAATGTGAGGATCTCCATCGCATTAGTGATTGCAATATTCAAATGCTAATAACTTTTTATTTGTCCGATTTTTCTCAACCTTTCTTCATTATTCTTTGATTTTTCTGTTTCTACACAAGCCTATTTGTTACAAAGGTTTCATTCCCCTTTAACGAGTTGTTTGAGTCATTGAGAAGATCAGTGATATGATGGTCTTAATCAGTCTGAAATAGGATGATTTATTCCAGGGGCTACGGTTGTAAAAAAAAGAAGTAATATTAAAGAGAAATGCCAGTAGTTGCAGTAAACACTGATTTCATGAGAAAGTCTGTAAACCAAGGCTTAATTGTCAGTATATCATCGAGGATCTAGATCTGGTACAGTTGCATAAACTGAACTTTGTGAAATCTTGAAATATCCGCTGAAAAATGTTCACACCAAAGATCACCAACACGGATAAGCGCACGTCGTGGAACAGTGTATAATCCAGGCCCCCGAAGCTACCGCCATTTTGTTTAATCCATTAGAAACTAAAATAAGCCCCATTAATATTAATTTCGTACGATGCTCCCTCGTCAACTGTGGTTTTGTACGTGTATTAGACAATACGCACATCAGCGCAATGACAAAGGTCAACTTGGAAAATTCATTAATGTATTCATTTTGTTACGCGCTCGTGACGCGAAGGATTCAGCGAATCAAGCAAGCGCAAATCTGAGACGATACGTTGCGCTTTATAAAGTATCGATATCACAAGCGATATCACTTAAAAACAAAACAATGTTTTTATTGCGTCTTATAGGCCTATGATAATTCTAAAAGGGAAGATGAAAAGAGTAGATCAAGTCGCGATTAGGTAAAAAGGTGGGGGTGGGGGCAAATAATGGTTATTACAATGATTGTATTCATTATCACTGGTTGAGTATGAATACTGAAAAAAAATAACTTTTACCACTAAAAGAGCCATTTCTTGTTACAATTTTCGAGAAGTGAAAAAAAAATCTTCATGGATCCCCGTGCCTGCTTTCTTCTGGCGTCCGTTTCATAATGAATTACACTGAGCTATTTAAACATCGCTATTATTGTGATAACCGTGGGAACCTTGATTATGATTGGTATTCGTAGTTACCATACTTGTAACTCATGATGAAACGGGCCCCAGTTTATCATGTTCAATATGTTTCCTGTCTCCTTTATTCTCCAGCATTTCTTACTCTGTTTTTTTTTTTCATTAAATCATTTTAACATGTTGTTTTGTGCCGCCTTTCTCCTACATATGAAGAGCTTACTTTTAAAAGGGGTTAGGTCCATTATTAATCAAATTTGATTTTTATGTCTTAATTGATTTTAGTAGCTCTATAAGATGATACCATAGAAAAGTTGAAATTCCCATAAAAAAGTGAACTAAAAAAAAGAAAATTCACTTTTTTCAAAAGGGGTTAGGTCCATTCATAATTTTTCTGGAAAATAATATCTTTAAAAAATATGAAGATAAGTAGATTTCTTTTATACCCAATTTTGAATTTCTAATGGTAGGGTATCATGAAAATTCATTTTCGCATAAGAATATTGCAATATGGGAGAATAAAAAAAATGATTTTCTTGGAGTGGCCCTAGCCCCTTTTGCAACTTAACTTTTCATATATTTCCTTCTTATTTTCCCACTTGTTATCTGTCTCCTGGTTTCCAAAAATCTCGTCTTATTTCTCTTCCACCCCTTTTGTTCCTACTTCCAACACCAGCTCTCTCACCACCCCCTCTAAATTATCTCTTCATAATTATGTGCCCCTCCATTTCTTTCTCATCTCTTTTCAACCCACTTCTCATCACTCTTTCCCTCTCTCGATCTCCGTCTCACTTTGAATTTTGCCAATTCCAAATCCCTTTCATTTTAGCTCGGTACAAATACTATATGAACACAAATGAAAGACATGAAGGAATTTTCTGGTTAGTGGTGAATTTTATTAATTATCCAGAAAAAAAAATCACATTATCAGAGGATTAAGCTTTACCTTTTTCTTAAGCGTATGTTAATAGTTTGAACCAAAATAAATATGTTTTTGTATGCTGGGGGGGGGCACAATTCCCCCTACTTTTTGAAGCACTGAAAAGTGCCTTTTTATGCAAGAAAATGCCCCCTCACGAACGTGTACTGTGTCCCTTTCACCTGATGAGAACCTGTTTTAGGTAATACCAATTAGTGCTCTTCCTTATATGCAATTTTTCACCCAAAAATGCCCCCCACGTGTTGTGTCCTTCCATCTGAGAGCCCGTTTCATGTAATACAAAGTGCCCCTCGCCTTCTTGAAAGTGCCCTTTCTTGAATCACTGCCCCCTTTTACCCAAGGAGAGCGCTTCTAAAGAATTTGTTCTGTGCCCCTTTCACTTGCGAAGGATCTGTTTTATGGTCACCATGACGAGTGCCCTTTGAAACAAGAAAACAATATTTTCATTTCTATAATATACCTCTGAAGGAAATCCTGTGTGCATTAAGTTTAATAATTCATGTGAGTGGGGTATATAAGCAGGTTCGTACAGATGGAGGGGGGGGGGGGCTTGAAGGACTCTTGCCCATAGGCGGTGGGGGACCTGTCCCCCCTAAATTTGAGGTGGGGGACAGTCCCCCCTCCTAAATTTTTTGAGAATCTTTTTTTTTGCTCGTCAATTTTTTTTCCTGCGTCCCCCCTAAATTCAGGTAGACCCCCCCCTTAAAATTGTTGTGCCCCCCAACCTTTTTTTTTGCTGGAAATTTTTGTGGTCCCTTCTAAGATTTAGGTGGATAAATTCAGGTGGACCCCCCTAAATTTTTTGCCTTCCGCCAAAAAATTTTGATATTTGTTTTTAAAATGTCAACATTTTGCTTGCTCGCAACTTTTTAAAAATTTCACATAAAACAGCATTTTCCCTGTGCCCCCCACTTTCAAGCAACTTCAATCCGCTGCTCCTATTTGTATGTTTATAGCTTCTCTTTTTGCAACCAATTTTAATACGTCATGAATTTGGGTTGTGATAATAATTTTTTTTTTTTCAATTGGACTTGGAAAAAAAAACCTTTTCCATCTTCATCACGTGGTTCTTAAGTCTTCAATGTTGAATAGTTGGATTTCTTGAATGAAAACATCTGTTACACCAGTCCTGCAGATTGAAAAAAATAGAGAAAGAAAATCATTTAAATTGTCATGATTTATAAAACAAATGTTTTAAGAAAAGTGAGACTATGCATAGGTATATATATGTTTCTTCAACACATACCATAGGAAATCTTACTTCTAATTATAAAGTTGTACTTCTATAAAGCATATCACTTAAACATGTTCTCTGCAGTTTACATACCACTCTCCATTCTAACTACATGTACTCTTCGAAAAAATGACAGAGATTTCTTGTAAATAACATATGTAAATTATATGAATAGTCAGAATTAAAGTTGATATGTTTTGTTGCACAGAATATTTTGATCTGTAATTAAAAACGACACTAACTATAATCTAGAAACAAAATTGAAATGGGTTTTTCAAAGGCAGGTCTATTTGTTGCCAAAAAAATGTGAACAACCTCCATTATCAAAAATAATCACCAACTAACTCACTCACTCATATAACTGCTGTAGTTTGTATTTCTCTCTGTGGTCCAGGCACTGTTCTATTAGGCCTACTTCACCAATTATTTATCATCAATCACCTCCATGGAAATTGTCAAATTGCATCATCCTATTAGACAAAATGTAAAACCAAAAAAAAATCGTAAATTTACAAATATGAAATATGAATATCACACTAAAGAATGAATAAAATGAATTTTATAAAATATAACTCATGAAAAATAAATATTGCTTTGTTTATAAACAAATAGGAAATAAAAAGGCAATTTAATTACTAGTAGATCAAGGACATGTCATAATTTTATAAATTTGCCCAAAGTACATAACTTTTGACATTGGTTCTATTTTAGACTCGAGAGCCTGTATATTTAAGAAGTGTATGTTCCGTACAGATCCTACCTCTTTGTGGCTCAGGTTATTTTTATTTAATGTAAACATGGTTAACATTCAATGCATGTAATGTATCTGTAATTTTGAATGGGTTAGTTTAACTTTTATACCTGGATGAGAATCTGCAAAATGATGCATGCACTTATGATCATCATCTTGAACCATATAGGTAGACCTCTATACTGTTTTTCTTGTCCTTCAAACTCAACCTGTTTTTCTTTTTCTTCAAACTCAACCTGTTTGTGAAAGAAAAGAGAGTACAAAAATAAGAAGTGATATTTTTCATGGCCGTATGTATAGGGGAGGGATTTGGGTAAGAGATGAAATGTGAAAGCCTTCATCAAAAAAAGAATTGCATGACATCCTTCAATTTTATTTTAGAAAATGCACAAAACGGCCATAGGTAATATTGGTTACTTCTGGCCCTCGCTTTCTGAATTTTACATGTAGGTTTCTCTAAATTTTTTCAAATGTCTGCCCTCCCCCCAAAAAGAAACATCTGCATCTTTTTATTTCCGAATCTTATTTTATTTGACTTTAACATAATTTCATCTCATGCACTAGGTCTAGATCTATTTGTAAGAAAGTATAGATCTAGTCCAAGACTCAGAGCTGTGCAACAGCATTCGCGTATCTAAATTACTCGTAGGTCTAGATCTAGATAGAACCGATGGACTCTCGATCTATCTAGACCTAGAAAGTAAAGCTTTGGTTCTAAACTGAGATCTAGGCCTATATGGATTTGATGTCTTTTATTCCTGGCTAAAAGTTTAAACTTCATTGCCATTATTGACCAAGATTAGATCTAGTCCTTGGTCCTGTAGTAGCGACGTATTTCCCTACCCCACCCCCAATCTATAATTGTGACGTCACCTGCCATGCTGCGGCGGATTTGACTGATATGGCTGACTGGCAGAACTTGAACTAGGACAACGCTCCTCAGATGTCATATTTTGCCTGGTGAGTTTGTCGATCCCACCCCCATTTTTATTAATTATTATAATCATCGAGCAGTGGTGTTCATTTACTGACCCCAGCTGCTTTATTGGCGTCATGGACAATTCGTAATTTTTGCAATTATTTTCGGGGACCCACATTGGGTTTTGAGTGCTTCACTGCATCACCGCAAGTAGGCCGGAGACAGGGAGGATTGCGCCGTGCGGTAGGGATCCGCGCGGGCCGTTCAACCGAGGGCATCCGGACTTGCCGGCATTGGAGACCTCTCGGGGCGGTGTTTAGAGTAAGTTTTGAAGTTTTTATTTTTAGATTCTTTTCTGGTGATTTCGATTATTGTTTTTATAATTTTACAGTTTAGAATTTAGATTTCACAGAGCCTTTGTTTTTAGTGCAATCTGATTGAGGATTGAAGTGATTTTGGTGGATTTTGTGGTGATTGTTTTGTGAGTGGGTGTGATTGTTTTTGACTGCGGATTATCTCCTGTCAATTTAGGAGAGGGGAGGGGGTGACTATCGTCATCAACTTAAACATTTTGAAATATAATTTTGGAAATTAATACAGCTTTTTAGAATTTTAGGTCATATTGCGGTGTCTCGAATTCACTTGGGTTAGACCGATATCGGAATCGGTGACCAAGATTTTCGGGCTTAGTCTTCACCGCAGACCTTGATCAATTATTAATTGGGATTCAAATATTAAATTCTGGTACTTTTTAGGGGTTTTACAGACTATTATTGGGTAACTTAAATTAATCGAAGTGTGTTTGCGGAGTGATTGGACTAGTGCATTTGTGTAGTCTTGGTTTTAGACTTTATTAATCATTTAATACAATTTAGGTTATTTAGATTTAGATCTGGTTAAACCGGGGAATTATTTATAGAATATTGACATTGCCTTTTTCGGAAGGAATTATCGGTGTTTTTTGCATGACTGTGTAGCCTGGCAGTGGTTTGAATTACTTCCGATGGGTTGGGACCCAGAAGTAGTTTAGACTGGACTGAGGCCAGCATAGTTATCGTTGTTTCACTGATTATTTGTCGGTGGCTAAAGTTTTAGGTTGTGTTCCCGTCGGACGGTGTGGCCAGGAGCAACCTACTGCTGAAGCGGTTAAACTTTGTCGATATTTTGACAATTGTTCTTTGGAATAATTAGATCTGGGCCTAGTTAATTTCTAATTTAGGGTGTTAGTTTTATTTATAGGCTTTTCTATTATTTTGCGGTGTGTTTTATTAAAGGTGATTGTGTGTATGCTTGGGTGAAACTAACTCGCGGAAGTTGCGCGTCGGCTTTGTGCAAAGCTGCGCCGTGCAATCGTCGCAAATAATAGTCTGATCAGAATAATCACGTTAATACCTACGTGTTTAACAGCATTTAAATCAACTGGCAAGCTGACATTAAATCAGGCCAGTGTTAGCCTTGATAAAGGCTTGATGATTTATTAACAATTGTTTTATTGATTGAATTATTACTAATAGTGTTCAACCAACACATAGCAACATTGTTGCAATTAACTGGCAAACCAAACGGTATAATCAGGCCAGTGTTAGCCTTGATTTAGGCTTGGGGATTTATAATCGGGACAATTATCAATCCGGTTTAAAATAATTATTGTTTTATCAATTATCGATTGGGATATTACTTTAATTACTTGTACAAAATATTTACAGGGCTGAACTAGTGCCTTTTGGGTATTAATATTTCACATTACAATTTGCTAGTTTAGGCCCAAGACTTTTGGAATATTTACTGGACATTTTTTGAGTAATAATTTTGGGAATTCAATTATAAGTTTTTTGTATAACAGAGGGATAACTCAATCACGGTTTGAGCCCTCAGTTTACAGCCGGACAATCGGTAATTTATTGTCGGGTATTCGAACCCGAATAACTTGCCTAAGTTTGGAATTTTATAGATAGCAAATTTAAACCTGCATAATTATCTCATTGTTTTAATAAATGAATGATAATCTTAACCAACAGTTTCTGATTGAAGTACAGGGCAGGTTAAGGATATTAAGGATTCTGTTACGAGCATACCGTGCTAGAGTTCTTAATAGGCAGGAGGTAATTCAAGCATTGGTGTACCTTCTACTCCAACAATAGTGGTTGCTGTTAATTGATTTTCTTTGGGTAAATTCGGTTGAGTTTGCAGTGATCACTGTTAATTGATTTTCTTTGGGTAAATTCGGTGGGCTTTGCAGTAGCCCACAACATGGCTGAATCGGACCATATACCGATTAATTCGTGCTCTCTTTTGGAGATAGCGACCGTGCCCGGTATGACTACAGCGGGTCTCGCGGTCATTGCGGAAACCCGGACGCATGATGGGGTAATTACCCCAGATCTATTTGCGTCTGTGCCAAGCCTGGGAAGTGTCCAGGTGGAAAGGTTTGATTTTTCCATTCCGGCTGTGCCGACCACAGCTACAAGCGGAGACACTCCGCCTCAACCAGCTGAAAGTTCAGCAGGGTTTCTAACTATCCCGGAACCTAATCCGGTGGTAGCTAATACTCCTAGTGGATCCTCCAATCAGCATGCACTTCCACTTGACTTACACTCACCTCCTGAACATACCAGAGGTGGTAGGTTATCAAGTTTCAACAGTGCCATAGCTGCTGATGTATTACAGGCCAGCGTTAGGCAGAGCTCCTTCCTGAGACGGGACAATCCCTTTTCAGGTGACAACTTCGGATCCATGCAGAGTTCGTCAGTACCTCAGAATGAGAGGCCTGATCTTCCTCCGGTGGAAGATTTCCCCCACTATGCTAATTCGGGGCATTCACCGCCTTATCTGGATGTTCAAGCGGTGCCTTCAAGTGCCCCAGTCTTCGGGCGTATGCCCCAACCAGCAAGTGCTAGACTTCGCTCACGGGCAGGCATATTCTTTCAAGAATTGCCAAAAGGCCTTTCTTTTGACGGCAATACAAAATGGGACCCATTCTTTCGGAAGTTCACACTTCTAGCAGCAGATCAAGAATGGGATGGCCAGGAAAGCTTGGCCTATCTCTGTTGGTGCCTTGAGGGCAAAGCTCTTGCTTACTATGATAGATTGGCCGCACAGAATCCAGCTATGGATTTCACTGTTGCCATCCGGAAGATGGCTGCTCGGTTCAACTTTTCAGAACTACCTGAGTCCTCCCAATTAAAATTTATGGCTGCCAAACAGGAGGCCAGTGAGTCTTTGGAGGAGTGGGTGGATCGCCTTCAAGATCTTGCAGTTCGCGCATTCCCGGGTAGTCCGGAGAGTTTTCTCCAGCAGCAGCTTGTACTTCGCATGTGCCAAGGTGCATATGATCATAATGCGGGGTACCAAGCCCTGAATCACCGACCCAAGTCGGTGGAGTCGGCAGCTGAGGCAATCCGTTGGGCCCAGCATTCTCATAACGCTGTGTTTGGCCGATCAAAGCCTGCAAGAGTGGCCGCAACTCGTGCAGGTAATCCCTGTAAGCGGATGGTAAATCAGGTCCATCCAATTCCTAGCTATCCGCAGAGCAATACAGGGAATGCCCTTCCAAAATCTACATGTACTGGTACAAGAACTAACCAGTTCAACCCCATTGGCATGGGGAATCTGGTCGAACGACTGGATGGGTATGAAGGCCGACTGGATGTGATCTCCAGTAGTGTGGCCAAGCTCTGCGAATCCATCAAGGCAATGAAGACGTGTCTTTCCGGAGACCATTCACTGAGGAATAAAACGCCCTCGGTTTCTTTCCTTGACCTTGAGGGAAACGATGTGGGGTCGGGAATGATGGCCGAATCTCGACCCAGGAACAGATCGGCCAATCTGGGTCAAGAATAGATCCGGCTACACCAGCAAGCGACGAACAGGGTATTGATGCTGTGGCTGAAGTATCACTATGGTGCACAAGCCCCGGCAATCCTGAAGAACATACGCTTGCCGGCGACTTAATTGATCTCGAGACAGATCTGGGAGATCCCATAGACTTTGAGACAGATCCTGGAGACCTCATAGATCTCCAAACAGATCTGAACGATCTCATAGATCTCAATACAGATCTTGGTGATCTAATAGATCTCTCAACAGTTCTCGAATCAGTCCCACTGGTTACTCTGAACCAGAGTATACAAGCCGGTGAATCTTCGGCGAATCCGTCAGAGAATGAACTGGAGGCGGATCCAGAGGACGTAATTGTCTGCCGCCTTAGTACCAGTTCCATGGCCTCTATACCTATGTCATCAGGAGGCCATTCCGGAGACTCCGGAAGTGAAGACTTGGAGGAATTTCCTCTAAGCCTGCCTAATATTGTAGGGCAGGAACAAAGCTGTATGCTTAGCCCAGAAACTCCTGGGTCCGCCCCACAAAACCTGGATGCGGTTTCCCAGGATAGGCCGCTCATTAAGCATAAGAACATGGCTTTGGAGCTGTTAGGTCAAGCTGACCCATTGATACAGCTAGTATTCTGTAATCCAGGATCAGCCCATACTGCTATAGCCAATATGCATTCGTCCTGCATTTCAGCAGGAGTCCCTTCTTGGAAGGGGCAGCCAGAGGCACTGCCTGACACCCGGCAGAGGAGGCTATGGGATCCTGGAATTAGCAGATTTCCCGAGACGAAATCCTTGGGAAACCCTGACATGGATCGGGGATTGCTTCGGAGATAGATTATCTCTGAGGAAAATACCCGGAGATTGTCCGGGAGACTCGGAGCAACGCTATCGGGCGTTGTGATCTGGTCATTAGGGCAACCGCCTAGATAAAGTTAGGTTTTTGGTTTTTGGCGGTCGATTAAATATTGCCCATTAGAGAATTCTCCCTTCTTTGAAGGAATGTTTAGGCGAAAATAATATTCATTCGCCAAATTCCCAATGTGTTTTGGCCATTTTTGGATACTAAATTGGTGTTGTTTTGGTGTTCAAATTTAATGTTATATGGCCTATTGGATCGTTTTGATCCACATTTGTTTTAAGTTTTTGGACCCTGTGTTCTTGGGGAAGGTTTTTTTTTAAAAAAAAAAATTTTTTTTTTAGTGCTCTCCAGTGGAAATTAATGGAGGGTACAACGGGAAATAGTCGCTCCAAATTGGGTTTGAATTTTGTCCACATTTTTAATTATTTGGAAAATATGACCAAAATTTTTCAAAACGGGGGGGGGGCCTGTAGTAGCGACGTATTTCCCTACCCCACCCCCAATCTATAATTGTGACGTCACCTGCCATGCTGCGGCGGATTTGACTGATATGGCTGACTGGCAGAACTTGAACTAGGACAACGCTCCTCAGATGTCATATTTTGCCTGGTGAGTTTGTCGATCCCACCCCCATTTTTATTAATTATTATAATCATCGAGCAGTGGTGTTCATTTACTGACCCCAGCTGCTTTAGTCCACTGACACTGACAGGCATACTCGTACATGTAAATGGAGTCGTTTAGGCCCAGACCTAGAGGCCTAAATTACAGACCTAGATCATAAGCCCTGGGCCTGGGGTAAGTGTCGCGGGTTGGGAAAGTATAATTTAGATGACTCGATTTGAATTAGGTTGGCCTAGAATTAGAAACCATCGATGAATAAAAGTGAAGTACCGCAGGCCTAGATCTAAGTCTAAAATAATATTAATAAGAAGCAACAGTAACACTAGGCCTAGATCCTCTGTTAACCAAGTTAGAAATTAGATCTAACGTTAGGCCTATCTAGATCTAGCCTATTGATAATAAGACAAACATGCATGCAGAGCAGCATATTATTTCGTATACAGGAATAACCGTCGTTTCTGGGGATTTATTCAACAATTTCTGACATTTTTTTTACTATTCGTGAGTGAGCCAACGGCCAACACAGTTCAGCGGAACAACCAAAATAGAGAGACTGAAGCTTTTGGTCTAGGAGTCTAACTATAGACCCTATTTATAAATAACAATAAGTTAAAATGGGTGGGGGCTAAATGAAGAAGCCTGAAGTTATGCAAAATAAATTTGATATCTGAAACTGAAAGTGAGGATTGACACAATGACAGGCAATATATCTTCATCCACACTCCACTTCACAGTTTATTCCTGACTGGGTTTCGATCTACTGAAGATAGATGCAGATCTCCCTCTAGATCTAACGTTACAGTGTACAAAAAGAAGCTTCATTCTTCTTGCTTTAATCAATCGTGGGTTGGTCCTTGTTAATTGGTGAAAAGGTGAACCAAACCGGCCCGAAATTCTCTCGATGCCCAATCGGCTAGGAGCCCGTACAAAATACATGTGGTTAACACAGCGGCATAACCGCAACACTGCAAGCAACATACAGGCTGCACTGGGCGACGATGACAATCTAACTTCAATTTCAAAGACCAAATTCTGCTTTCCTTTAACAGAAGAATGATAGTAAACTCTATAATTTGGTAGAGTAATAACCTAAGATCACAAAATACAGTGTGAAATTTGTAAATAGTCCACTGAATTCATGTGGTTATATCAATTTATACGTACTCACCGGAGTGTTCGTAGGTCCATTTTTGTGTGGAAAGAAAAGTTTCAGAATGAATAAATTAGATGACGTAATGAGGTCAAATGAATAATTACTTCTGTAACACGATACCACTAGTATCGATGACAAAGAATCGGGGAAATCGCGTATTAATGACGCTCTTAGCCAATGACAAGGCCGGAATATGAATATATTTACGCTCATGAATGTCAATGGGGGCTTATTTTTGTCTTCAAATGATCGCGGTAGGCGGAGTCTAATCTGATTTGTTTTGTGCTGAACGCGCGCGCAGCTTTCGGTCTAGTAATATATTATAAGGTCTTTGGTATAATCATTGCTTTGTATGTCGGGCCCGACGCTTGACCCGAATCCTGTGCTTATTTCTCAGCAATTACACAATTTCTTCTAGAATCCTTTGGCAGTTTTTATTGGCACATATGTTTTATTTATACAAACAGACACTTTGGTAGTCATCTCATTTTGATATCGTTACTAAAACTGGCATTTACCTTTAACATAACATCTTATTTCATTTTGTATACAATTTATGGGAAAAGGTTGTTTGAGTCGTTACCATGGTGTTTTATTGTCCACTCTGCAGATAGTCTATATGGCCACAAAGAAAGGGGCATTTTCTTTTTTTTTCTTCATAAATTCGGTTGTGATACTTAGAAAGCCATTGGATAATTAGCAAAGTTTTCTCTGGAGTGAAGTTGGTTTCACCACGGTGGAAAACAAAATGAACATACTGGTAAGCATTTGGCAATAATCCAGTCAACATATTTTACAATTTTGGTTTTGTGGTGTCATTCAAACAGTTCCACGATTGGTCATGTGATATGAATTTAATAAGAATTCATTTTCTCAGAAAGATGACATTGAATTTACTTGTGCATTCATTATACAGTGCGTCCCACAAAAAACGAAACCAAGATTTATCGATGATTCATCATAACCTAATCACAAATACAATAGACAAATGACCTACCATTGTAAAGCTTAGAATCTCCTCTTTCGTCTGAAATTACGTAGATTATTTTTCATTCACGCATGAGTGAGCAAAGACGATTTGAAGAGGGGATACCAAAAACTCATTTGGCGGGCTCTATCTGGGTTTCAAAAAGAAAACCACATTTTTAAAAATTTCAATATCAGCTCTTTAATATGACACCTCAATTACAGAAAATGGTCAAGAAATAACAGAGTTATGGTTATTTGAAATAAGGCTTGAATTTCAATAATTTTATAAAATTAACAGGTTCTACAGGCTAGCGTTCAAACTCACTTGACACTCCGTTTTGTTGACGATCAGCCACGCATATAGTCTTTTGTTAACCATGCGATAGCTTCTGTGGGAAACCGATGAAAACACGTTTATTTAATGAAATTATGGAAATACAAGCGTTGTTTCGAGGGAACATAACTTTTTTACTTCTTGACCATTCTTTGTGATTAAGGTATCAAATAAAAGAGCAGATATTGAACTTTTTAGGCATGTGATTATTTTTTTGAAATTCAGATACCCCCCGTCAATTGAGTATTTGGTATCCTTTCTTCAAATTATTTTTGCTCACTCATGCGTGAATGAGGAATAATCTAAGTAATACTAGATGAAAGAGGAGATGTGGAGCGTTGAGGCCCAGTGGATTAGTCTTCTGACTTTGAAACAGAGGGTCATGAGTTCGAATCCCAGCCATGGCGTAATTCCCTTCAGCAAGAAATTTATCCACATTGTGCTTCACTCAACCCAGGTGAGGTGAATGGGTACCCGGCAGGATTAATTCCTTGAATGCATGAGCGCTGAAAGGCAGCTCGAGCTAAAGCCGGGGTAATGATGATATGATAACATCGCGCCTCGGAATAGAATATTTCTAGATAGATGTCGCTATATAAATGCCTATTATTATTTTTATTCTAAGCTTTACATTGGTAGGCCTAGGTCATTTATCTGTTGTATTTGTGATTTATTTATGATAAATCATCGCTTAATCTTGGTTTTGTTTTTTTGGGACGCACTGTATTATAAGACACATCAAATTCGTGCCTGCTTCTATATGAAATATGTTCAGTTATGAACCAATAAAATGACCAATACCTTCTAGCCATTTTATGGTTAAGAGAGAACAATAAAAAAAAGGAAAATGAAGAAGGGGGAAAAGGGAAGTCTGATTCTTGTAACTGTGTTACCGCTGTTATACAGTTGAGAATTAAGAAAAATTACGTCACAATTAGATTGTCTGATCTTGCCCCTTTATCCTTAAGCTTGCACCGTACCCCCTTTTAGAAAAAAAAACACACGCACCCCCCCCCCCACACACAAGGATAATTTACATGGGACCAAAGGCCACAGGACAATGTATCATAAAACCTTAGTGGCAAGTAATGATCTACTAACATTGAGAGTTTGATTTGTGTAATTTGTCTAGTATATCAGGGATTTGATTCTAAGCCAGTGAAATAGAAACCACTCTTCCTGTCATTACCACCATCATGTGCTCCAAGTAAGTCCTTGACTTTTTGAAGGCAAGTAAATATTTAATTTCGCTCCTTTCGATGGCGAATTATAATTGCTCTTTTGTTTCCTGTAATATTGCTGTTAAATTTTTATTATAAATACCCTGGCCTTGTTGTGAACATGACATTTTTTTTCAACTAGTGATACTTAAAGGATAAGTCCACCCCAACAAAAAATTGATTTGAATAAAAAGAGAAAAATGTAACAAGCATAACACTGAAAATTTCATCAAAATCGTATGAAAAATCAGAAAGTTAAACATTTTAAAGTTTTGCTTAATTTCACGAAACAGTTATATGCACATCCAGGTGGGTATGCAAATGAGTCTTCTGACGTCATCTTCCCACTGTTTCTTTTGTATTTTATTATATGAAATAGGGAATATTCTATTTTTTCTCCTCATTGTCAAGTGAAACTACGATTAATTCCTCCCTGAACATGTGTGATGAGCATTGTTAATACTTTGTGTGATTCAGTCAAGTTGGTCCTTAACTGTCAAATATATATTTAAAAAAAATGAAATATTGTATACTTAAAAAAACAACAAAACTAATAATGAGTGAGGGACATCAACTGTCTCATTTGAGTTACACATATAACTGTTTTGTGAAAAATAAACCAAACTTAAAAATGTCATAAATTTGTTATTTTACATCCGAATTTGACTTATTAGATTTTCAGCGTTATGCTAGTTTGATTTTTCTCTTTTTATTCAAATCAACATTTTTCTGAGGTGTATTAGACCTTTAAAATCGCATTTACATCGTATTCTGTCATGTCATACCCACACGAGTTGGTTTCTATTTTCTAATTGGAAATGATACTACTAATTCATATTGTGGCCATTTGTTTGTTTTCTGTTTTTCCCCTTTGGAAAGATATACATTCTGACATAATTATGTACACTCTAATAAATGAAATGTAAAAAATCAACAATAAAGTTGGAGGAGTGATAACCTTTTCTAAATCTTGCATTCGCCACTTCAAATGGTTCAACCCAACACTTACATTGTTGGATTCAAGCTTCATGCAAGGTTGAATATATCATTTGGAATAGGTTGTCACCTATCACTCTTCCAACCTTTCAATTGCTGATTCAACATTTCATTTTTTCCATGATGACATCGACTTGAAATACATAGTAAATGGTAACGTTAACTAGATATCTGAAACACTTTTGTATATTTCAAAACAAATTATGATGAATGTCTTCCAATGAATGACCAACAAAACAATAATCCTTGGATAACAAGGGAATATACACACACTTTACCTCACGTTGAGTAGCGTACTGTTCTTTTTGGGGACCATGCGCAAACCAAGACAGGTCAAAAGAGATTATTTTTTCTAATATGATTAATAATACCGTTCGAAATAACATATCGACATGCATGAATTAATTCTTGAATCCAAACAAATAACAGAATAAAGAAGATTCTCTCAAGTTCGGGATGAAATTAACAGAGCTTTGTCATTTCGTTAATGAATTTCTTTATTTTTATTAGGATAACATTGGTCTTTCAAAATATAAATTCTGCTAAAAAATATCTCCTTCAAGAGATATCGTGAAACGCATAATAATCAATCCATTTTCCATGCCTATAAAAAATTGTTGGATTATTTACACTATTTCCAGCATAAAATGGTATTGAAGTTGTAAAAAGCAAGTTAGGATATCAGTGGATTATCTTTGATTTTCAATTGTTGTATTAGTAGCCTAATTATGTCTTGGCCAACAAAAATGAAAGTTGCATATTTCACCTACTCATGAAAACAGGAAATAAAATCAACAATTCCCGGCCATTGACCGTATTGCCATTTCTATACTAAAAATCTATTAAAAACACATATAAATAGAGATGATTTTTTTAAAGAAACATTATATTTACTTGAAAATCATGTTGGATTTAGGCACGGTCACTCAATAGATGTATCAATGATTAATCTCATTCATAAAACTAATAAAGCCATAACAGTACTGCATTAACTATTAGACCTAACTAAAGCATTTGCTGTGAACGATTATTAAATTTCACTAAAATGATTGGACAATCATAAGACAAGTGGCACTCTTGAAACTCTTTACTAGCTATCTCACTATCTTAAATACTTCAATGTTTTTCATCACAAAACAGTGCGGCGTACCGCAAGGCTTCATTCTCGGCCATCTTCTCTTTTTATTATCAACGATTTACCACATCCATTCAAAGTTTACACAACATGTTATTCAATTATACACACGAAAATCAACTTGTGAATATTAGTAATTGGATAGAAGCGAATACGCTGTTCTAAACATAAACAAAGCATAATTACTTGGCACTCTATCCACCACCACCAATTATTCAAGTAGAGAATATAGGAATATAGAAATAGGAAAAAACTACTTTACCAATTTTTTTACGTATTTTCATAAATGACGAACTTTCCTGGAACAACCTATTTATATGTAAAACAGTGCCATAAATATTCACACTTAGTATTGATTTCAGTTTCTTCCCCCAAATCTTAAAACTGTTATACCATTCCTCGTATTATTTCCTGTCATCTATTCTGTCACTGTTTGCTATTTCACAGACATATATTGTATGGATTCCAGAAACGAGGTGTCCGGTTGAAAATTAAATATTGAAAGTTACTTTTTACAAATATTAAGCAACAGCTGTAAAGTTCATAGAGTAAACAGCGTTCTATAAAAAAAATCAAACAACGTTTGTCCATGTGTAGATGTCTGTCCATGTCTTATAACGTTGTAGCCCTTGTTATATGGGGATCTAATGAATATGATCAAAATGGCTATTTATCAAAATAGAACCGCTTTACACTGCCACTACTTCGCATACCATTCTGCGCTCAGTATTGTATTCCAATCACCGACATTTCATCATGTTCTTAGCCGCATTCCTTAAAGGCGCATTGGTGATGACGTAAACAATGATATTCCACCAACATGCGCATATATCTACTCCTAACGCGAAGGAATAAAATTCACGCGAGACGCGTGCAGACCCACCGGTAGATTGGAGGATAAAATAGGTAGTTATCGGCACCCAAGATGCGTAGAACGCTATTGTCATGGCAACAATCGTGCGTAAGGATTTAAGTTGAGCGGAATGGCGAGACAACATGGCTGCGAAATTGGTTTTAGCGTTGTCACGTTGTTGGACAGTAGTACTGCTGCCGGTTGTTGTGGCTGTATCGGAGCGACATCTATGAGGAGCATCAAGTCGTGCGGAGATCGTGGATATCCCGTCCGGAGTCTGCTGCGATGATCTGATATCAACAGTGACGTCAGAACGAGAACTCTGTAAGTTGCTTATGCCCAACGTTTTAGCATTGGTGTCAACCATGTCAACGGTCAGATGCGAAATCGGCATAGTATGTGTAATGCGAATAATAGAATCTTCCAACCTACTCCCCCATGGAGACCTTGCATCAGCGTGAGCTTCTGTCGTGTGTACTGCCGGATTTTCTTGCACTTCTCGATGAAACATCAGCCTGTTACATGATATGTTTAAACAAGAACTTCTTTGGTCAGACCGGCATGGACCCAATGTAGGGGCTTCCGCATGGGGGATTGAAGGAGTTTGAGGTGACCGGTCGAGGTTTAGATTACGGCTAGGCAAAATGTTTCCGGAGCAAGAGATGCCGATACTGCTTCCAAGTGTTGGACAATTCATCATGTCCACCGGTATCTCCAATCTTTCTAGATGTTGGCCAACAGACTCGACGTTGGCTTCCGGTAAATCAGGCCTCCGTTGAATGGGTCCGGGAGAATGTTGAATGCTGCTTTGGTAAGATGCTGTAGTATTTGAACGAGGACGGAATGGACTTGATGGAACTGCGTCACTTGCGCCATTGTGACTCTTGGGAATGACGCGGTGGCGTTGTCGGATGGCTGCGCGCATCATGCATACGTTTGCTGCCGTTGAAATCAGCAGAGGGACTGCTATGAAGACAAGTAAAACACCAACCCAGGCCAGGTCGGAGCCGTGGATCTGAAACGGATTCCCCGCGCACCTGGCGGTATTCGACTGGAAGAGGGGGAACCCTTCGATCGGTAAGATGGGTATCATTGGTAGGAAAGACAAGAAGAGCAACGAACCCAATCCGATCCTTGCTCTTCGAGGCGTCACAATGGTCGGGTATCGCAGAGGCCAATTGATCATAAGACATCGGTCTACGCTGATGCTGCAAAGAACCCAAGCTGACTGATAGAGGAATAGAAAGTGTCCGCGCAGGAGGAGAGCGCAGGAGATCTGATCAAGAGGCCACATATCCCTCGGGCCCATGATGATCCCGTAAACCGCACCACAAACCCCTGCACACATATTCA
The DNA here is from genome assembly GCF_018143015.1 of Lytechinus variegatus. Classification (NCBI taxonomy): domain Eukaryota; kingdom Metazoa; phylum Echinodermata; class Echinoidea; order Temnopleuroida; family Toxopneustidae; genus Lytechinus; species Lytechinus variegatus. Next base: position 2,356,722 of record NC_054747.1, on the reverse strand, counting down.
CCAAAGCAAGAGCCTGGTAGAAGAACACGGTTGTGGTGTCGAACAGATCTTTGTTTCTCTTGAGCAGTATTAGAATGAAGGTATTACACGAGACAACAAGAATAGCCAAAATGGCATATGCCAAATATTGGACAACTTGGCGAGACAAGGACGCATTGGTTATAGGAACACCAGTCGGATCCAAAGTTAGCATGGTCATTGTTTCGTTGCCAAATTTATATTCTTCCATCATTGAATAGACCCACCTAACCTACCGTTCTTTCTGGTCTACAGATATCAATTTTAAGGATGTTAGATTTGCAGATTCCTCATGAGCTAAAAGTGGCCCGTGAAGTAGCCAAGGTTTAAAGTTCAAAACCATCCCGGGGATAGAAGACCATTTCAATTTTTCTACCGTAGTATCGCAGCGTTGAAATCCTTTTTGATGAAAGAGGAAATCAGTTATATTCCACGTTTAAAATAAAGTAATGCTAAAAAAACAGTCTTAGTAAAGGCACCCGTCCTATTGCCAACTTAGTTTCCAGACCCGTATATGTTCCGTGATATCCTCTGACCTGTAAAAAGTTAGACAATACTCCACAACTTGTAGCAAAGTTATCTCAGTCATTCAAAGCTAAGTTAACATTAATCATAAACAAAGTATGTGTTGCTAAGGGGACATTAATGCCTTATACTTCAGGTACTATTTCGTAGTAATAATCACGAATGGACTGTTCGACTTGCAGTATATAGTGTATAACACATGAAGTCTGAAGAAGTGAAGTATTGTAAAGCTCCACAGTTCTGAACTAAAAGGATTGTCCATGTTTAATGTCGAGAAGATCAACAATAACTAAAATTCATTTCCTCTCACATGTCTAAGATCAAATTCTCTAGAAGAAGGCACTGTTAATATCAGCCATACAAACTCTACGTATGAAGATGAAGTCGAATTCGTCCTTAATACCATGACAAAGATCACCAATGAAAACAGGGCTCATGTGTCTCATCTAAATTGCCTTGATTAAGATGCTGGTAGAAAACAAACAAAGCAATCTTCCATGCATTTGCTCTAGCTCTGGCATCACTAATCAATCCATTAACACCCAGCTGGCCTTGTAGGTTAACGCAAAGAAGGTAATCGATTGTACAAACTCTCCATCTTCATTATTGGTGATGACCGGTGACATTGATTTAGGCGAAGAAATTAAAATAAAGTCTTGACGGGACGCTTTATGTGCTAGCTGGAAAACATATATATGTTTGTTTACTGTCAGATGCGAGATCAAACACCGAATGCAGATTCGTTTTATTCTAGCTGATGATGTTATTTATCTTTATAATTGTCTTTGTAATTCTACCAATTGATTAAGACGACGAAATGGGAAAAAATGAGAGGGAGGGGACGTTTTACGTGGCTAGCTGGAAAACACCATCTTTATTGTCAGATGGAAGTATCATTGAAATCACAAAGCAATGACACGTAATACAGATTGACATTCGTATTGATTGTTAATATTGTCATCATTGATATTCCCTTCAAACTTCAAATTCAAATCTTTATTTCCAGTTTCAACCAGATATACATTTGGATTAAAAATAAAGATATTACAAGACTTAAACAATATTGACATTCTACATTAATGTAGAATGTAAATATCAATATATATATATATATATATATATATATATATATATATAGGTACATGTATACATGCGTGCAATACAAAGATGAACGAAGTATTTGAAAATAAAGAGCATAAAAACTGGAAAATTATTAGCAAGACTAAAGCCATCGTCATGTGAGTCTTGAGGGTTTCATGCCAACATTATCGTCACTATTATCATTATTATTACTATTATGATTATTATCATCATCATCATTATCATCATCATCATCATATTCATCATCATCATCACCACCATCATCATCATCATTATCATCATCATCATCATCACCACCATCATCATCATCATCATCATCATCATCATCATCATCATCATCATCACCATCATCATCATCACCACCACCATCATCATCATCATCATCACCATCATCATCATCATCATCATCATCATCATCATCACCACCATCATCATCATCATCATCATCACCACCACCACCACCATCATCATCATCACCACCACCACCACCACCATCATCATCATCATCATCACCACCACCATCATCATCATCATCATCATCATCATCAGCACCATCATCATCATCATCATAATCATCATCATCATCATCATTATTTGAATCACGATGCATTGATTGTTTTTATCATTATCCTATAGTTTACAGGTCGTGGTGTGTGTTACAAATCATTCATTACCTCAGATTATGATAGAGAAGATAAACATATATTTCGCGTCCAGTTTATTTTCTTTTACACATACTCTCAAATGGTCACGTTCGTCCTATATTTCCTCTCTATTTTCTTTACTTGAAATAAGTTGTTTTTGTTCAGTGCAGTTACATTCGAACGTGTCTAGGGAAGAAGACAATCTTGTTTTTAACCTGAGGAAGTTGGTAACTATATATACCATGTCTATGTATGCTGTCTGAACATGATTTGTCAAAATAACCAATCGGTTGTATGCATAGGCGGATCCATGGGGGGGGGGGCGAAGGCCCCCCCCCCTCTAAAAAGGGGGAAAGCAAGAATAAAAAATAAAAAGAAGGAAAAAAGAGAGAAGAAAAAAAGGGGAAACATAAGAGGAGGAAGACAAGTGAATAAAATAAGAAAATAAGATGAGGGGAAGACTTGGAAAATAAGATTTTTTTTTATATCGCTATATGAAATTTTCACTCGCGCTTCGCACTCGCAATGCCTTTAAGGTGATTTACATAATTAAAATATCAAATTTTGAAGTCAACATGCAAAACATATTTCAGCTCCGAATTCGAACTTTCATTATTTTGATGATTTTTAAAAAGTGCTCTGTAAAAATTTACGTTAAATGGTCTGAATATTAACTTTTTCTGCTCGCGCTGCGACCTCGCAAATGCTCGCAAAATTTAATTTGTCAAATCCCTATCATTTTCCTGTTTTCATGAAGTTCTCAAAATATCTCTATTCAGGTCAGATTGTCAAAATGTATCAGTTTGATCGGTAATTTATGTAGGCCTATATCTCAATATCAATTCTATAGCAAACTGCTCAAAGTCCCCATTTCATGACAGTTAATAAAAAAATTCGGCTCGCAATTTGCGCTCGTATTGATTGTTGAAAATATATTAACTCATGCATCTTATTCATAATTACGAAAGTGCTTTAAATGTCCAGTATTCAGGCCGTAGTATTAACAGATTTCACGCTCTCATTAGGCTTATTAGATTAATAGATCGGATATCAATTTTATAATCAGATTGGCCCTTTTTTCATAATGGAATATCGACAAGCGATATGGCAAGGAATATGATTTTCATATGATGACATATGTCCCGGTCCTATGTCAAAACTAAAAGCAATAATGAAACATATCAGCTCTTTTTTTAACTAAGATCCATTTACACCTTACAATTTTCCTACAAAGTGCTTGAAATACGGCTTAAATTGACCCTTGTACAGGTCGGAGTATAGAATATTTCAAGCTCGCGCTTCGCGCTCGCTTTATTGATTTTTGTAATAAAATAGGTATTTAGAATGCCAAGATTCTAAGTAGAAATGCGCGCGCGTGTTTATTCAGATATGCAGCTTGTACTCTATTTAAATCATCCAATTTCACATCGCAATATCAAAAAATTTCTGCTCGCGCTTTGCGCTCGCATTATCAATGTAGGAAGATTCCCAATTACTCATCCTTTTCATGATTTACAAAACATGAAGAGGGTGTCCCATTGTTAGGTCTAAATCTCGAATTTTTCCGCTTCGCGCTCGCATCAAATGTTCAGTTATATACTTATCTTTTTACGATTACAAAACGTGCTTAGAACTTCCATTCTTCAGGTAGAAATGTCAAAATTTTCAGCTCGCGCTTCGCGCTCTCATTATTGGATTGTTGAAATATGTAGTGTCTTTGTGGCTAACTGCAAGCAGACCTAACAGATCAATTTTTGATCAGATCAAAACGTATATTAGAAATTTCTGCTCTCGCTTCGCGCTAGCAGTAATTATTTAGTTGGATACACATCTCGTTTATGATCACAAACATTGCCATGAATGCTTTAATCTTATAGGACAAAATGCATGAAATAATAAAATAGCACGCGCTTCGCTCTCGCATTATTTAAATGAGGTTACTATACAATTAGGTTGAATTATAAGAATGAAGCTTAGAAGTGACTATGAAGACAGCCCCTTCAAAGAAACAAACGAAAATCAACTTCGAGCAGCCGATCGGGGAAAATGTGGCTGAAAAAAATTCCGCCCCCCCCCCTATTGGCGAAGGCTCGATCCGCCCCAGTTGCATGATCGAAAACAATATCGAAATCAACAAATATTATGGTAGATTCTGACCTTTCATAATGTGAGGGATTTCGACCACATTATTGCTATCAATAGAAGCATTCACTTTCACAGATTCGAAAGAATTTAAAGTATAGGCATATAATAGGCATATTATGATTTTAACTGTCAATTTTGTTGATTGATTGAGAAGTGAAAGCGATGTGATAAAAATAATGGCACATTGATCATGCGGTTTTAGAACTTAGAAAGAGAGAGAGAGTGAAACTTGGAATGATATTTTCAAAGCCCCAATTGCGAAGGGCTACTCCACTGTACTGTAGGCTACTTCTTCAGTTCACATAGTTCTGAAGTGCACTCCAGAAGGTGTCTAATTATATCGAATGCAATAATCTTTCACTGAATAAAAATTCTTTAGTGTTAGGGTCCTGTCGCTCCAAGATGTCATCATTCTTTTGGGGAACGTTTCTGTGCTTCATATTTCTTCATATTTTAGGTAAGCTAAAACGTCTCTCCGTTGCACCAATTAATCGTGATTGATAAACAGTGGGCTCGTGAATCTTGGTAAAAATTACATTATTTTTTTTTTAGTTTTCGCAAATTACGTGCAATGAAGTCTCCTTTTATTAGTGTGTTGAAATTGAAATATTTGTTGGTACACAATAAAAATGTTTAAATTTACGAATAACGCTGTTTACTATATATGAATCGTACAGTTGTTCAAGCAGTTTAAACAAGAGTTTAAATCTTAAACAACAAAGTTTAATTCTTAATATTTGATTCTCAATAAATTAAGCATGGTTTTGACAACTACTGTGCGATTCACATAGCAAACAGCCGTGTTTAAAATTTCAAACAGCGTTTTTAATGTGTAGAAGGAGAAAGAAAAGAAATAATCATATTATTGGAAGCTACTAATTTCATGATGAAATTTAAAACCTGAAGTCTGTCTACCTTCAATAATAAATTGCATCAAAAATCATTACAATTTAGGGTTCATCTATTGAAACGTTAGGACTATAACATAGAATTGATTAAACCAAGGTTCCGTAACACAAAGACTAGCGATTAGTTACCCATCCATTTTACGATTTACAAAACATTAAAAGAGCGTCCTGTTCTTAGATCCAATTTATTTTTCGACTCGCGCTGCCGTCAATTGTTTAGTTATGTAACTCGAGTCCTGAAGAAGATACCGGTGATTCGACCTATTAGTGAGTGGACCTATGCAACGATACCAAATGACTGTTAGCCCGAATGGGTTTAGACAAAGTGATAGTGAACCGACTGAAGTTAGACCAAATGGAACATGGACGAAATGAGAGTAGACCCAGTGGTTATTAGACCAATTGGCTATTAGGCCAAAAGGTAATAGAAGTAATGATATTGGACAAAGTGGACATTGGACCAACTGAAAAAAATATACAATTAGACTAAATGATAACAAACAAAACGGCTATTAGACCAACTGGCTATTAGACGAGATGGTAATTAGACGAAATGGTTATAGAACTAAGGTGATAGTTGACTAACTAATGGTAGACGATGCGATAGTGGGGAAAAGGTAGTAGACGAAATGGCAATAAACCTATAAATATCCATACAAAGAGTAATCCTGATTTCCAAATAATTTCATTCTCTTTCTCGTGTCTCAAAATACTAAGTGAAAGCATATTTTATATCTTATCTGTAGCTCGAGTCCTGAAGAAAATACCGCTGTGACATTATGCGTTGCGACATGTGATATTATGCGTTGCGACATGTGATATTATGCGTTGACAATTTGCTGCGACATTATGCGTTGCGACATGTGACGTTATGTGTTAGAAAAACTACAACATTATGCGTCGGACGCTCTTGCATGGCAAAATGTCGCAATCTGCGACCATATGCGTTGGTGCGACATTATCGGTTGTAACAGGCCCCACACACCCACAAAAGTAAAATCTAATGAAGAAATAATTGTTGAGTGAATTTGCTGTTGATATAGCAAATTCACTCAACAATTATTTCTCTACTATTGGGAAAATCTAGCTGAGAAAATTGAGGAGCCAAATGTTAATTACCGAGAGTTCATGGGTCCATACATTAGTCAAACATTTTTCTTCCTGCCAATAACAAGTTCAGAAGTTAAAGAAATGTTATACACTCTTGATCAATCTAAAGCAAGTGGCTATGATGATATATCAGTTCGATTGTTGATATACGCTATGAATTGTATTTGCAAACCTCTTTCGCATATATTCAATCGATCATTTACCACAGGCATTTTTCCAGATAAATTAAAAGTTGCAAGAGTTATACCAGTTTTCAAAAAGGGAGATAAAGAATTACCTGGAAATTATAGACCAATATCAATTTTACCCGCGATTAGCAAAATATTTGAAAAACTAGTGAATGCACGATTGATGAAATTCATAGAAAATAATGAAATATTGTACAAACACCAATATGGTTTTAGAAATGGATACAGTACGAAACTTTCGCTGATAAATCTTATTAATCAAATTACAAGATATACTGATGAAGGAAAGGTGACAGTAGGAAGATTAATCGATTTTGCTAAAGCTTTTCATACGATTAATCATTCTATTCTCATTAAGAAACTAGAACAATATGGCATTCGAAGTATGACAGTAGAGTGTTTAATGATAATTTACGAAACAGAAAGCAATTTGTTAATTATGATGGTGTAAATTCCGAATACAGGTCAGTTTCATGCGGTATTCCACAAGGATCAGTTTTGGGTCCAACTTTGTTCTTGTTGTATATAAACGATTTGGCAAACTCATCAAATTATTTCAATTTTCGACTTTTTGCGGATGACTCGAATTTATTTCACACTTTCAATTGCGATAAACGACACATTGATTTATCAGAAATTAGTCTCAATTTAAACAATATCATAGCATGGTACAATGCCAACAAATTGTCAATCAATGTTACGAAAACTAAATATATGTTGTTTAAAAATAGACGAAAAAATATTTTGATATCAGGACAATTGTCACTGAAAGGAACTTTATTAGAGTGTGTTGAATCAACATTATTTCTTGGTATATGTATCGACAAAAACCTTACATGGAAGAAACAGGTTGACATTGTCTGCAATGTGCTAAGCAAAAAAATTGGAATACTTTATAGATTGAGGAATTATGTAACAAAGAGAATCTTAGTTATGTTATACAACTCATTTATTTTACCACATATAACGTATGGTCTGGAAGTATGGGGTGGGACGTGCAAAACAACCCTGAACCCTATATTATTACTACAAAAACGAATAGCTAGAATAATGACGTTCAACCATCATACTTACCACTCTGCTCCTTTATTTTATGATCTAAATATTCTCAATATTTTCAAACACTACCAATATTTGATAGGAGTATTTATGCACGATTTAATTAATAATCGGTTGCCACATAGTTTTATTGATTATTTTTCATTTATAGATCATCCTTACAATACAAGAAATAGAGAAAAGCGAAATGTTAATCTTGAGAAAAATAATACCAATTTGGGAAAAACAATCAATTTCATTTTCTGGTCCTACTTTATGGAATCTCCTGCCAAGTAATATTAGAAACACCCCCAGTCGTAAGACATTTAGCAAATCGTTAAAATTAATGCTACTGGAAGATTATAATTAATTTGATATGGTAAAATACTGCCTGAAAACAAATAATTCTATGTAAAGAATTCGTGAATAATTAAGACGTTTGTTTTTTTCTTGTAAATAGTGTAAATATGTTCACTGAAAATGATCGAAACTTTCTGCAACATTAATAAGTAGAATTAATATTGAATTAGTTGTACAATATTGAGATTTAGTTAAATTTATTGTTTAATCTATTAGTCAGGCAGCATATGTCATGATTTACCGGCTACTTCGACAAATTGGCTAAGTCTGATTTTTCACTTTTATGTGATTGGTGACATCACAAGGAACAACTTCCAACTTGGTGACAAATTTCTAATGGTCATCTTGACCATGTTAGGGGTCAAAATGTGGTCAATAGGGGTCAATTTTTTAAATTGCCCCAATTCTGTCAAATGACACATCAAATTGTTTGTCTTGTTATACTGAACAAAAAAGTGTACACAATCATATACTCTTGACCTCCCGTTAAAAAGTTATGACCGGAAATGTCAAAGGTCAATGAACTTTCGTTCAATGGCAAATTACACTGAAGGTGTTAAGAAAGCTCATTTTTTCCGTGTTTTTATGCATGTGTGTACTTTTTTATTTTCTATTTTGATAAGTCCATCGTCAGAAGTCCTTCTCCAGAAGATATAAAGGGTCAAGACAAGGTCAGGGAAAGGTCAAAAGGTCAACAAACTTTCATTGGAGGCCAAAATACACGTCTAATATGGCGGTTAGAAGTTTAGAAGTCTTATTTTTCGTGGGTTTTTTATTTTGAGTCTATATCTAAGAAGATATTTTATATACAAAGGGGTCAAATGTGCTTATTTAGGAACAATATAGATAAAAAGAGATAGACGTCGAATACATTCAGTGTGGTATGGTATTGCATGAATACTTTGAAAAGACTTGACAAACCCTTATGCCCTTAAAATCTTATGATCTTCAAGATGTGATGAGTGCAACCAGGGTGTTTTTTATTTAGGAATTCAATTCAAGTTCGGTTCACTTTCCATTTTCTAATCTTTGATATGTAAAGAAGTATTTCCTTCATTTGCTTTGTACAGAATATCTTAATTAACAGAAATTATTGTAATGTATTGGGGTATAAGTATAATACTATGTTAACAGAAAAAACACATCGATTGATAAGTGCTCCCATCTCTTAAGAAAGATGCCCAACATTTCATTTGGATTATCTTGCAAATAAGATAATGAGGTTACGATTGAAGATGATAAGTTGGGCTCCAATTGCTCCTCAATTAATTCTAATGTCTGACGGTTATATTGTTTCTGACAAAGAAGCAACATCGTGTATGCATGCTCATTGTAGTCATGGATGTCCATTATGCTGATGTAATATATTCTGACCATTACTCGATCTCTGGAGTCAAGAAGGACTATATTCACATTTATGGTTCATGTGCTGTTCTAAGCTTATCATTGGGCCCTTTTGCATTTTGTAAAGTGAAAATTTATAAGGATTTCGTGCATACTTTTGGTCAATTGTATTTATTTTTTTTTAGTAAAAATGCAAGTCTTCACAATTTCTGGGGGCAGCTGCCCCCCCCCCTTCCCGCTGCGGTATGGCTGTGGTTTACTTCAATTATATAATTATTCTTTCTAGTAACATGCAGGTAATTCAGCAAGTAGGAAAAAACAAGAACGACAAAAGAACGAAAACAAAATCTGCATCTTGTATTAAGTTTAGTTTCACGTTGTATGCTCTGGAAACACACACTTGATAAAATAGTACAAGCCGCGTTAATGTCAGCACATAATCAGAAATGTGTAGTCGTTGGCTCCAGAGATCGAGTAATGGTCAGAACATATCACATCAGCATGATGGATACCCATGACTACAATGATCATGCATACACGATGTTGCCTCTTTGTCAGAAATAATATAACAGTCACACATTAGAATTAATAGCAATTTGAGTCCAACTTATATCATATCATCCTCATTCCTTACCTCATTATCTTATTCGTAAGTTAATCCAAATAAGATGTTAGGCATCTTTCTTAGGAGCTGGGAGCACTGATCAATCGATGTGTCTGTTAACATAGTGCACATAATTATATTCCCCAATACATTACAATACTCTCTCTATTGATTAAAATATTATGTACAAAGCAAACTAAGTATTAAATGTATCTTTACATAATTATCAAAGACGAGTAAATTGAAAATGAACTGAACTTGAATTGAATTCCTAAATCCAGAAACTCGGAAAGAGCTGGTTGCACTTATACCATCATGAAGATGAATTTAAGGGCATAAGGGTTTTTCAAGTCGTTTGAAAGTACCACATTGAATGTATTCGACGTCTATTTCTGTTTATCTATTTTAAATAAGCATATTTGACCCCTTTGTATATAAAATATCTTCTTAGATATAGACTCAAAATAAAAAAAACACGAAAAATAAGACTTCTAAACTTCTAACCGCTATATAAGACGTGTATTTTGGCCTCTAATGAAAGTTTGTTGACCTTTTGACCTTTCCCTGACCTTGTCTTGACCCTTTATATCTTCTGGAGAAGGACTTCTGACGATGGACTTATCAAAATCGAGAATAAAAAAGTACACACATGCATAAAAACACGGAAAAAATGAGCTTTCTTAACACCTTCAGTGTAATTTGCCATTGAACGAAAGTTCATTGACCTTTGACATTTCCGGTCATAACTTTTTAACGGGAGTATATGAGTATATGATTGTGTACACTTTTTTGTTCAGTATAACAAGACAATCAATTTGATGTGTCATTTGACAGAATTGGGGCAATTTAAAAAATTGACCCCTATTGACAACATTTTGACCCCTAACATGGTCAAGATGACCATTAGAAATTTGTCACCAAGTTGGAAGTTGTTCCTTGTGATGTCACCAATCACATAAAAGTGAAAAATCAGACTTAGCCAATTTGTCGAGGTAAATGACATCTGCTGCCTGACTATATGATAATGACATTATTTGGGGTTAACCTCGATTAGCATCTTGCTATTATGTTAGCTCCAATTACCAAATGTTTTGTTTATATGACTTGTGATGTATTATTCCTTGTAATTGTACCTGACAGTAATATTTGGTACTAAATTCAATTCAATTCAATTCAATTCAAATCTGCATCAATTTTCTGTGATCAGCAACTCACAGATCCGAAAATGATATGTGAAGATTTAAAGATATTTGTTACGGATGTTGCTGTAATGGAAGTTATCAAACTAGTTCACAGATTCCAGCCGAAAACATCAATATCAAGCAAGCACAAATGTGTTTTTATGGCCATCTGTTGCTATATTTTTCAAACAGAATCTAAGGAAATTATGCAAGATATTTCCAAATATTGAAGAAAATTACAAATGATTGTGTAACAGATGTTATTTGCGTGTGTGTGTGTGTGGGGGGGGGGGGGGGTGGGTGAGTGAGTGTGTGTGATTGAAGCTCGCTTGTACGTATTTTCAAGATAAAGCATCACTGGCCATCAATCACCTATGTGGAGCAACGGCGAGCTATCCTTATTTTTGTTCAAACAAAATAAATTGAAAAATTGCAAGGAACCTATTTCTGGATATGAATGAAAATGTTACGGATACAGTCAGTTATTCGCCTGTATTTTCAAGCTTAAACATTATTAGCCACCAAGTACAAATGTGGTACCATATAGCAACCCATCCATGTTACCACCCCCCCCCCCCCCGAAATCATGAAGGATTGGAAGAAAATCATGACATGTCACATTAGGGGCTCCATACCAAAACGAATACGAATAGACTGCTAAAAATTAAAGTACAATCAAACAATCATAATGATAATATAATTTAAAATTTTGTTGCGAATATTCAGACCTGTGGACTGTCCGATACTCAAACAAGTTATATGCATGCATAGGCCTATATCAAATCTTAGAAGGTAGATTTTAAAGTTTGGAGGTTCGGCATATTACTTATTATAATGCCTATATATCATGGAAAATAATATCACAAGTGACCATTTTGGACAGGAGATGAGTCAAAATCAATGTCGGCTAAATTTATGCATTTCCCATGTCAAGGCAAAGTCGGGGGAGTTTTGGGCGAGACGTTGGACTCTATAGTTTCTTAATTATAATTACTACTGTTTGTTATATCATTATCGTCATTATTATTATCAATATTTCTGATTTGGAAATATATATTATCGCTTTAACATGTTATAATTTACTATCGCAATTATCGTTATCATACTAAATTACCATAATTTCCGTTATTTGTTATCATCGCCATATCATACCTGAGAGTGCTCTTCAATTGGTAACAATTGTACACTGCAAAAACTCTGGCGTTGATTTAACACCAGCCCGAATTCTATATATGTCCACACCAGAAAAGTGTTAAACAACACCAGTTTCGTTTTGGTCTAACACCAGGTAGGTGTTTATACAACACCAATCAGTATTAAAACAGCATCGGTTTGATTCCAAACTGGTGGTGTTTCAATACTTCTCTGGTGTAGACATATGTAGATTTCGGGCTGGTGTTAAATCAACACCGGAGTTTTTGCAGTGTGATGATACTGTATAATTTGCTTTATATTGCTGAAAGACGGGCTAAAAATACATTTGGTTTTAAACAAATCCCGAGCTTTGATGTGTGTTTTATTTTTTCTTTCATTATTCCGTTCATGCAGGTACACAAATTAATAAACAAGACAGGAAGAAAAAAAATCAAACTTGTTTATGCACTTTCATTCGGCATTTAATTCATCCCTTATAGAGCATGCAGAGTATAATGTAGTACAAGGAATGAAATTGGGTCGGTGTTTCCAATCACTATATGTCCCACTCGTTTTAACACTGAATAGTGATTTTCGGGTGCAATAATGTCAGGGCTTCATTTTTACACCACACACCACAGACACCGTCAGATGAGAAATGGGACCTTTGCTTGCTGCTTGGTTTTCTTAAAGAATTAAAGTCAAATCAATATTAACCGAACCCTTAACTAAGATCGAAAATGTAATGTGTATATTTTTTAATTTATCAAACTCGCAGTTTGTATATTTCAATTCTGTTTGTAGGAAGAAATGAAGTGATTTCTCAGACCACCATACGATCGAATGCCGGAGAGATAGCTTACCTTCGTTGCCCCTTCCAGACAACTCCACAGGAGCTGGCCAGGGTCACGTGGACTAAAGATGGCCGCGATAAAATTGTGAACGTCACAGGCTGCACCGGTAATGCGGTAATCTCCTGCTCAATCTCGCGGTCTATTCCCGAGAAGTACGCGGTAGACACAGCTGGCCGCCTTTCGAGTGGTTTTTACACTGACAATAAATGAAGTAACTCTTGCAGATGATGGAATTTATGTCTGTAAAGTGGTTAGGAGAGGTGGACTCGATGACATCACTTCCAGACTCGCCGTGACATGTAAGTAGACCAAATACATTGACGTCATTCCGCTGTCATCTTGGAGGCGAAAGTCATTGCCTTACAGGCATTAGTGTTCTTATCACCGTAAGCTGGCGCATCTCTGACAACTCTGCTTACGCGTATTCCTATATCCTCTGAGGGAGGGCGCTATGAGACCATTTAAGCGTCACATGCAAAAGGTCTATACAAATATTTGAGGATGTGAATGGGGGTTTTAATTAATGCAAAATCTATTCTAGAATGACTTGGATAATTAGAGAGAGTGAAAGAAACTCTAATAAAACAAGCATTATTATTACAAATTTCAACAAATTCACATGGTGTGATATAAACACATTGTGAACATCCATAAAAATAATTAGCTTTACACCAGAGAAATGTTCATGTGAAAGTATATGTCCTAATGGCACCATGGTTTGTCAATTCAGAAACTACGTGCTTGGCTTCATTTTTTCTCTACTTATGAGTCAAGTTTGGATGGTCGTAAAAAAAAACCATTACACCATTAATCAACAGGCTATACTACGACCTCGGCAGTACTGGTAGTGAAGAAACGTGTCCTCTAAGTCTAAAGTCCTATATGTAAAGTTTCATTTCATTATTTAACAGACCGTGTGCAATATTCAAAAGCCTAAGAATATTCAAATCCCCGACATATTTGTGCACCTTACGCCATTACCTTACGTCACTAACTACTAATAAAAAAAGTATATCCCACCCCTAAAAAAACACTACGCATAATTGTGGCAATACATATACCTGTATGTATTCATTTGATCTTTTCTGAAAAAAAAATTAAACAGATGTACCTACGGAGATCGCCGTCATTGACGTCGAAAAGGATGTCGAGGTTTCGAACGAGAGCACGTTGTACGCAGTCGTCAACCGTCCTTACACGCTGAACTGCACCATTCCATCTCCATGCAACCCTCCCGCCAATATCACCTGGTCCGCCCCTGATCTCAATCCTCAAATTTCAAATCAAGCCAATCACTTCAGCGCTTCTGATTCTCCATTAGTGACGTCATCAAGGACGATGACGCTTACCGCAACCTCGGTGGAGTCTATGAAGGTGGTGCGGTGCACCGCAATGCATTATGGTCTGCCGGCTCCCCTCAGCATTAGCGCTACTTTTGATGTCGGCAGTAAGTATTGAGTACCTTTCTTTCCTGAAAAAAAGCATTCATCCAGATAAGATGATGTGACATGATTGTTGTATGGGGAGCGGGGGAGGATAATGTGACCTAAATTTGTGACCTCCGACCTCTCCCCCCCAGAAAATGTGTAATAATAAAGAGTTACACCACATATAGCTCTCTCCTTTTAAAGCATATATTGTTCCACTTTCTCCATCTTTCTTGTTTTCTCCCTCTTTCACAGCATGAACAATGCAGGGGTGATGGGGGGAGGGGCGCTCGCTCCCTCGCTCCTCCTGTCGCCGCTGAACCAGACCATATGTCACACTAAGTAGGTTTAGAAGACTTAAATTTCAGCGAATTAATCAGCGCCTTACTTTTTTATGAGCGAAACATGTCAAAAAATTAATCTTTAAGGGTTTTGCAGTTATTTTTTTGACAATTGGTACAACCTTTATGACGTTATGAAACTATTGAGAGGAGAAAGGGTGAAAAATGCATCTATTTTTCTTGATATCGTGTTAACATTCGTCACTAGATGACATTGCCACGTTTAGGTGGTAACCATTTTCCTTACTATCGAATAAAGATGTATTTACGCATATTCGTCCGAACGCCATGCTCCGCCCCCTGAATTATTGTTTGATTCTGGTCGCTTGCAGGTGTTCTTGGATACTATGGCCTGTATTCTGAAGTCGGGTTTAACTTAAACTCAGGTTTAAAGTTGTGGTTTAAGTATGGAGAGAGAATTGTTACATAAATCACTAACTGTAGAGATATCATACTTTAGCTCATTTGGCTCATAAATCATTCATAATTGTCTAGGAAGTATAAAAAGATTATTGTCGTCACCATCGATGAATCAGGAAAGAGCACAGTAAACATAAGAAACATTTCATTTCATTTTGACATATAAATAACAAAACATATTTCCAAGTATCCCTGAACAAAAATTATATTCAAGATTATTACAAATCAGGTTGGAACACACGCCACATGGAGGAGGCTGCTAAAAAGCGGAGCTTGTAGAGTGCAGCCTCCTAATAAATATAAATAGCCTAACAGTTAATGAATAATTTCGATACTTTTGGCTTCCAATACTTAAACCACATCTTTAAACCTGAGTTTAACTTAAACCCGACTTCAGAATACGGGCCCGATACATTATCATTTAGGCCCATATGCTAGCGTATCTACATAACATGGAAAGAGATCTAGGGTCCGTAACACAACGGTTAACGATTGATCGTAAGCATGTTTGCATATTGTAGTCAATGGAATCAATCGTTGAAAAATGTTCTACGATCATTGCTAAGTTTTGTGGTTATGGGCCCCTGGTTTGTAATTGGCATAAAAGTTGAACGAAAGATACTTTTACGGGGCCCAGGAATGTATCAGGCTGGAAAATGTTCTTTAAAATACAACGATGTATTAAAGTGATTGGTTAACATTGGTTTGACATTTAAAAAATCTGAGCGAGAAGGTCACACTTGTCACCTGTGTCTGTGATATGTTACAAAAATGAATCCCAGAAAAAATTGCGTTCGAAAATGATTTTTTAGTGCTTCAAAAATTTAAATATAAAGTGACCGGACACACCATCTTAATTTCATCCCATATACTTAAGTGTACTATTTAGGTGTCTATTCGAGGCCTATTTACATAATCGGGGTTTGCCTTGTAGTTTTAGCTTTTCATTCTCAATAATGGTTGTTTTCAGGGTTTACTAGTTCTAATACATGCACTTGTACACATGTTTCATCTTGGTTTGGTATTTTTTTTTTAATCAGCTGCTCACAAAGTTAAACAATACCTTTAAGCGACCGTAATCCAGACGAATTATTTGAACTAAGATCATTTATCCTACTAATTGTGAATACTTTAAATTAGAAGAGTTGTTGAAGTCAATATTTAGGAATATTACTGCTTTTACAATTATTAATGACATTATTTACACCACAAGAGATTAACACATCAGTTAGATATGGTAGTTATATGTTACGTTTATTGGGCGTCTGTTGGGATTGTGGTTTATATTGTAGTTTCAGTTTGAATATCCTGCATATGGAGACTGAATTAGTAAATCTAGTGGCAGATCAACGATTTTTATAAATATGGGTAACCATTGGGGCACATGAAACTATTCTATTTTTGTAAGCGGAATAGAGGTTCTCGTTGAAAATAATTACGTCCATTATTCGATTCAATTCAACTTGTTTTATTTCATTTTCAACAGAACAAATTAAAGTGGTCGAAAAATATTGACAATGACATTTTCAAATGAAATGTATGTACACTATTATCAGATTATCTTATTTTTCCAGAAGTGAAGCAAAATAAAGTATATAAAAGCAAATTATCATAAACATTATATAGATCTGATAAAATGGAGGGATCCACCAAAACGAAAAATGCTTGTAGTGTGTGGACCCCTCTTGCCTACGAAGACGTACACAGATGTGACAGAAGAGAGAATACACTCTAAAAATATTGGGTAAAATTAAAAGATGAGCGTAATTATGTGTCCAACCAAGATTGGGCATTTCTTTTGAGCATTTTTTGTGATGAAAATTTTGCCCATTCTTAGTAATTGCTGCTTATTTTTTAAATCTTACTGGACAATATGCTTTCCGAATCGGGTAAAATACTGCCCAAAATAGGTTGGACGCATAATTATCCTCGTGCTGGATACAATTGTACCCAATATTTTTCTAAAGTGCGGCAGAAAAAAATGACCTAAACCTGATCTGCCATGAATTTTAGATGATAAGTCTAAACAATTGTACTGTATTTGGCACGTGTCTGTGCATCTTATTGAAAACAAAATCTATACTCTGTCGAAATCCATTCTTTTTCAACCCCCTCCTTTCTGAAATATATTTGGAATCACTAAGTATAACAGGTAATGTACGTTTTTTGACAATAATAATAATAACAACAATAAATGATAATAATAATAATAATGATAATAATATCTCAGGTACTGAATTATATACTGGCGTATATTTACCTGAGAGGCGATTCTTAGATTATCATATTTTACTATCCTTTTACGGATCGGCCTATTTTTTTCTCTCTCTATTTTTTTATTACCATTATTATTATTCTTTATTCGTCGTTTATGGGGGTAGGGGGGGGGGGGGGTTAAGTGTAGCTAAGGGTCTGGTTTAAGTTTTGTGTATGTTTTTTTTTAATTAATATAAATTCCTCATTAATCTGTTTGATTGAAGACTATGGTAAACGAGGGAGGAAAGAAGAATCTTAACTTGAGTTTTATATACAGATTATAAGTGCAATTCCGTAAGTCAGATTTTTGCTGCTGTTGTTGTACCTGGATTCTTTTCTGTATTTATCCCTCCGTGATTATAAATGTAAGCAGATTAATTCTAAATTCTAAGTTAACATTTGAAATTCATATATATTCATTTTCTTACCATGTTAAAATGTTTATGTGTAAACTTGAAACAATTATGTTTTAATGATGTCATGTTATATTTCTTTTTACATGTGATATGAGGAAGAAATAAATATGATTTTATAAAAATATATAAGGGCAGTTCGTTTCTGGCTGCAACCCGCTTTTCAAAGTCATCAATCTCTGTATATTGATGTTTATGTTGTATTGTATTGACTATTTTTATGTAATTTATTTACCTTTATAATATTTACTGATTTGCAATGTTATTGCAATGTGAAAAAAATAGAAAATAAAATTGAACTGGACCAAAAAAACGTGTCTTCCGTATTTCTACTTCAACAGATTTACCAGAAAGTCCCTCCGATGCCGCCAACTGGATTTCCTCTGTGACTGTGAACTCGTTCATAGTCACGTGGGTGCAGGGTGCTTCAGGGGGGAAACCCCAAACCTTCACAGTGACCTACTGTGAGGTCTTCAGACCGGACGAGTGCTCGGAGATTTCCGGAATCATACTGACTCGTGTCAGGATCGACAACCTTCGGCCTTTTACGCTGTACGACATCACCGTGAAGAGTCACACTGTGTTTGGATTCAGCGAAGATAACGAGTCCGTACAAAAGTCAACACGACGTAAGAATGTCATCTACAGATAGACCTTATGTATTGACGTCATTACGCCGCCATCTTAGAGGCTGAAGCTATTGCCTTGCATGTGTTGGTGATATGCGGCTGGTGCATCTCTGACAACTCCCTTTATGCATATTCTTATATCCTCTGAGGGATGGCGCTATACGTTTATGACGTCACATGCGTAAGGTCTATTACCAAGCTTTTATTTTGTTAGCAAGACCCATACGTCTAAGAGTGGCACACCAGACCGTAAGCAAAAAAAGTGCTGGTTAATTTTAACAAAATTGAAAGGATTTGATAAATAACTGAACTAGTAATTGCATTCAAATCTATCAATATTTTGTGAATTAAACACTGTAAAAACTGTGGTGTTAAAACTGACAGCAATTGGTGTTAATAGAGGACCACACCCTGATGTGTTAAAATAATACCCTAGAGATTGAACATAACACCAAAGAGTGTAAGTGTAACAGCCATAGGTGTTGTAATCACACCTATAGGTGTAAACCTAACACCACCAATTTAACACCGGTGTAAAATAACTAGTGTGGTCCTCTATGTACACCAGTAAACACCACAGTTTTTGCTGCTGCTGTGAATGTATTAAGTAAAATATTTAATTATGAATGCCGTCATGAATGCGGAATAGGCGGACTGACGATGGTGTATCCCCCATTTCCTAAAATCATGATCAAGTATTTTCATACAAATGTGTAAAACCTGTCTCCCTTGTAGAAGAAAGTAAGGTTGATGTTGAACAATAAAAAATCAATGTTGGCTTTTATTTGTAATAATTTTTTTTCTAGAAATTACTGATGTCAATTGTTCATTTTATATTTGTTCAGATATGATAAGAATGAAAATAACTTAAATACATCGAGTGCGCAGTTTTTTTCTCTTTCGTAAAAGGCAACATCTGAGACCAAGAAGGAATTCAAACAGTTGTGTTTCGTTTATGTAATTAAATTACTTGCTTTCACATAATTTAGTTTCGTGCTTTCATTTGCAATAAATATTTTTTTATCAGTTATTATAAGAATGAAAACAACATAGAACACCACTTTCCTTTCCTTAAAAAGAAAACTTATGAAACAAAAAATGGGTATTCATACAGTTGTGTGATCATTGCGCACGATGAAGCCATGTAGTTTTAGGTTTTTATTCGTAATTGAAATTTTCTGAAATTACTAAAAAGTAACAGAAATAGCAAAAACTGTGAATTATTTTTCTCTTCCCTTCCTCATCTCCCTTTCTCTGAGAAAAGCAATAAAAAACATCTCTAGCTACTAGCGTACGAATGTGTGTGTGTGTGTGGGGGGGGGGTGGTCTTTGGGGCACCCCCAAACAATACCTTCAAGACCAAAACACACACAAGAAATAAAAATACATAAATAAGCAATGAAACATAAAAGGTAAAAGCCGGGGTACAATTTAAAAAGACTGTCTGTTTTTTTTATTTCCTTGCTCGTGTCTATGTAAAAATCCCCCAGTAGTCCATTGAGTTCTTCCTTTCCAGTTCTAATAATATTGAATGAAATTACTCAATATCATGCGTGTAATGTGTCACTGAAATTGAAACTATACATGTATTGCTTCTCCGGATAGGAAGTGAGGAAATGATGGTTTGTCTGCCGATGGGATCCCCTAGAAAATCCTAAATAATCGTTTATATTGGTTTCTCTTTCAATCTTAGCTCTGTCACCTTCGGAACTGGGTAAGTGTAGTACCTCTACTATAATATGAAATTATACAAGGAAATTAATATATCCCCTTTGTGTTAGTAGCATGGCCATTAACTACAGCCTTGTTGTTTTGAATATGAGATTAATATTTGATAATGTAATAATACCATAGGTAGATGCGAGAACACCTCTCTCAGACAAAAAATACAAATACAAATAAAAATGGCAGGTGTTTTTTAAATCCCTTTCATTTATGTCTGAGGAAAAAGTAAGTGTCTCCCTGCCTCCATCTGAGGGAACAACGAATGTCTCCTGTATGACTAAAGTATAAAACATTATTAGTTTATGCCATAAGATTTGTTTAAATATGGGAGGTAAATTAATAAATGCATTGTTTCGGCCGTTGCCATGGCAACTGATTAATTTTTAGAAAATAATGCATATTCTCCTATCAATGGTACAGTAATATGGTATAAATGACCCAAAAGATAAATTTCAAGCGTCCAATTGAATACATGAGAATTAGAAATATTCAAGATCACCGAGATAGTTCTAATTGATCCAGTGCCATGGTTATATTCCCCCAGACATGAAAAAGAAGTGATAAAAAGGGAAGGGAATAGGAATTGTCTTCTTATCCTCTTCTAAGGGAATAACCACTAGCGTAACTACAGGGGAAGGGGGCAGACTGCCCCCCCCCCGACGAGTCACAACCCATGCAAGGCAGGTATCTCTCCCCCCCCCCGACGAGTTTGAAATTGAAGAACTTTTTTTGCCCCCCCCTGCGGAAAATCCTAGGTACGCTATTGGGAATTGCTGGTGTCCTCTCACCCCATTTTGGGGATATAACTGGGGACTTGGCCACGGAGGATTATCTATTGTTACTAGGGGCGCGTCGTGGTCTAGTGGTTCTGACTCTCGCCTTTCAAACAGAGGGTCGTGGGTTCGAATCCTAGCCATGGCGTGTTTTCCTTCAGCAAGAAATTTATCCACACTGTGCTGCACTCGACCAAGGTGAGGTGAATGGAAACCCTTGAATGCACCAAGCGCCTTTAGCAGCTGGAGCTACAGCCGGGGGCGTATTTTTTTTTTTTACACCACTGCTCCGCCAAAATTCCCAGAAAAACGAAAGAAACGGCTGGCACGAGATTTTAGTGGGCAAGTCTAATCTGTGCGTTCTTGAAAGCAAAGCTCTCGGAATTCCGCGTGAGATGTGAACCCGGTGTATGAACATGAAGTTGAATGAATTATCCAAAACGGCCACCTGAAATCATCCCGTTACCACATTATTTTCTTAGGCTTATTGTTGATATTACGGAAAAGGGTTCTAAAAAACATTTCAGTTTGTAACTTAGCTGATTTTATATTGAAAATGAATATGTAAAACTTTTAAAAGATATTGTCTATTTAAAGTCTAGTGGCGAATTGAATTTGCTGAAAGAAAGTGTGAGGGCAATTTTTAGTATTTTTCCTACATTATATAGGCCTCACTAGCGTTCCTATGGGGGGGGGGGGCAGGAGAAATAGAGATAAAGGGTGAGAGGAGATAAAAGGAGAATGACTTGGAAAAAAATTATATTGTGAGGAAAAAAAATGAAAAGAAATGGGCCTTAAAGGTCAAGTCCACCTCAGAAAAATGTTGATTTGAATCAATAGAGAAAAATCAGACAAGCACAATGCTGAAAATTTCATCAAAATCGGATGTAAAATAAGAAAGTTATGACATTTCAAAGTTTTGCTTATTTTTAACAAAATAGTTATATGAACGAGCCAGTTACATCCAAATGAGAGAGTTGATGATGTCACTCACTCACTATTTCTTTTGTTTTTTATTGTTTGAATTATACAATATTTCAATTTTTACGAATTTGACGATTGGGACCTCCTTGCCTGAAGCACAAAATGTTAAAATAATGGAATTCCACGTGTTCAGGGAGGAATGAAACTTCATTTCACATGGCAATGACGAGAAAATCAAAATATTTCATATTTCAAACAATAAAAAACAAAAGAAATAGTGAGTGAATGACATCATCGACTCTCTCATTTGGATGTAGCTGGCTCGTTCATATAACTGTTTTTGTGAAATTAAGCGAAACTTTAAAATGTCATAACTTTCTTATTTTACATCCGATTTTGATGAAATTTTCAGTGTTATGCTTGTTGAATTTTTCTCTTTTTATTCAAATCAAGTTTTTGTTGGGGTTGACTAGTCCGTTAAGCAAGGGGGGGGGGTAAAAGAAGACGGTCTATATATACCCAAGCAGAAAAATCAGATGAACAAAACTAAAACGTTCACATTGGACAACTAAATAATTTATGAAATTTCAATCACATGAAAATATGGGGAAATCACATGACAAATTGCCGATTTCGTGAAGTCATGGATGCACCACTAACCATTCATTTTGTTTACAAATGTATTTATACTGCAAAAAATCATTATTTGACCAATCACATGATTTTTTTCAGAACTCGAATCAAGTTTACATTTCATTGTTATGTATAGGCCTTTTTAAAATATAATGAACTAAAAATATTGAGCTTGAATATATTTTTATACCTTTAATCACTCAATTATTATAAATATTGAATCAAATTCATATTTTCAAGGAAATAGAACTATAAAATCTGTAATAATGGAAACTATCATCTAGATATCCTGGAATAAGTTTTGAGGTAATCAAAATTTTGTAGTAATGAACTATGGTTAGTCGTGCATGCACCTATGATATCAGCAAGTTGGCAATCGCCTATATAGTGATATTCATTTCATTAGAAATTCATAACATCATTAGTTGTCCGATTTCCCTCATAGCCTTTTCTGTCAATCTGATTTTTCTTGTCCTGTTGAAAAAAAAAGTTATTTCGGGGTAGACTTTCCTTTAAAAAGAATTGAGAAAAAAAGAAAGAATTAATGAGGTGGAGAGAAGATCTTATCTGCCAAATAAGAATAATGATAATGATGATAATAATAATAATAATGATCACAATAATAATATAAAATCATATTTCTAGAACGCATATCAGTGCAGAAGTAGTCCCTATGCTTTGTAAATAACTAGAGAAAAGCAAAGGTATCAAGGTTTGCATATCAATAAATACAGACAAAATTCATCAACAAAATGAGAGGCTAATAAATGTCTTTTGTATTGCAAAAAGCAATGCAGAGACCACTGCCGCCCAAATACAGAACGGAGAATGCTGGAGAGAGAGAGGGTGAGAGTTTTAGTCGACGAAGAAAAGAAATCTAGTCTACCTGCAGCTAATTATAAGAACCCTCGCTAGTTCTTTGTTTCATGCATCTGAATGTCTGGAGGTGCCATAACTGCGAACAGAATGCTCATACGGTGTAGAATTAATATGAAATGCAAGCAGATTAGGTCCCTACAAACTAAACGCTTTTAAAAAGCTCCGGAAAAGGCTATTTGTGACTATTGAACGAAATCAAGGTGTGCACGACGAAACGTGTCTGGTCACGTGTTAGACTCTAGCGCGAGCCGTTTCTGCGGGGTTTTTCAATATTTTGGCGGAGCAGTGGTGTAGAAAAAAAATACGCCAGCCGGGGGGCGCGTTTCCGTTTTACACCCTGGCGAAGGCATTTTCCGGAAAAGTAGCCAAAAAGCGACTAGTGAAGAGTCTACGTCTACGTTTGTTTACATTATCAGCTGGGCGCGCGATCCAAAGTCCGCACCGAAGTTATCCGCAGAACCGTACTTGCAGGTTTAATACGAATGTTTGCCTTGATCATTTGCCTTGCCGATTTGCTGATGTCTGTCTTTCTCTCTATCTGTCTATATATCTATCTCTCAAATTCTATCTCTATCTATCTATGTAACTGCAGTATCTATCTATCTAATAATCTTCTGTCTCTCTCATTCTTTATCTAAAATCTATCAAATTCTCTATCTCTCTCTATCTATCCATCCATCTGTCTGTCTTTCTCTATTTCTCTCTCTCTACCTACCTATGTAACTACGGTATCTATCTGTTAATTTGTCGCTCTTCTCTCTCATTCTTGATCTATTTGACATCTATCTATCTCTCAAATTCTCTATCTATCTCTCTATCCATCTATCTATCCATCTGTCTGTCTTTCTCTATTTCTCTCTATCTATTTATCTATTTTTTAACTAGAGTATCTATCTATCTGTTAATTTGTTAATAATCTTCTCTGTCTCTCTCATTCTTTAATTATCTATTTAATATCTCTCTCTCTATCTATCTATCCATCTGTCTGTCTTTCTCTTATTCTCTCTATCTATTTATCTATCTATTTTTTAACTTATCTATCTGTTAATTTGTTAATATTCTTTGTCTCTCTCCCTCTTTACTCTCATCTATCTATCTATCTAACATCTATCTATCTCTCATCTATCTATGTATCCTTCTCTCTCTCTCTTTCTCTCTCTCCCCCTCTCCCTCTATATATCGACCTCTCTGTCTCTCCCCCTCTCTCTATTTATCTATCTATCCATCCATCTCTCCCTTTTTCTCTCTCTCTATCTATCTATCCACCCCTCTCTCTCTCTCTATTTCTATCTATCTGTCTATCTTGTCTCTATCTATTTATCAGTCTTCTTCTTTCGGCAGCTTCTATAAGTGTATCAATCCATCAAACTCCGGGATCAAACTTCAATCTGTCTTTCCTGTGTCGCACGCTGCATGCAACCAGCGACGTGTGTAGACTCTTCACTAGTCGCTTTTTGGCTACTTTTCCGGAAAATGCCTTCGCCAGGGTGTAAAACGGAAACGCGCAGCCGGGGGTTATAGTGCGCCACTGAATAGGCCGTCCGTCCAGCTAGATAGATCGGCGCCTCATAAATGCTATATATTATGACAATGCTCAGCGCCGCAGTAACAATAGAATAGACAATTGTTTGGTACCGCAAAATCGTAGAATAGCCTTAATAGCGGACATACTGTACATGATGTCATCGGAGTAAAATCGCATGAATGACTAATACCTTGGTCACATTTGATCTACGGCGGCCGTACGGCGAGTCAAAAACAGCCGTTTTGTTAATTTAATTCAAACCACCTATATGCAGCTGGTACAAAAAATGTTAAAACGACTGTTTTCAACTTGCCGTACGGCCGCCGTAGAGCAAATGTGACCAAGGTATTAGGCGCTAAAGCAAAACAATATATAGTTTTAGTCATTCATGCGATTTTACTCCGATGAGTGCATGTCCGAAAGGCTTCGATGTCCGTTTTTAAAACAAATACTCCTCCGTGGACAGGACCCTGTTCTTGCCCCCTTCTGAGGAAATAGCAAATGTCTTATCACCCTCTTCTGAGGGAATAGCAAATGTCTTATTCGCATACATTCGTAATTCCGAAGGTTCGGTTATTCCGAAAGTTCGTAATTCCGAAGGTTCGTTAATCCGAAAACGAAATAAGGTTCATAATTCCGAAAGTTCGTTAGTCCGAAAACAAAATGAGGTTCGTAATTCCGAAGGTTCGTTAATCCAAACACGAAATGAGGTTCGTAACTCCGAAGGTTCGTTAATCCGAAAACGAAATGAGGTTCGTAAATCCGAAAACGAAATAAGGTTCGTTAATCCGAAAATTAAATAAAGTTCGTATTTCCGAAAATGAAATTAATTCATTTTGGTAACAAGAACGGTGCTGTTCTTGCAAGATAATATGATATCATGCAATGATAAACTAACGAACGATGATATGTGTGTGTGTGTTGTGGCCAAAGCATGTATCGATTTAAGAATAGGCGCCCGGATCAAACATACGCTTAATTTCGATTTTATCTGAGCAAATGCTGCCCAAGCAAATGGTTTAAAGATGCAGCTGGGGGATTAAGTGTGTTGGTCATTTGCGAGTAACCTCCAGATAATAATATTTGTATTGGAGGGGATGTCATTTTTAATAAGAGCTTTTCCTGAAAATTAATCTAAAATATATACTTTAAATGAAGTATTGATTTTGAAAAAAAAAGGAATTTCCCATTTTGGAAAAATAGCATTTCCCTGTTATTTCTTTAGGTGTACAAGTGCCCCCTGCTACCCCCCGGCGGATCCAACTTTCGCCAATGGGGGGGGGGGGCGAATTTTTTTCGGATTAACGAACCTTATTTCGTTTTCGGACTAACGAACCATATTTCGTTTCCGGACTAACGAACCTTCGGAATAACCAACCCTATTTCGTTTTCGGATTAACGAACCTTCGGAACAACGAACCTTATTTCGTTTTCGGATTAACAAACCTTCGGAACAACGAACCTTATTTCGTTTTCGGATTATCGAACCTTCGGAACAACGAACCTTATTTCGTTTTCGGAATTACGCCACAAATGTTCGGATTAACGAACCCTTTTTCGTTTTCGGATTAACGAACATCGAGGTATAGGCAATTTACGTGTTTCGGAATTACGAACCTTCGGAATTACAAAGTGTAACCTGTCTTATTACCCTCTTCTGAGGGAATAGCAAATGTCTTATTACCCTCTTCTGAGGGAATAGCAAATGTCTTATTACCCTCTTCTGAGGGAATAGCAAATGTCTTATTACCCTCTTCTGAGGGAATAGCAAATGTCTTATTACCCTCTTCTGAGGGAATAGCAAATGTCTTATTACACTCTTTTGAGGGAATAACAAATGTCTCTTTACCCCCTTGTGAGGGAATAGCAAGTCTCTCCTCACCCCCTGTGAGCATTGGCGGCGGAAGCGCAAAAATGTAGGGAGTGTCCACCAAAGATTTTGGGATGGACACAGGAAACAAAATTGACAAAAAAAGGTTATCAACAAAAAATTAGGGGAGGGGGCGGACCCCCGTCCCCCACCCCCGCTTTCCGAGGGATTTCATAATCTAGTGTACAGGGTATAACCACCCATGGATCCGCTCTCGATTGCCCCTCCCCTGATATTAAAGACACGACTTAATGCCAGACTGGAACTTCTTCTGGACTGATACCCACTATTTTGAATAACTGGTTTGAACGTAAGAAGAATAAAAACAATTCAGATTTAGGAAACCCTGGAACTTCCTTTCTTTAACCAGCGTGGGTATTGTTATTATCCGTAGAAATGATTGACAAATCATCCTCTTTTAATAATCATTGTCTAGAAGAAGAAGAAGTTTAAACTTAAAACAAATTTGTATTAATGAAAGCCCCCCCCCCATAAATAAAACTAGAAATAGGGAAAATGTTGGTGATGGTTTGATGAAAATTCATCAAGTAAAAACGAAGTTGTGAATTTTCGAAGTGTTAATTTTGTGATGTCACAGACTAGCAGCTCCTTATGTCGTGTGATGTGAATTTAAAAAGAGCAATTTTCTAAAAAAAATATTGATATGTAAATTTGAGGGTGAATGTGAAAAATGCTTTTAACTTTTTGTCATCATGTTTCATTAGAGAAAAAAAATGAATTCATGATGTATAGGGAGTCGCACGCATATGACGTCACATAAATGACAAATTTGAACATAACCTTCTTATTCTTTAATGATATTTAATCAAACCTTCACCAATGTTTTTCTCTATATAATTTTCCGCTATCATTAAACCATATTTAATGTCAGGTTGAAATTCTACTTTGATGGAATTTCTGTTACAGGAGTCGAAGGCGTTTACAGCAGCCAGCGCGGCGGGAGCGTGGATGTCCAAGCGAACAGCAACAGTACTACTCTCCCAAACGGTCTCTGCTTTCATCTCATCGACCAGCAGGCACTCAATCAGGCCGACGCAGCGGCCCAGGACTGTGTCGGCGTCGGTGAATACCTGATTGTTCCACGCGGACGGTCATGGAAAAATATGGCGCTTGTAAGCTACGGAAACGGTGTGTCCAGCGAATCTTCGAAGATTACAGGAGCGGAAACAGGTAAAAGTTACCGTCATCAGTCCATCCCAAGCCAGAAACAAAAAACAAAAACAAAACAATTGAAAAGCAGGGCCCTGTTTTTTCATTAACCTGGTGTGCTGGTTTAAATTTTACAAGCAAAAAAAGGAGGGGTGGGGTTCGCTACAAACATGACAAAAGGAAAAGTTTCATCAGGGAAAAAAATGACACACTGTAAAAAATATTGGGTAAAACACCACGAGTGTAATTATGTGTCCAACCAATTTTATGCAGTATTTTACTCGATGCGGGAAGCATATTGTCCAGTAAGGTTGAAAAATAAGGAGCAACGGGCAAGACTTCCATTACACTGGATAAATAAAAATGCCCTAAAGAATTGCCCAATGTTGGTTGGACACATAATCACCCTCATGGAGCACTTTTACCCAATATTATTTAGAGTGCAAGCAAAAAATGGATAATGATAATAATAATAAAATAAGGGGGGGGGCGGTTAATACGAAATGATGCTCATTTAGTCACGAGAAATTTGAAAAACAAATAAAAAAATATTAAAAGGTGTTAAATTTATGTTATTGAGCACCTACCAGATTTCTAGGGAGTGCTGCCTATGGTGAATAATACGCAGCACCCCAGCACATCCTCTTCCCAGGACCATGGTGAAAACAATTAAAAACACATTGAAATTTGATCTGCCACATGATTTCATCGGGGACCAATGGGTTCGCTTGACATCCTACGCCTATACTCCTACCAGCCAGCAGTGGCTTACCTTCAGTCACACCATTGGGGGCACCAGCAAAAAAATTGAGTCACTTAGTTGCCAGGTAAACTCACCTAATAGAGACATTTTAAGGACAATGCCATTAAACGGATATGTATCTCACTGATCAAATAATGCGAGCGCGAAGCGCGAGCTGACATTTTTTGATATTCAGACCTAAAAAGGGACATTATAATCAAATTCTTGTAATTATGGTACGTACCTGTCTCACTAAACAATGCAAACGCGAGCTGAAATTTTTGTATATATTGACCCCAAGCAGGAATATCTTACATGTTTTAAGGACTATTTTTTTACGGAATCCATTAAGAGTATACATATCTCACCATAGTTATGTAATGCGAGTGCCAAGCGCTTGCCGATTTTGTTAGAATTACATCTGAACTCATTAAGCACTTATTGTAGTCATTGTAATCATGATTATCATACGCATCTCACTAATCAAATATTGCGAGTGCGAAGCTGAAAATTTAGATAATTCAGACTTCAAGTGGGGGCATTCGAAGGCTTCTTTATAGGAATTCACTAAGACCATACGTATTTCACTAACCAAGTGATGCGATCGCGAAGCGAGAGCTGAAAATTTTTAATATTCAGATCACAAAAAAGGGCCTTTTTAAATACTGATTTTAGGAATTCATGGAGAGCAGACATATATTACTAATCCACTAATGCGGGCGTAATATTTTATATTAAGACTTTATGCTATGGTAATGTTTTATATTAAGACTTGGAGGAATCACTTTATATATCACTATTTTATCTGTCACTACATCAAACAATAATAACTCGAAGTGCTAGGAAATATATTTGGTGTATATTGACTTAAAAACGGGAGATTTTAGTACAACAGGATTACATATCTCATTAAACAGACAATGCGAGCACCGGGAACAATGAAGACATAAGCCATGAGCAAACTATATTTCATAAAGGTATGATGAAAATGTAACATTGTAATGAATAATAATTTATTTTCCCACTACGTTTCTCTTCCTTTCTCCCACTTTTTCTCTTTTCCCCCGTGTCCTCCATGCCCCCCCCCGTAGTTATGCCACTGCCAGCCGGTATGCTGTCCCAATTAGTTCCGATTGCATTTTATCATGGCAGTTTAGATCAATAACTCCCATTAAGACTAATTGTAAAATCTTCAATTGGGACAATTGGTTTCAATGGGAAATAATTTATACCACCAATTTATCTGAATGGAAGACAATTTGGACCAGTTGGTTTCAGTGTGGAACAATACATTTTTACTTATATTTGGTTTCAATTGGGACTTTAAGAGCAAAAGCCAATCGCGGGAATGCTTTTTTTTTTTTTTTTACCTCATTTGCAGATTTGCTTTTTCTATAAAATATTATTACAGTATATTTCAAACGCAAATACATTTTCTTGAGGGAGGTATGTGTTGTGAATTACATACGTGATTGACTTCATTACAATGTGTATTGAATTTGATGTTACGGCAACTAATCATGCCAATGATGGCTAAAACAACACTTCCCACTTTGTCTCGTTGAAGGGGCACACTAATTTGGATTTTTTTCTCTCTCCCCTCTCTCTCTTCCCCCTCTCTCTATCCCTCTATATTCATTGGAGTTCACCTTGCAATCTATATCTCAATTTCCCCCCTACATATTTTTTTTTTCGACCGGTCTGACCTATCTCCCTTATAACTACTTTGTGCCACCTGTTTTTTTTTGTCCTGCTCGGTCCCCCTCTTTTCTATTCCACCTCTCATTCCATCTCCTTCATTCTTTCTTTATCTATCTGTCCCTTCACTATCCCTCTTTCTCTCTCTCTCTCTCAGGCACACGTAATGCACCCATCGTCACACACAGACACGTGGGCCCTTTAAACGCACACACACAATTCACGCCATATATATATATATATATAATCATAAAAGGTATAGTGAATGCCGTAAAAATAAAATCATAGATTTTAAAAGGAGCAAAGCTCTCAAAAATGAAAGGTAAAGTCACACTCTTCGTCAGTGCCCATGATGTGACAAAAAAGAGAATTCAAAATCCGTTTCTGAAACAGTCGTGAAAAACACGTCTGTTCATGGGCATACGGATTGTGAAACTCACCTTTCAAAGAAATCAATGCGCTGAAGATGGAGGAAGCGCACTGTAAAAGACGCATCTAAAGACGCGTTGCCATGACTGCAAGATGACAATGGCGAATCTCCGGCTCCAAAACAGGAAAATCTGAAAAGGGCCTCACCGCCAACAGTCGAAGTTTAGCAGTAAAAAGTACCTGAGTAAGATATATATATATATACATATATATATATATATATATCTTAAAGTTTCACGTATTGCCTTCTCTAATCATGCTAATAGTAACAAAATATGCTGAAGATAAATGGTAATGCTTTCAAAGCCAATATAGTTTTTATTTTGAGGAAATAAAAACTATATTGGCTTTGAAAGCATTACCATTTATCTTCAGCATATTTTGTTATATATATATATATATATATATATATATATATATATATATATATATATTGTCTCTTTCTGTTTCACACAAACACACCCTCATACACACGCGCACACACCCTAATGCGCATTGGAATAGATTACTTCTAGGTAGATATCGCTCTATAAATGCCCATCATTTCTATCATAATCCGTCTTTTTCTCTCTTTTAACTCGTTTTTATTATTATTGTTGTTACAGTAATCGGTCTCCCAATCATCATTGGAGCCTCTGTTGGAGGCGCAGTGCTTCTTTTAATGATCATAGTGGCCATATACTGCATGAGGAAGGGTAAGAAATCTCATTTTCTTATAGGTCTACTCATTTGAAGGGGAAGGGGGGGGGGGGGCTAAATACATTGAGTAAGATTTTACCCAATTTGGGGTAGAAAGGGAACATGCATGTTTGCTGGGTATTTTTGTTTAGCCTATATTGGGCTATTTCAACGCAACATTTCGTAAAATTTGCAAATAATTTTACCCAACCAACATACATGCTCCCATTTTACCCAATCATTGGGTTAACCCTTTTTAGAGTGTAGGTGATGATTATAGTTGCTGCAGTGGCGGAATGACAAAAAGAAAAGTTTATTGTATAGATTATGGCAATAGGACCTACATGTACATGCATAATTCGAAAATTATATCATATTTCATATTGTCATTTTCGTTTTGTTCCTTTTCTTATCGTTTAAGGTCGTTCTTCGATGGAAGTGGGAGCGAACCGTCGGCTACCCCCTCAGCCGCAGCAAACTCGCCAGCCACCAAGGCGTGACCAAATGGACAGCGTGCCAGGATACGAACCACCGGTAACTATAATAGACAAATCCCACTTAAGAGCAATGTAACTTATGATAGCCATAGCTGGGGGTTACCACTGGGCTATCAGCCAATCAGCAATGAGCTATGTGCGCGTATGTATATTTCTTTTGTTACGCATTCTGGAAGCCCTTCAGTCATGGCCAGCATAAGACAAAACAACGCTCAATCTGAATTCGTCTATAGACTAATAATTATATAGCCTTAATACGTAAATGAAAGGGCCTGAGTGTTTCCCCTCGTTGCTTGTTCAAATTATTATTATTTTTTTTTAAATGATCCCTCTCAATAGGCTTGCAGATATTTAATGGTCGGTACCGGTAATATCATGATTTCTCTCTCATCTCAGTGGCGTACAGATGGGGGGGGGGGGGTACGACCAAGACAAAAAATGAAATGAAATAAAATAAAAATAAATGGAAAGAAAAGGAAAGAAAGAAGAGTGAAATGTGATACATTTTGATGAATATTAAGAAAAAAATTATTACAAAATTGGATTTTCGTAGTAAAAATGTTGAAATTTTTGTTCGCTCGCTCGCAACTTTTGACAATTTTACGCGATAAGTCATATCTAGCTCCCTCAACATTTTTAGCCCATTACGCCACTGCAGTGGCGGATTCAGGTAGGGGCACATCCGGACTGCCCCCCCCCTTCAGAGGAAAAAACGTAATTTTCTTGGAAAATGTGCGGAAGCGAAAACAGTTTTTTCCTTGTCAGAACTTTACGAACATCGCCATCAATTGTGTGTGAAGACCCTATTTTGTAAAAATAAAATCTGAAAAATGTCCCCCCTCCTTTCGTTAAATTGATAAGCATGGATCCGCACACTGTTATACCTTCGTTGTTTAAAAAGGGAAAGGGGCACAGCATCTCAAATATTTAACAACGAAGTAGTCGAGGAAAACGATGCAACTTGGATAGTTACGATGGCTGTTTTTGCTTGAAGCCCATTTAGATTGAAATGGAAGGATCTGGCAATGGAATTCTTTGGGCTAAGGGGCCCGATGCAGAAAGAGTTGCAATCAAACGCAACTCTAAAAATCATGCGCAACTTGATTTTCAACCAATCAACAGCCTCGCATTTGGGACTTGCGATTGATTTTTTGACTTGCGTTTAAACGCAACTCTTTCTGCAACGGACCCAAGACCTGATAAATTCAGTAATTTGTAACTTACAATTCAATCTATAATTCAATTGCAGCCGACTTGTTATTAATGAACTAAATGAACTTTTCATGAGGGCTTTGGAATGCTCTCACCGCTTATTTTCGCGACTCTCCAACACTTTCCACTTTCAGACTTGATTGAAAACTATTTTTTTAATGAGTAATAAATCAAAGTAATGTTTGTTATTTGTTATATAATTTCTTGATATTTGTTATATTATCGTCCTTGCATTTTTCCTTTCATTTTCGGTAGTCTTAAGTTTATATTATGTTGTATCTTGTTCATTATAATCCAACCCATCACCTTATTTATATTTGTTTATGTATCCGGCGCTTAGAAAAAAAAATTATATAGGCGCTTTGTGAATGTTGTTTTGATGTTATTATTACGATTATTATTATTATTGTTATTATTATCATTGGTATTTATTATTATCATTATTGTTATAATCATTATTATTATTTTTTATGATTATTTTATTACTATTATCATCATCGTCATTATCATCATCATCATCATCATAATCAAAATGCAGTCTTACTACGGGATTAAGTACCAGGAGGTGGGAGACCAACCTGACAGGGTTAGCCCCGTGGGTGACCTCTACGCTACCCATCACTCCTACCACGATGCCCAACATCCACCGGAAGCACCATCAGAGATACCACTGGAGGCTCGGGGCAATGGCCTGTATTACAGCCGTAACATCGCCATGGGTAACAAGACAGAGGTCGCCGAAAGATACGGCTACATGGAACCGTCTAGGACAGATGCTACCAACTGAGGATAAAGCCCTCCCCCCGAAGCCAACGTGTTCTTGAGATCATTGGGTTTATCCACCTTTTTATTGTCAACATTTTTAATTAAAGAAGCGAAAATCTTTATAGTGATATATATTGTATAAATTTTAACTTGAATATAGATGAAAAGACACATTTTGGTATGATTTGGAGACTCCTCAAAATTTAGACCCAATATGACAGGTTTCATTTATAACGTTACACGCGTAAATGCTGTCCTCACTCTAACATTGGAATCTCTGCCCCCCTCCCCGCCGCTTTTCCAACGTTGGCGGCCTCGTCAACATTGAAATCTTTACCGAAGGTTATGTTTTTTTAAATGTCGTCATAACTTAGCAAGTTTATCGACTTAGTTCATGAAACTTGGAAATAAGGGCAATCAAGTATTACTGACCATTTTGCACGAGTTTTAGTTCGCATGGTCAAAGGCAACTGTCATTTAGGGTTAATGAACATAGTATTTCCTATCATATAAAAAGTATTTTTTTTGTGAATAGTCATTTTCCCACAATCAGCACTGCTGCTTTATTGAATTGCGTAATGCAGGCGAGACTGACAGAGGCGTTTCACTTGTTTCAATAAACGTGTTTAAAATGGAAGAAATGACCATCTGATTGTGATATTCTGTATGGTTAGCCCTCCCCCTTGACCTTCGGCTTAGCCCCTCCCCCTTTCAAAACCGCACCTGTGCCCTGTTTGTTACACAATAACAAGTTTATCAATTGCCGTTTTGTCTTAATTCATCCAGATACCAGTATTTACCATGTCTATGTAGACTCAAAAGTTATTACATTGTGTATATATCATATTGTGTGTATACTATATCGTGTATTGTGCATTTTTGTCGATAAAAGAAAATAATGGTTTATTCCTTGTACACTTTACTGTCATGTTTACGTTCAGTATTGTTTTCGCAATGAATTCCTGCTATGTTCAATTTTTAGAAAAATAGATTTTACAGAAAAAAAATTACAGAAAAAATGAGTCGATCTGTGAATTATTATCAAGGACATTCTGCAGTGCAATGTAACACATTTTAACGGATTAGGTCTGATAAAATGGGGGGGGGGGGCTTTATGACATTCTTGAGATTTTTACACCACATACCAATTTTATGTAACTTTACACAATGCATGTTGTATAAAATTTAACAGTGCAGTTAGATGACAGATATTTTCTAGACCCTGCTGCAGGATTTATGATTTTTTTTAATAAAAGTAGAAATTTTATAACAATGTAATTATTTTGTATTTTACCTTTAAATGAATAAATACGAATCTATAAATACACGACAGGCATATAGTAAAGAGATTCCATGGGACATGCTTATCCATTAAAGACCTATAAAAGGCACACTCTTCTTGCATGAGGTATGTGTATTGGAGGGGACTATACGTACTACCTTGGTAATATGGAGAAGCTAGGCTGTCTAGATAATACTTGAATTCAAATTATTATTAATAATAATAATAGCTGGATTTATAAAGCGCTGTTTGCCAGAGGATACAAAGCGCTGCTATTATTACTTCCGGCTTTGGCTCGAGCTACCATCACCAGGGCTCAGTGCATGCAATGAATTACTCCTGCCGGGTACCCATTCACCTCATCTGGGTCGAGTGCAGTAGAGTGTGGATAAATTTCTTGCTGAAGGAAAATACGCCATGGCTGCAAGTCGAAAACACGAACCTCTGTTTCAAAGGCGAGAGTCAGAACCACTAAACCATGACGCACCCAGAAGGATGTTCATTGATTCCACACCTTCAGGGTCCTCTGGTAAAGTTTATGTTTTTATGGACATTATCAAAACACTAAACTAAATGCGAACGTAGATGGCGTAAATATTCTTTAATGAACGCAAAAAAAATAAAAAATCAGAACAGCAGCAACATGCGGTCAATTATACTCACGCGTTAGATTGATCATTAGTTTTGCTACAAAGCTCTACCGTGCTACCATTATGGGCACCTTACAAAAATCACCAATTATGCCAGTTTTTTGTCTAATCTTTGAAAACAAAATATGAATGGGTGTGAGTGTTGTGACGCCCTTTACTCTGCTACATTTAGTGTAAACTGTTTCCATCATAAACAATACCTTGGCAAAATGCTGCGTTCCTGATAAGGAATCCATGGCGGTTCGTTTAACTTAAAGTGGAGCGTTGTGGCCCAGTGGATTAGTCTTCGGACTTTGAAACAGAGGGTCATGGGTTCGAATCCCAGCCATTGCGTAATTTCCTTCAGCAAGAAACTGATCCACAATGTGCTGCTCTCAACTTAGGTGAGGTAAATGGGTACCGGTAGGAATTTATTCCTTAGAAAGATGTGTGCGCTATGAACGCCTAGCTTCGCCGGGTAATATAGGAGCGCCTTGAGCCCCTAACAAGGTGGATATGTGCGCAATATAGATAGCCTATATTATTCTTATTAAAGGGTAAGCCTACCCCAACGAAATATTACCAACAATAAGGCCTACATGTATAAGTGTTAGTTGGGCGAAATGAATGAAAAGGAAATGGGTAATAGACCAACTATTTGTTTAGACGAGATGGTCATAGACGAACTGGTGATTAGACGAATTGATTTTTGGACCAAATGGTTATTGGACCAAGTAGTTGGTAAACGAAATGTTGATGGACGGAATGGCATTAGACTAAATGAAGGTAGACCATGTGATGAGTGGACGAGCTGGCAATAGACGAAACGGGCAGTTTAACCTTTTTCTCAAGCATGATTAGGCCAACACCAGATTTATTAAATACACAAAGAAACTAAGAAATAGGTTTCGAGTCAAGCACTCCACTCAATGTCTCGTCACCGGCTACAGCATAGGAGTGCCACCCCATGGTAATCTTAAAATAATATCTAGTGGCCACCCCCAAATAAATGAAAAAAGATCCACGTTAGTGAAAAAAAGAGGAAGAACAAACGAAAATTAATTGGAAATAGTTTTCTCGATTACGTAAATGTGTGGTACTCGTATTTACAGCGAAAAGGGGAAACAGCTTTTGGTCGCCCCTCCCCTCCAATCAGCAATAACATTGACTTCCTGTCATCCCTCAGGAATATTTTGCATAATCCAGTAATGAATAATAAAGATTGTTGTATAATGGGCGACTTCAATATCAACTTACTAAAATATGATAATGAAAGTTCATGTCATGATTTTTTAGAAACATTTTTATCAAATGCATTCTTTCCTCTTGTTACTAAGCCAACTCGTGTCACTAATGTATCGGCAACATTGATTGATAATATCTTCAGTAACATTATTTCGCATCCCAATTCATATGTCATACTGTCTGATATATCTGATCATTACCCAATTTTCTCTCAGTTTACTCTTTCTAATTTAAGTAGTGGTGGACAGCCTCCCAAATTAAGACGTCAAGCTTCCCCTGAAAACATAGCTAGACTTGGAGCGAGTTTAGAGTACGTAGACTGGTCAAATGTCTACAACACTGATAATGTTAATAGTTCGTACAACATATTTTTAGATATTCTGAATAAAGAACTAGATGCGTGTATTCCCCTTCAAAAATGTCAAACAAATTATAAAATTACTCCTAGACTTCCCTGGATATCGAAATCTCTTTTAAAGTGTATAAATAAAAAGAATAAATCGTACTACAAATACAAATCCGAATTTACAGATAGAACAAAACAAAAATATACTTCATATAAGAATGCTTTAACCAGAATTTTGCGTTTTGAAAAGAAGAAATATTTTACAAGTCGCTTAGAGTTGTATAAACGCGACATGCAGAATACCTGGAAAGTCCTCAAACAAGCTATGAATTTAACCAAAAACAAAAATGAAATTACTAAGATAAAAAGAGATAATGATGTAATCGATAATCCCAACCTAATTGCTAACCTGTTTAATACACATTTTTCCTTAATTGGTGAGAAGTTAGCACAAAAAATACCTACATCAAATAAATCTTTTAGAGATTTTTTTAAATCCTCCAAATTCAAGCTCTATTTTCTTTGTTCCAACTCACAGGAATGAGGTAATGGATATTGTTTCTCATTTAAATAACAAAAAGAGTTCTGGTTTTGATAGTTTCAACAATGTTATATTAAAGGGGATAATACCTTTTATTGTTGATCCACTCGTACATATATTTAATTTGTCTTTTTTAGATGGGATAGTGCCAAATACGATGAAGATAGCAAAGGTCATTCCATTGTTTAAAAAAGGCGACAATCAAGATGTGAACAATTATCGCCCTATATCTTTATTGTCGTCCCTCTCAAAAGTTTTAGAAAAATTGATATATAAAAGAACAATTGCTTTTTTAAAAGATCATGATATTTTTTGTGATAATCAATATGGGTTTAGAGCAAAACATAGTACAAATCATGCGTTATTATCACTTGTTGAAAAGGTAGCCCATGCTCTCGATTCATCTTCTCATATGGTTGGAATACTCCTGGACTTCTCCAAGGCCTTCGACACTATCAACCACAACATTTTACTTCATAAACTTTCACATTATGGTATACGTGGGAAGGCTTTGGAGTGGTTCAGGAGTTATCTTTCCAATAGAAAACAATATATTTTTCTGAATGGCTGTTCCTCTGAATTGCGGGATATTACTTGTGGTGTCCCTCAAGGGAGTTTGCTAGGCCCTCTATTGTTTATTATCTATATCAACGATTTTTATAGATCATCAGATATGGCATCTTTTATATTATTTGCTGACGATACAAACTTGTTTTTCTCTCATTCAAATCCAAACACCCTTGTTGAAATTGTGAATACTGAACTAAAAAACATTACTCAGTGGATTCGAGCAAATAGATTATCTCTAAATTTAGAAAAGACCAAATATATCCTTTTTAGTAATTCAATTGATGCCTTACCAGCTGATATAGTTTTTGATGACACTCCCTTAGAAAAGGTATTATATTCTAAGTTTCTTGGTATAATAATTGACAATAAGCTTTCATGGAAGATTCATATCGATAATATTTCTAAAAAGATTTCACGCAACATAGGTATACTAAATAGACTAAAGATCCAACTTCCACCTTCTGCCTTACTAACATTATATTTTTCTCTAACATTACCGTATTTGAATTACGGCTTACTTGCTTGGGGCAACGCTCACCAAACTATCTTAGACAAACTTTTATTGTTGCAAAAAAGAGCGGTTAGAATTATTAATCAAGTAGATTTTCGTGCTCATACTGATCCATTTTTCTATGATAGTAGTATTCTGAAAGTAAAAGATTTATATCTGCTTCAATTAGGTCAATTTATGTTTAAGTATACTAACGATTTGTTGCCAAATTCTTTCGATAATATGTTTTTAAGAAATCGCGCAATTCATTATTACCCAACGAGACGATCAGAAGAGTTTCATTTGCCTTTTGCTTAGAACTCTCTTCGCTAAAAATACGTTTATATATTAAGGTCCAAACCTCTGGAATTCTTTTTCTGATTACTTAAAAAATTCTCCTTCTTTATATGTATTCAAAAAAAGATTGAAATTATCGTTACTCTTAAAATACAAAGATTAAGTTATTGTTCCTGCTACGCGCGCACCCATACATTATCTGTCCTGATCATCTGAATGATTTTGCATTATCACTCTTGCTTTCTTTTATTATTTATTCCATACGCGCAGTGTTACCTTATTTAAATATTTAAATATTTAAATTTTAAAATGTTTTATCTGATGCTATGACAATTTTGTTTCGACAGTAATTCTTCAGGGTATGAAATATTTAATTTTCGTTTAAGTTTTGTGCTATAATTTTTTGTTCTTGTTATATGTTTGTGTTTTGTAATTTTGTCTGTCCTATATTCTATTTTACATGTCCGTCTTCGCAGGATCATAGTTACTATAGCGTAATAATTGCTATTATAAATATTGTCACCGTTATCATTATTTTTTTTTCTTTTCTTACAAAATCAAGTATTTTTCAACCAACAAATTTTATTTTTTTTGTTAATGTTGTATAAATAAAAAATGTTATTTCACTGGGTCCTAAGCAATACAAGCTTTGCTTTTAATTTTTGTTATCTTTTTTTGACAAATTATTGTTAATTTTTCGATTTTGTGTAACTATTTCTTGATTGATATGTATTATTGTCATATATGACTTGTTATTGTAAACGAAAGTGGAAAAATAAATTCAAATCAAATCAAATCAAAAATCAAATATTGCCATGTCGCTCCTGCTTGTATTTCCGATGTAATATGCCTTTGATTTTGATTTGATTTATTGTTTCACATTCCACAAAAACATACATCTTGAACACAATTATGAATACATGATGACAAAAAATACATAGTTATAGTATTTAACAAGAAAATACAATAACGTGAAATATGAGGAACCTATTAAAAAGCAAAGCTTGTTAACATATAGGTTCCCAGAAGAAAATAATGATATGAGCTTCAGTCTTTTAGTGTGCATATTAATCACCGTTTATCGGGGAGACCTTCAAATGTGGAGAGCAAATCAAACATCTCATTGACAGAATCATGACAGATAACACGTCCTTCCCACCAGGGTACACAATATTCAAAGTTTATATTGAACTTCACAACGCATCCATCTCAGTATAAAGTCTCCTTCTCTCTATATAGCTTCCCTTAATTCCCTGTCGCTCCCACACTCTCTTCCACCGATTCTTTCACTCTTTATGTTCCTGGGCCCCCGTTTTACAGAGAGTTACGATTGATCCGATCAATTGCAACTATGGACGGCCAGCAACGTCAACATGTATTATGCATGTTTGTTCAAAATATTTTCCAGCTATGATGCATATTCATGCGTTAATTGTTTGCTTAAACATTCACTGTGCTTTTCTTTGTTTACAAACCACATTGTGCAAATTTCCTGTAGAAAAATTTATTACACTGATGGATTTTCATAGAGTTACGATCGATTAGATCAATCGCAACTCTTTGTAAGAGTTCTCTACACACTTTCACTGTGTGCATTCTGTTTCGGTTATCATTTGCTTAGCTTTCGTCCCCGTCTTACAAAAACCTACGATTGATTCAATCAATCACAACTAGGGAAAGCCAGCAACGTCCGCATCTGATCACATTCACATTCCATTCATCATCACATCTTGTATCACATTCCAGTCTTGCTTTTTGGAGTTGCAAGAGGAATTATCTCATCAAGTATCATAAAATACATATGATGTATATTCATACATTCACTGTTTCCTTGCTCTATTAGTATGCACCTCTTTGTTTTCCAAGGACATAAGGCAAATTTCCTGATGAAAAAAATATGACATTGATGGATTTCCATATACTTAGGGTCGATTGGATCAATTGTAACTCTTTGTAAGACGAGGCCTTGATGTCTACACCTTCCTTTCCCAATTAAGGGCAGCCAAACTCTCATGCGACATCAATTCAATCCATTTGCTGTCCTTTTTAATTACCCTTGTAACTCGAGACCCTAAGAAACTCTTGGTGTCGCCACAACCCCATTGATATCATCAAGCAGTGATCTCAAACCATTTGAGGCTGACGGGAAAACCCGATGCGTGCACACCGCTCAGGCTCTAATTAAAAACAAAATCATGCATGACATTTACCCTTCAGCTCAGTTATAAGAGAACAATACCCTTCATCGCAAGACAGGCTTTCTATACAATGAAACAGCCATCATCCATTAAACTTTCTTTAATTACCCTTCAAAGCCATGTCAACGTGCGTTATAAGACAATATATTGATGCATCTACGTTTGTATGGCCATATTGATTTACAGATCAAGATACCATGGTGAATTTCGCAGCATTTATCAACATTTTGTCAGAGGGTTCTTCAGATCAAAACATTGTTTACTTACCATTCAATGTCATGTCAACGTGCGTTGATGATCAATCAGCAGCATTTTGCGTTTCTATGGCCATTCTCAATCTGCAAATCGAGACACACTGTCTCATCTTGAATATCATTTCGTAGAATTTTATCAACATTTTGTCAGAAGGTTCTTCACGATCTATGCTGCATGTACAACTTGTGCCATCAATGACGCCGGGGTCGACATTTTCATCCTCATCATCATTCTGATCAACATCAGAAATAATCATGAAACAACAACAACTGTTAATTCTATAAGGATTGCAGAGGACGAGGATGAGTGACACAGTTTTCTCAAATGGGAATATATGTGGAGCCGGGATATGAGAAAGGTGTAGTTCAGGTAGTGATGAACGGAAAACAAGGCTTGTAAACTCTTTTCCCGAAGGATAAGAAAGTTAAGCCAACTTCACACGGACTGCAAAAATGGTTGAAATGGACATATGTGAGCTCTACAACTTCACTTTCACGGGTAAAGGTAAGAATGGCTTAGAACCATTCGGGGTATTCAGTTTGTTCCAAGCTGCTCTAGTGATTATCGTAAATCTCTTTGCTCTCACCGTCCTTTTTAAAACTCGTTCAAGCTATGATAAAGTAACACAACTTTTCTTCAAGGCGTTGTCTTTGACTTACTTGTTGCTAGGATTGACATCTTTAGGACAAGCGATATGTAGTGACATACTACAAATGAACCACTTTGCCTATAAATTGAGCATCTCTATAACTTCCTCCTTCTTGTTTCTCTCCCTTGGGTTTCTGCTTTGCATTAACGTTAATAGATATTTAATGATAGTGTGGCCGTTGAGGTACCAATCGGTTGTCACCATCAGAAGAGCTTGGTTCATGGTTTCAGCACTCGTCGTGCTTTCCACGTCACAAATGATCGTACTCTTACTTCCTGGTACCTACTATGACCACTATGCAGAGGCAATCGCACACTGTGATCGGGCTGCAATCCACAAATACATGCTTCAGCTAAGACCCCAGATCATATTCATCACTCTACTTTTTGTTGCTTTTCTAACGGTGACGACATTTACCAATCTCCGAACTTTAGTCATTGCCAATCGTCTGAACACCAGGACAAGGAAGCAGATTCAATATCTGTCGTCTGTCTCGGGAGATCAGGCTACAGTTGAGACAGACCCTGCAGCTTCAGTTGCAGGTCCATTGGAATCATCCACAGCAGTGCCGAAGGGGAACCACAAGGAAGCGTCAAAGACAAGAAAGATATGTCGAGCCACCTGGACAGTTTCTGTGATCACCCTCTCCTTGTACCTCGCTTGGCTGCCACAAATAATTCTTATGGTCTTCAGCATTGTACTAGCATCTCCTTCGAAATCCTGGGTTTTCACGACAGTAGCATTGGTTCACGGTAACATGTGGTGGACACCTATAATTTACATTGGAACTGACAGAAAGTATCGGCAAACTGTTAAAGGATTCTTCCAGAAGAAGAATCCGGGACAAAATTACAATTAAAATGCATTGAACACTCATTGAATTTTCAATCGGTTCCAATTTGGATTCAATTGGTATCAGTGGGTTTCAATAGGTCCAAATTCAATACCAATTGAGGTCCTATTGTTGGGTCAATTGGTCGAACTGGCCCCATTTCAAATCAATATGGGGACCAATTGAAGACAAATACCCACTGAATTTTCAATTGATTTCAATTTGGATTCAATTGGTATCGATGGGCTTCAATGGGTTCAAATTTCATACCAGTTGAGTTCCTATTGCAGAGTCAATTGGGCA
Source organism: Lytechinus variegatus (assembly GCF_018143015.1). Lineage (NCBI taxonomy): Eukaryota > Metazoa > Echinodermata > Echinoidea > Temnopleuroida > Toxopneustidae > Lytechinus > Lytechinus variegatus. Next base: position 2,312,925 of record NC_054747.1, on the reverse strand, counting down.
AACTGGCCCCGTTGATGTCTAATGGGGCCAATTGGTCCAACGGGTCTTCAATTGGTCCCTATTGACATGATTGGAATAAAAGTGGAACCCTGCAAATGCCCAATTGGTTTCCATCGTTTCTGACTCGCTTTGATTGGACCCACTGGACCATTTGGTCCCCGAATTGGTTTGGGTTGGGACCGATAGCTAAATTCAACTGGGGAAAAAATTCAATATGTATCCAACCAATTGGAGACCTATTGAGAACAATCGTATTCTCTTCTCCTTTTTCAACCATAGGGTTATAGACTACCTTAACAAATACGTTTCATGATGATCATGTATTCAAATTCTCGTTTTTGTTATAACTATCAACTGCTAAGCAAGCTACTGTACACTCAAACGTCAAGGGATGCTCTTTTCTTGTAGCTGCTCTTTGTTATTCAAATCTTTTCAAAATAACGTTTGCTTTCTCAGTGATGTATTCGTAAACCATTCATGACAAATTTAATTGTCTCAATCTTGTATACATCATGAAATACCCTTCCTTGCGTATTCGTGCAAGTTCACCATTCACTTCTCTTTTTCAATCTTGAATGTTATTGTTAGCAAAACTTAGCAATATCCAAGCAGGTGGAAATACCTATTATGTAACACTCGCAGAATAATACTCTCATACATAATCACTCATGTACCATAACCTACATTGCACCCATTCAATCTATCCATCCGCTAGATGAGAGCAGTTTTTCCCTTATGACAGATCACCTATTTATTAACCGGTGTTTTGTCCAGTATAGGCTATACCTATGCGTAGTATGTTGTGTGCGTTATGACACACGCGATTGCTCAGTTTGTCCTAATCTGACTGAGTTTTCTTTTATTTTGTTCTTAAACACACAGCGGGGATGGTTTATTCACTCTTTATTTTATTTATTATTTTTTTTTTTTCACGCTTTCCTTTTTTTTACTTCTTCTGAAATCTGGTATAGGAATGTACAGCCATTCCCATTTAATGTTATTTCTATGTTGATAACGGTTGGGCTCCGCTCAGTCAAGCTCGTCCTATGTGGGTCATGACAGGTGTTATCCATTCACAGATAACTCTTTCTTGCTTTTCATATTCGCATATGCACCTGCACGCAACTGCACAAGCACCTACACATGTTTTCTTATCTGCATTTCCCTTCTGGGGTTTCAATAATTTATCATGGCGATGAATAACAATCCTTTTATTTTTTACAACGCTACAAATGAATATCCTTTTGAGAGCAAATATTATACTCCTACTGAATTCAGTGAAACATTTCAAGATGATATAGAAGATGTTAAATTATTGCATATCAATGCCAGAAGCTTAAATAGGAATTTTGATGATCTTCAAAATCTTCTCGATTCATTGAAACATTTTAGATTCACTGCAATTGGAATAAGTGAAACTTGGTTACACCAATCTTCCCCACCATTGTTTAATTTACCTAACTATAATTTAGTCAGAGCTGATCGTATAGGAAAGAGAGGCGGTGGCGTCGCATTTTATGTAGCCAATCATTTAAATTTCAAAATTCGAAATGATATTAAATTTGATCAAACAGAAGTTCTCTTTATTGAAATTGACAATCTTCAATGCAAAAACTTAATTTTAGGTGTAATATATAGAGCTCCTGATACTCACTTTGATCTATTTTATGATAATTTCGAGCAATGCGTTAGCAAATTAGCAAACGAAAATAAGCAGATATATTTTCTCGGTGATTTTAATGTCAACTTTCTTCCATTGCATCAGAACAATCTCTCTAATAGGTTTCTGCAACTAATGAATTCATTTGGATTTTATTCTTTCATTAACAGACCAACTAGAATTAACATTCACTCCTCAACCTTAATTGATAACATATTTTCTAATATACACGACAAAAAGATAACTGGAGGATTGCTGTATTCCGAAGTATCTGATCACTTGCCTATATTTACTGTGTGTGGAAAATCATTGACTCGTTTTAAACCACCACAGCATTTGATGTATCGGAAAGAAACCCCTCGTAATATTGAAATGTTAAAACAAGATTTATTATTCGAAGAATGGAATGATATCCTAAATACAAATGATGTGAATACTGCATATGAAAATTTTAATTCAAAGCTACAATTCTATTACAATAAAAACATTCCACTTGTAAGAAATAAACGTAAACGTAATACACCCATAAACCCATGGATAACGAAAGGTATACTTAAATCTATAAAAACAAGAAACCGACTTTATAAACAACATTTGAAAAACCCTACGGATACAAGTCTAGTTGTGTACAAAACGTATCGTAACAAATTAACAAAGTTAATTCGTTTTTCTCGCAAGGTACATTTCTCAAACAAATTACAAAAGGTAAAATCCAACTCAGGAGCTACATGGAAAGTTATAAAAGAAATTATGGGAACAAAAAACGAGACTATACCTAAAGATAACCTTACTTTCAATGGTAACAAAATCACAGATTCTAACAACTATGCCGATAGCTTTAATTCTTTCTTCACTAATATTGGTCCTCAACTTGCCACCCAAATTGCTACTCCGAATAATGCTCATTTTACTGAATTCTTTTCAGAACCGATTCAAGACTCTTTATTTTTAAGACCGACAAACCCGAATGAAATCATTAATATTGCTAAATCATTAAATTCTTCGAAATCCAAAGGTCATGATAACTTTAACACTTCACTTTTAAAGGAAATAATCCATTTCATTGCTGATCCACTAACACACATATTTAACCAGTCTTTACAATCCGGTATTTTCCCAGACTTGTTAAAAATAGCCAAAGTAACCCCAATTTTCAAAAAAGATGACCAACATGAAATCACTAATTACCGTCCTATTTCCATTCTCCCTAGTATATCAAAAATTTTAGAAAAAATTGTTTATAATAGATTATATAATTTTCTAAATTTCCATAAAATATTAAATCCAAACCAGTATGGTTTTCGAAAAAATCATTCCACGGATCTAGCTCTGGTTCAGATATATGATAAAATTACAGAAGCCATGGCCAAAAAAGAACACATTATTGGTATTTTCTTAGACCTTAGTAAAGCGTTCGACACTCTTAATCATGATATATTGTTTTCGAAATTGTATTCCTTTGGTGTTCGGGGCTCGGCGCTCGTATGGTTTAAAAGTTATTTAAGCAATCGAAAACAGTATGTGACTTTTAATGGTATTAACTCACGGTCTCTTCCAATCAAATGTGGTGTCCCCCAGGGATCTATCCTGGGTCCACTTCTGTTTTTATTATACGTCAATGACATAATCAATACATCATCACTGTTATCTTTTGTCCTATTTGCAGATGACACTAACATATTTTATTCTCATAAGAGCCTTAAGTCTCTAGAAAATATCTTGAATGCCGAACTAATAAAAATTTCGAAATGGTTCAAATGCAATAAACTTTCTCTCAATATTCAGAAAACCCATTTTATACATTTCAAGCATAACAATATCCATGTGAATAATAATCCAATTAATATTAACATTGACAACAATACAATCGAAGAAACGAAGAGTTCGAAATTCCTGGGTGTCATTATTGACGAGAATTTAACTTGGAATAATCACATAAATCATGTTACACTATGTATTTCTCGAGGCGTGGGAATTATTAATAAGTTAAAGTTTATGTTACCACGAGTAACTCTGTTTTTACTATACAATACACTAGTACTTCCTTACATAACATATTGTAATATTGTTTGGGCCAATTGTGGAACTACCAAACTCAACCCTATTCTCACCTTACAAAAGCGAGCTCTTCGTATCTGTACAGGATCGTCTTATTTTTCTCATTCTGATCCACTATTCTGTAAGCTCAAAACATTGAAGGTTTCTGATTTGAATGTCATGCAAGTTGCAGTTTTTATGTTCAAATACAAAAAAACATCAACTTCCCTCCTCATTTCAAAATTTATTTAATCTAAACAGTACAATTCACACATACCCTACCCGTATTTCTGGAAATTTTCACCTAACAAACCCAAAGTTATTAATAACTCATAAATCAATTAGACACCATGGCCCCGACTTATGGAATAATTTACCCGAAACTACAAAAATGTGTTCCTCACTTTATTCCTTTAAAGCCACTATGAAGCGCAACCTAATATCATTGTATTCAAATCCGCCACATTGACTATACTTGTATTTTTTTTTAATGATGAATTTTGACCCCTCCTCTTCTAATGTAATTGCACTACACTTGCACTTGCACTACACATGCACTTGCACTACACCCTCATGACCTCTTGTTAAAAAATGTCTAAGTTTTACATGTCGCTTTTTTTACCTTGAGGCCGTCGTCAACATCAAGCAGGTCGCTCATGACGACGGTCTCCTGCGTTCTGAAATTGAGTTAAATAATATTTTCATATGCTTTTTTTTATATTCAGAAAGAGATTGTAAATGATACGTGTGTCTAAAATGTATATATATGTAAAATCTATGTAATAATTGATTATGTTGTATTATGTTGAACATGTTGAACGCAGAAATAAATTTCAAGCAAACAAACAAACAATTGGTTTCATTTCCAGTTGAAACCTATTGGTTCCAATAGGGACCAATAGTCAATTGGTTTAAATGATGACCAATTGGTTTCAATGGGTACCCATTGTTATCGTTCCATGTACTACAAATTGCTATTCACTTGATATTCAATTTGGATATTCTATGGATATTCAATGGTTATCCAATTGGAAATATGTCCTGGGAAATCTCGATTCAGTTTGAGTTCTTGAATGCTCGTCCATATACTGACTGTTTGGGATATTGTCTTTTCATTCATTCACCCATCCATGAAAATGACTTTCAATAATAATATCTATTACCGTAGTTACAATGATAAACAATGATTTTCAATCAAATTATGATCATATCATAATATAATTATGACTGGCAAATACGAAAAAATAGACGTATCATTTCAGAATTAGGCAGGTATACATGTAGTGTAAAACAATAGCCAGTTTAGGAATCACAACGCACACGTACAATCGTTGATAGTGGCAAAAACATCTGGCTCCCTCGCGGTGAGGATGTAACCTTAATTTTTATAAGACGGCGGTGGCGGCGTCAACATTGAGATCTTAAAGGTCAAGTCCACCCCAGAAAAAATGTTGATTTGAATCAATAGAGAAAAATCAGACAAGCACAATGCTGAAAATGTCATCAAAAACGGATGTGAAATAAGCAAGTTATGACATTTCAAAGTTTCGCTTATTTTTAACAAAAAAACAGATATATGAACGAGCCAGTTACATCCAAATGAGAGAGTCAATGATGTTACTCACTCACTATTTCTTTTGTTTTTTATTGTTCAAATTATACAATATTTAAATTTTCAGGAATTTGACGATTATGACCCTCTTGCCTGAAGCACAAAATGTTAAAATAATGGAATTCCACGTGTTCAGGGAGGAATGAAACTTCATTTCACATGACAATGACGAGGAAATGAAAATATTTCATATTTCATATATTAAAATACAAAAGAAATAGTGAGTGATGTCATCAGTTCCTCACTTGCATACAGACCGAGATGTGCATGTAACTGTTTTGTTAAATGAAGCGAAACTTTAAAATGCCATAACATTCTTATTTTACATCCGATTTTGATGAAATTTTCAGTGTTATGATTGTTGAATATTTCTCTTTTTATTCAAATCGAGTTTTTGTTGAGGTGGACTTGTCCTTTAAACGAAGGTGAAGTTTTTGAAATGTCATTATAACTTAGAAAGTAATGGAGTTACATGTAGTTCATGAACTTGAACAATAAGGGTAATCAAGTATCACTGAATACTACCTGAGTTTTAAATCACATGACCAAGGTGAAAGGTCATTTAGGGTCAATGAACTTCAGTCACATTGAGGGTATTTGTTGATTTGCGATCATCATGATCATAACTTTGAAATTTTATGGATATCACTAACGTATCCAGCATCAACTATGACAAAGAAATGTATGGGCCCATGCACAAGCATAATAGAGTCACTACTGTCCCCAGAAAATTGGGTCCTTGAAATTGTAGAATCCGATGCTCGATATGCGCCTGGACATAGTTCATGAAATGTGGACTTAGGGGTAATCCATTACTGATCATCTGGCACGAGGCATAGGTCACATGATCAAGGTCAAATGCCATTTAGGGTCAATGAACATAGTATTTTATTATCATTTGAATGGTGCTTTTTGTGGATAATTATTCTATTGTCGTTTTCAAAGTCAGTACTGCTGCTACGTTGAATCGCGTAATGCAGGCGAGACTGCCAGAGGCGCTCCATGTAAATCACAATTTTATTACATATATATGTACATGTACATATTTATTTGTTTACAATTTAATGTCGAATTCTTGATTTTTAAAGCCTACCAATGTTCTCTATTGATTATATGTATGGTCATTGATAATGTTTCTAAAATCGTTTCTATATAATGATTTAGTGTATCGTATCGTACTACATATAAAAAAACTCATATTCAGTCAGAACAGACTGCTTTCAAGCGATTCCGTGACATTACAAACTAGGTTAGTTGCGTGTAAGTTGCGAGTATGGCCAGCTGCAAGGGCCAACATAAAACAATAGGGCAAGTGAAATGTAAGCTAGCCAGCCGGACGAATTTTTCTATAGTACATCTGTCAAACTACATATCTACCATAAAATATATAAGTGGAAGAGAAAATAAACGCTAACATGGCTAAGATACCGTTATATCCAAACAGATTTGAATAAGAGTAAGATCACACATTTATTCAAGTGTTACGATATTTTTTCCACTTTTGTAATTTACTATTCCAAAAATAATCCCCAAATGGGAAAGTCATATTCTTCTGCGTACAGCCTAGATGTTATTAGTAAATGGTGAAATTAATACTTATTACATTACGGACTAGCTTGCATTTTCTTTTTCATAGATAATAGTGTTATTCTGTATCCTTTATCCGATTTCTATTCCGGGTTACTTTAATTGATTGTAATATATTTTCGCTTCCGTAAACTCCTCTAATACGTTATGCTCCTGTGACTAATTTATGTTTGATATGCCCTGCCTGTGTCAGTAATGCGACTGTGTCCAGTGCTCTCTTTCTGATGTCTAAATTAAAGTATAATTTGTATATGTACTGAATATACTGTTCCTTTATTGCTTTTTAAAGTGATGCAAAACACTGGCAAAACACACACACACACACACTTGTACGGCTCTTTCAGCTCTCTTGCCGAGAACTGCAATAGCACAACGACTCATGCAATTTTGAAGCAGACATTCAGAGAAGTTAATTTCCATATAAAGTCCTAGACTTTACAGATAATATTACTTTCATCAGAGGCCTAATCCATTAAGAATACAAGAGGAGAGCACAATGATTTTTCTCAAAATACCACCCCCTAAAAAAATTCTAACTGGTTGATTTCGATTTTACATTCCAATGTACGTGTGCGTGCGCGCTCTAAAGGGTGGCGTCAGAAGATGTCATTTTGTTTTAAATGAAAATTAGGGGTCATAGATGACTTTTCGATAGGGTCTATTCTTTATTCTTTCATCCCAACCATTTTTCTTTTTCATCAGTTTATCCTCTGTTATTCTTTTATTACTTGAACAAGCATAGGGAGGCGTTCTCCCCCCCCCATAGTCATGGGCGTCCCCTGTACCTAAAATAGTAGGGGGACATATTGTCAAATGTCCTCCCACTGACTATTTCTGGTCTTTTTATGATGAAGCAGAATACATCACTTCATAATCGAAATAATACATGTATTTGTACCAAATGACCTTATATTTTGGGTGAAAACCTTTTTTTTTTGCTTGTCAATTTTTTAAATTAAAATCGCCTTACATTTGGGGTGATACCCTTTTTTCTTTTTTTTTTTTGCTTGTCAAATTTTCCAGGCCATGGTCCTAAATTTGGGGACAGATTTCCGCCCATGCCCATAGCGACGCCCCTAGTATACGCATGAACGATAGGGTATATCCTAATGCTACCTTCCTAAAACCATGCGCAATGCAACGGGCATGTAAAAGTTGGAGTGAGCTTACAATACTTTAGTAAATTGCATATTCTGGTAATTTAACAAAATGTCGATTTAGTAATTTACCTAAATGTGGATTTGGGAAATTTAACAAATTTTGTTTTTATTCCAAAATCTGCCTTAACAGCTTCGAACGCCTCGCTATAATCTCAGGGTGATAGCTTAGAGGAGATCGAACCCCAGCACACATGCAAGGTCATATTAAAAAAAAAATGAGAATGTGATAATTCTGAAAAGCCCCAACGGAAAGACCAACCTGAAATTACTCTAGTTACATTATATATGAAATTTGAGACGGGGTTTTAAAGTAATTTGCGAAAAATTGGCAAATTCGATGAATTATGTTTTATGCAAAAACTGTATTTTCCAAAGTCCAAGCAGGGTCTAAAACATCTTCATCTCGAGCGACGATGACATTAAGGCCATGTCCATGGAGGACTATTCTATTGTTACTGGGGGTGCTGAGCATTGTCACAGTACCCCCCAGTAACAACAAATAATCCTCCGTGGCCTGGTCCATGGATATGTAAGTAAATTGTGATATCAAATGATTCATTCGCAATTGATTCTAACCATGAGAGTATCTCAGCTTTTATGGATCTCTATCACTTGGTAGCTTTGTTCGTTGAAATACACCATAGCAAAAATTGGTCGGCTATATTGGCTATAACCTACACTCCACTAACCCGGTCGTTTAATGTTTAGCCCTTACAGCTGCTCAAAGTTTACCCGAAACTTACGCACAACTTACACGATTTTTTTTATAACAAGCCAGTAAAAGTGCGACAAAACGAAAATATTTGCAAAGCACTGCATAAAACACATAAATTGAAATATACATATAAATAATCAAACAAACACAGATAAGAAGGCCGTAAGTTAAACTGCATAAAACTCGTTTATCATTCATTAGTTTGAGAGATGAAATAATGGCATCTTTTTTTAGGTAATCGTATTCTTGTTGACAGGCTTAAAATAAGGAACTTTTAGAAAATTGTTTGGCGGTGAGGCGGTCCCATAAAAACTGGAATAGATAAGCTTGGAAGAAAACGAGGAAATAAAAACGATACTAGAAGATTTGAAATTCATGGAATAGCTGTTAATTCACTGCAACGAAGGGACGAACATCCTGAAAATGATCCTTGCTACCTTTTTGTCTCCGGACTGAATGTGAAATTTGCTGTGTAGTTGTACTTTACGTTATTCCTTGTAAAGTATGACCCTTCCTTGTAAAATATATTCCTTCCTCAATTGATCATAATGCTAACAGAAATGGTACATGTACAATCGAAAATTTGCATCATGCCATGACTGTATAAAACTGTGAAATCTTGAAAAATGAAGAAAATATCAGAACACTGAAATACAGGGATTTACCTTATTCATTATATTCCAGAAACATATGATACAAGGAATAAAGTAAATAAGGTTAAACACAATCCTTTCACATACAAAATACAAAATACGGATTTCACAGGTTTGTGGACAATGTATGTCAATTAAAGTTTCACCGAGTTGCTGCTGAAGATAAAACAACGTGTTGAACAAAGAATTTTATTACACACTGCAAAAACTGGTGTTGATTTAACACCAGCCCGGAATCTATACTTGTCCACACCAGAGAAGTGTTGAAGTGTTAAAATACACCAGTTTGTTTTGGTCTAGCACCAGATACATGTAGGTGTTTATACGACACCAATTAGTATTAAAACAGCATCGGTTTGATTCCAAACTGGTGTTGTTTCAATACTTCTCTGGTGTGGACATATATAGATTCCGGGCTGGTTTTAAATCAATACGGGAGTTTTTGTTGCAGCGCACGCGGACGGCAACACATTTTTTTTTGCTTTGAATAATGTTTTTATTCTGATTTCATGAACAAACAGTTACACAACATTTCAAATAAAAAATAATACTTTACACATACCCATCATTCAACCCCTTTCCACTCACACAAACACACCCTCACACATTACCTCTCTATCACACACACACACACACACATACACCCATTCTCCCTCCCCTACCCACACAACGCTTCCTAAAAACTTCCTAAACACTTTATATAGCAGCTTTTACATTTCGTAAAAATTTTCCGGTTAATTCATTAATCAGCAATGGCCAACTGCCCCATTGTTTAACTTCAAAATGGCATGCCTGATTTGGAAGCAGTTAAGTGTGTGTGTTGGAGTGGGAGAGTGTGTGGTCGCGATGGTGTCTGTGTGGGAGTGGTGATGTGTTGAAGATGAGTGTGGGTGTGTAACTGTGTGTTTATTAGGATGGGTTGGTGTCTTTCGAAAGTATAGGACAAATCGAATCCGTGGAGCAATGTCTAATTGTCATAGCTTCAAAATAGCCACTGTTTAGTATTAGTTTGACTTTATTAAATCATTGAGATTCCTAAAAATATAAGTTTAGAAGGTATACGCTATGCTTTCAGGGCTGAAAAATATTATCATAGACACCATTCGGGCCCACCAATTATTATCGAAAATGTAGATTAATCGGAACTGTGGTACAATGTTTTATTTACATAAACTCTAAATGGCCGCCACTTTGCATAGTTTTGAATGTGTTTCCTCATGAGACTCAAATAAAACTTTTGCACGCAAACCTACATGTATGTTTTCAGGGTTGAAGAATATAATTATTCACATGATTTGGATCCCCAAATCATATATCAAAAGCTTGAGTGACACGGACCATCGAAGATGTGGAACAACGCATAATTTGCATTTATTCAAAATGAGTGCCACACTACATTTTTTATACATTATAATTATGTTATACCTATTATTAGAATGAACAATATATATCAATGGATCATTACATGATTCCATGGTAATTCAGACCGCAAGGGGTATAGGGGGGGGGGGGGGGTGGGAGCAAGATTATTCATAAAGATGAAGTCAATTTATTTCTCAATTGAATGAGAGTGGTATATAACCCAGACCTGTCTCTTTTTGAATGCGCATCTTCTTTCTTTGCTTCCTTTTCGCCCTCTTTTACTCTATTTTCACCAAGGAATTTTATATGCTTATATGAAAATACTTGGAGCTATTGGTTCTTAGCTTGGAATTAAATTTGTTAAAATGATTCAAATACTGCCACTTATTATATCCATTACCCCGGGAAGCACGTACAGTGTTGAATGAAGTTAGTTGTTCAATTTATGCAAATTATTCAATATTCTCCTGCTATAATGTTACTTAAGTCCCATAAGTGTCATTAAATGATTCAAATACTGCCCATTGTTGCAGTTTCTACCCTGAAAACATGAATGGGCGATTCCATAAGTATCGTACGGGACATTTTGAGAACAATGTCTAGTTTCCTAGCCGAATCCGTGAGAAATAAAATATTCTTTAATGTCAATGATAAAGCTATAGTTGGATAGTCATGTGAAAAACTAATAACCAACACAAACGAAAATGATTATGGGTAAATTCTAGGTGAAAATTGTGTGTATCGTACGGGACGGAGAAATATCCCGTACGACACGCAAACTTTTAAGCTTTAATTCACCTTTGGACGACATATTTTTGTTGGTTGTCAGTTTTTTGCATGTCTACCTAGTAGTGCTATAATATTACCACAAAACAAATTGGAGTTCGTATGTACAGCAGGTTGAAAAATATTGTGAATATGGCTGATTTTTCTAGCATGGAATCGCCAAAAATACGGACTCAACACAGAAATTCTCTTTCTTTAGATTCGGAAAGGTCGTCATTTTGAATTATGAAAATACTACAAATCTTTCTCAAAATCTTAATGACATGCATGCCATCCAAAATACTATCAACTAACCTAAACTAACTATAGTTAAATGGTGTAAACACTACACATACTGTTTACTCCCTGCAACTATAGTTTCATTTCATATAGTGTTTACTCCATTTAGATAGAAAATCTATTTGGGATTCCATGTCTGACATTCATAAAGGGATATTGACCGTATTTTTAAAATGATTCGATATGTATTTGAAATATCTCGTGACGAAATCTCATATATACATCTTAAAGTGAAACAATACAACCCTTATGGCACACAAAATGTTCACAAAGTAAAATGATATTTCTTGCCTATTCGGGCAGTGTTAGATGAGGAATCATATACTCTTTTGTAAACAAGCTATATGAAACTAAGAAATCATTGGACTGGGCTGGATCAAATGAATATTTTGTGACTTCTGTTGTAATTAGGCCTGTGAAACCTGTAGGTGACACATCCTTAGCTAATTACCAATAAAAAAAGTATGCTTAATAGCATTAGGAAAATGATATAAGGATCATATTAGAAGGACTATATTAGTAGTGTGTGAACCCCCAAAACTAAAAAAAAGAAGTTGTTGGGATCATTTCCGGTCAATCTAGCGCCAATATCCCAGTCCGTTTTATAGAATATCAGTTTATCATTAAAAAAAAAATCATTTACCAACATAATCATGAAATGACGATTTACCCCAGTTGATTTTAAATGGGATTCCGCCCGCATGTCTTGGAATTTGAATCCGTTTTACATGGTACGTGTGATTGTTCAGCTTTGATTAAAACAACAGTCTAAAGAATTGCAATTATTCATTTTCGTATGAAAAGCAAGCTAATTCCTCTGCCCTTGCCTTGTTTTTGACACGCTCATAAAACAAGGAAATATGAGAAATCGTCTTTGCGATCCTATCAAAATTGGAATAGACCTTATTTGCTGAACTAGATATGATGAAGTGCCATGTACTTTTTTGAAAATAGTTTCTCAGTTTCACTGGAAAGAAATATCTTAATAATAAAAATAGAAACGACCGTGGCTTTTCTTGTTATTGACGAGGTCGAAACAAGGAACAGAGAGAAAATTCTATATCCTATATCAAAATTAGAATATGTGTTTATTATTGGTAGTTGGTTTTTCGTTGTTTCAGGTGTTCATATTACACACAGAAGAAGATAGCCTGATTACCTTATTATCCTACAAATGATGTGTGAAAATCTGATTTATAAACTGTCGGATGAATTGCTGTCAGAACTTAGCAATGAGCATCTGCGCAATCATCGTTTAACCAGTAAATACTAGGTATAGACTAAACCTAATAAATTTGTTCTCGGTCGGATAGGCGGCATTGCGTTCAACAATATTCTATCTTCTGGGCATTATCTGGCCACTAGTTTGATAAACATGAAGTCTTCGACCTTTCTGCTTGTGTATTATATGATAATCTCAGCTTCGAGTATATTCATGGAAGTTGCATTTGGTAAGTAGACGTACATGGTAAAGTTCAGTTCAATATTTAAATCAAGACAGTAAAGGTAGTATTTCTGAAAGCAAACTAAATTTTCAGTTTGGAGACTAAATTTCATCCACACTAGATAATCATAATGATAATAACACTCATTTTCTATCTAACGCAAATTACTATAAAATCTCTTAGCGCTTTGAAAGATGTAATGGGAAAGATATATAACCGACCCCACCAAAAAAAAGAATACACACACAATCACAATCATACGTGAGTCACGGTGATTGCCCATCCCCCCTCCACTTTTCACTCCTTGCCAGCAGTTCCTAATGATAGCATTTTCACACTCTTTCATTGACCAACCCATTCTCCTCGTTCCTTAGCGCCTCATTTCAGGCGCCATTTTCGGAAGACCCCATATCATTAAATTGCAGTTCCCAAGAACTCACCTATTTGCAGATGGCCATCTTGTCCTTGAACCCCTCCTTTCGTAAGAAATTCAATTTATAATGCTGTATGGTTTCAGATTGTGCGGCCGATTTTGAATGAAAAAGCAGATAGACGGTGAGGCCATGGATCTAATAGGTTTATGGTAACGGAGCATTTTTGGCACTGCTCACTTGCGTATAGATGGCCAGAGATAGAGTGGGACTTGGGGGCACTGCCAACATAAAAGTTCCACATGCAAGAAAAAAAAGGAAACCTAAGGAAAAAATGACAGAACAGGAATCCCAATGAATTCATCGATCTTCGAAATTGCAGATCTGCGAAACATAAGTGACCATTGTTGCAACAGCCCCCCCCCCAAAAAAAAGAAGACAACTCACAAACAGCGCATCTGATTAGATAAAAGATGGGTGTTGATCAAGCTGCAATTTGACGTCTCGTACAAGCTGAAGAATGTGTTTGGAGGCAAAAACCAGAAACTCTGATTTGTCCTTATTTGGGCTTTAGCTTGTGCACAGCCATCATATCCTGCACCTTTCATAAACATCTGACAATGCTCTGTGTGTGTGTTCAACACAAGTAGTGTCACTTCGGTCAAACTCAGTAATCATCCATAAACTGAACGAACTGAAATGTAGGTGCATACGCAAATATCTTGGATCTGAGCTCGATATTTGGAAACTGCTCTGTAGTTCCTGAGATGATCTCTGTTAAATGAGGATTTCTTTATCACTGTCACCACAATTACTTGTTTTAGTAAGTCTGGGAATGCACCTGTAGACACGGAAATATTCACCAATGCAGTAAATGAACTAGCGAGCAAAACGAAGAAGATGTTTTTACCATATAGGCCAGGATCAAGACTGTATGTACTCTTTATGATTACCTGAATAACACCTGCGGTTGTTACCCTGAGAAATTAAGATTCATATGGAGTTCGTCGATCTGGATATGGGATTTAATTTCGAGTTCAGGTGGGTGTTTAATTAAGCTGTTCGTAAGTTAAGAGCGACTTTAAGAGCGACTGGTGATCTCTCCTTGTGGTAAATGATATATTCATCGACGTTTGTTTAGCGCGTAAGAAAGGTTCAGCAGTCGTTCTTAAAGTCACTCGTAACTAACGAACAGCTTTATAAATGGCCCCCAGGTCTCTACACTGCTCAATAATGTATCGGATAATGCCACAGACCTTATCAGCAAGAAAGATGTGAGTTGCTTACTCATATCAGCTGTTGAATCATGAGCAGGTAAAGCAGTGCTCTTGCTGTTGAGAAGATAATTCTGTCTAAAGCATTCTTTGAGAGTTTGTTTTTAAGTGTTCAGATCTAAGATCTAAATGTATGAAGAGTTCTCTTAACTCTATCCTTAGATTCATGATAAGGTTAACAAAAAAATCAGGAGATTTGAATAACCGCCGTATTATTTCCGCTCAAATGCCCACGATGAGGATCCACCTATGCGCTACTATAAGGACAACATCTGCACCTTACATGCCAAAAAAAAACAAACCCTTTACACCGTCACGGATGCAACACTGATCATCCCGGATTGTCGATCCGCGGTCATATCTGTACAACCTGGGATTACGGTTTATATCCCAGCAACTCATCCGGCGCCATCCTTGATGTACCGGCATATCTTGAAGAAAAATTGAACATGTTCAGTTTTCCATCCAAGAGTACACGAACGGATAATGATTTGCGTTCGTCCTTGTAGTGACCTTGTACATCCGTGTAGCTAACGAATGCATCCGGTAGGCTCCGTGTTTGCACCAGGAGGTCCCATACCGGCCAAATTGGGGGTCGAAATTGTCTATTGTTTGTGCGCATGAACAATAGCCCCTGCTCGTGCCAAGCTTCAGACATGTCAGATGTTGCGAAAAGGAAGGAAACTTCAATCTTGGCCAATGTCCAAGGGATATCACAATAGAGTACGTAAGTTACCGTGAAAGTCCGTGTAAGGACCCAGTAACATTCGTGCCCTTCGGTGTATTCTGTATTGGCTCCCGGAGTTTGTCAAGTTATACCCCCCATTACACCAACGCTACGTCCATGCAGTTCTCGCTACGTCAAAGAAAAATTGCCATGACGCAGTGGGAACTGCTGCAGCGTACTGAGAGCGTAAATAGAACTGTTATTGACGTGGCAAAGTCTGCATGATCTCCGAAAACAAATTTTCCGCTACGTGGACTTTGAACATGTCCAAAGTCCGCGTAGCGGAAGCGCCGTCTGAACCGAGCGTAGTAATGACGCACTAAAGACCTACCAACAGCTTCATAGACGTAGCGGACACCGAAAGAACGTGGCAACAACTCTGTCCATGTCTACTTTACTGCCACTACGCGGCAACCACGTAAACTCGGTTGGCTCTACGTCCAAATAGACGAAGGTACAGAAAGTCGCGCAATCTACATGATCAACTGGATGTAGTCGAACGCAGCGGGAACCGTTCCGAGGCAGCATGGACCGGCTCTGCGCGCAGAATGAACTTAGTGGGCACACCACACACGCAGCATAAACGTCACATTAACGTGATACGGACGTAGCATGCACGTGACAATTTCACATCTTTCGAGAAATTCAAACAAATTTGGCGCCACGTCCCAGGGTTTCTTCTGAACTTCAAGAATGTAGCGGGAACTTCATCTGGTGAAAAGGGGGTATAAGATCTCTGTTACTACTTTGTATATCCTTAATCGTAGGAACCGCACTTTCCGTACATTTCCTTTAAATACCCAGTTAAGTCCGTATTCAACCCGGAAATGCTAGGGAATTCGATTTAGTACCCAGATCACCTAAAATATTCATTAGATATAAATAGATGGTTAGAACCAAAGTACATGGTTATTTCGTAATCTCAGGTTACATTTAAAGCGGTGAAATGCACAAATGCATAACGCAATAATACAAAGAAATATAAAAATAATTTAAATACTAGTATTCAACGTTTGTTTAATGGCTGCATCAATGACGAAGGGAGAGGGGGGGGGGGTCTATGCATTGTGGTTGAACGATTCCGGTTAAGGGGTGAATATATGGGCTTCATAATGTTATGTGCAACCTTTTTATTTCATTTTTACTTTCTCAAGTAGTTAAGGTATACCCTGGATAAAATTGATAATAAGTAGTCATTTTGTTAAAATCATTCTTCTTTGACCTCTCAGGTCTCACAGATCCCTTTGAAGTTCGTCTTGACGGTGGATCTAATAACACCGAAGGAAGAATAGAGGTCTTGTACAACGGATCCTGGGGGACTATATGTGATGATAACTGGCACTTGCTAGATGCCAGAGTGGTTTGCAGGATGCTGGGTTTTGATGGAGCCGTTGGTGCACCGGAATATGCTAGGACAGGACATGGATCTGGTCACGTTCTCCTGACCAATGTCTGGTGCCATGCAACTACAACCACCTTGGCACACTGCTATCACGGGGAGATTGGAGATACGAGTGGCTGCATTCATGAAAGAGATGCAGGGGCTATTTGTTACCTAGGAGGTGCGTTGGAAAAACAACTCACATCGAAATCTGACATCTATCATCAAATATCTTGTATTTATAGATATAGATAAATGAATATATTTTCCTGAACTTATTTTATGAGGAGCAAAGTTAAACGGGAAATTAAAAGAATTCACATTTCGTCAATGAAAAATTGTGCTTCAATGAAAATAGCCATAATGTAATGAAAATCATTGACCATCTCTCGTGTCCTTTTCCTAGATCCCTTTGAAGTTCGTCTCGTTGATGGATCTAACAATACGGAAGGAAGAGTGGAGGTCTTGTATAATGGATCGTGGGGTACTATCTGTGATGACTTCTGGGATCTTAGAGACGCTTGGGTGGTTTGTAAGATGCTTGGGTTTCATGGAGCCTTGGATGCGCCACGATCGGCTAGGTTTGGTCAGGGTCCTGGACGGATCGTTCTAACCCGGGTCGAATGTTACGGAACTGAAAACAACCTCAAAGACTGTGTTCATGGAGGTGTCGGGAATTGGAGTGACTGCGGTCATAACAGGGATGCAAGTGCCAGTTGTTATTCAGGAGGTGAGCTACCACAAACATATAATAAAATATTGGCTAAACTTTTTACCACCACGGGGGTGATGATGTGTCCAGCCAATTTTGTGTAGTATTTCACCCAATGCGGTAAGCATATTGTCTAGTAAGGTTAAACAATAGGCAACTTTTACTTTAAAATGGCCAAATTTTCATCACACTGGATACAAAAAAATGCACAAAAGAAAGGACAAATGTTGTTTGGACACATTACCCTCATGGAGCACTTTTACCCAATATTTCTTTAGAGTGCAGCGAAATTTGATATTTGATATCTGACAATAGAAAGTAGGAACCCCCAAGTACATCTATTCTCTTGATTTTGTAATAGTTAGGGTGACTTTTATTCTCATGTAAGAGTACTCGGGAGGGGGTGGGATAAATATAGTTATAGGTGCCACCTGGAGCAATTAACTAATCATGAGGCGTTTTTAAACCAGTTTTTTCACGCTGAAAAACAAGTACTTGAGATAAAAAGGATGTATCCTAGATCTTAACCTGTGAGGGTGTTTAATTGTTGAAATTTTGATATAACGCGATTATGTGGGTATGTGTCCAACGAATAACCCAAATCTATTGGATGAAATATACTTAAGTGCTGATACATAAAATATCTTCCATCCATACATTGGTATTACCCCTCCCCCTTAAAAGGATAGTGTCTATAAACAAGTGGAACGCCTCTGGCAGTCTCGCCTGCATTACGGGATTCAATATAGCACTGGGCATTGCTGACTTTAAAAACGACTATTTAGTAATAATAAAATACTAAGAGAAGTCCAAAACGAAGTGTAGGTGACTTATTACTTTGATCATGTGACCTAATACTCCTTCAAGACAATCAGTGATACTTGATTACCCTTATGTCCACGATTCATGAATTACATCAATATACTTTCAAAGTTATGATGGCAAGTCAGCAAATACCCCCAAACATGGCTAAAGTTCGTTGACTCCAAATGACAATAAACTCAGGCAGGATGTTCAGTGATACACCATTACCCTTATATCCAAGTTTCATGAGCTGGATCCATATATCTTTAAAGATATACCGACTTTTCAAAAACTTAACCTTGGTCAAGATTAAGTTGTTTACTCCCTACATAGTCTCTGTTCATTGACCCTTAATGACCTTGTTGTTATTTATTTCAGTTTATTTATTCATTTGAATATAAAATTTCTTTTAGGTGGAGAGGGTGGGTGAGAGAGAGAGAGATTTTGGCAATTTTAAACCATAAAAGCTTTCTGTTTTCGAACAAATTTATTTGAACAATTCGAATGTGTTTATTCATTTCTCTATCAACAATCATGGTTCGTTATCTCAGCAACTAAAGTGAAAGTAATGATTATTTACACAACAAATACACAGATAAATCTATTACAGAGTTAAGAAATTAGCCTTTAAAAATTCTATCGGACAAATGCACACAAGTGCTTATACATAAAATACAAACTCGGTGCTAAGAATACTCTTGATGAGATGAGATTAATAGTCATAATAATAAAATAGATATTTATATGTAATGTGTTCAGTTGTGTAATTAGCCAGAAAGTCTGAGGGGGTTAGAAATGGCGTATTGTGTAAGATTTATAAAAAGTTGCGAGCGAAGCGAACGAGCTAAGATTTCAAATTTTCATTACAAAAATACAATACAGTGATAGGATTTGACACAAATAATATAGGCCCTATTTCTTTTTTTCTTGGTCGTGATTTATTATTATTATTGTTATCAATACTATTTTTTTTTTTTTGGGGGGGGGAGTCCCCCAGCCTTCCCATCTGTACGCCAGTGGCTGTGTTCTTTGATGGACTATAAGCTATTGTACATAGGTATCTTAATTTCTTTCATATTATCATAGTACCGTCCATATCAACAACGATGTCTTCGACGACCAAGGCCAACAGAACACATGCTCCTGCAGCGGCAGCAACTGTAATTAGCGCAATGGCTATTTCTTTCGTATGTTACTTTCGTCAAAAGGGAAAGAAAACACCGAAGATTGGGTCTAATGGTGATGGTACTACATTCATGGACTTGGCGCACTCTAGATCTGTTGATCAAGATCTTAATTCCGAACCCATTGTACCAGCTCCTATTTCGTTGCAGGACAGGAAATCCCGGGTGGACCCCACTGCAGAACAGACGCACATAACGGACCTTAATGAACAAGAGATCAGCCATGAATACATGGAAACTATGAGTGCCATAGATATTAGTGGTTATCTTTTACCAAATGCTACAACTCTTGACAAAGGCATTTACGAAGAGATAGGAACAAAATCCTCTGTAGCTGTATCGTTACATGACAGTTCACAGACGGAAGTAGCTGAAGATATGAATAAAGAAAATATGCGTAATTTCGATACGGACGCTAGTGACCAAAACCTCAATCATGAGTACATGGACCATAACGAAGAAAAACTCAACCATGAATACATGAAGCATAACGAAGAAAAACTCAACCATGAATACATGAAGCATAACGAAGAAAAACCCAACCTTGAGTATATGGAAAATAATGAGGATAAAGACAATGACGTCACAAACCAGGAAACAATAATTTATGAAGAGATAGGAACGAAATCATCTCCAGCTGTTCTTTCATTGCAGGACGAGAGATCCGGCCTTGAGCTCGCTGGAGATGATGTAGAACAAAAGCTCAAACATGATTACGCGGAGATCAGTATTGATAAAGGCATTGACGGTAATCTTTCGCTGAATGCTTCAAACTTAGGAACAAGAACTTATGCAGAGATAGGAACAAATGATGGACTAAAATGAAATCAGGACTATGCGAGAATAAAAACAATAATAATACTGATAATACTTATAATAAATAAATACTACTACTACTACTAATACTACTACTAATAATGATAACGATAATAATAATACTAATACTAGGACATAATGATAACAATATTATTATTAGTAGTAGTAGTAGTATTAGTAGTAGTAGTAATAGTGATGATGATAATGATGACAATAATAATAATAATAATAATAACAAAGATAATGATAATAGTACTATAAGTTATTTGTAAAGCGTAGGCCTGCAATTCCACCTTGTGAGGTGCTCACAGTTTCTTGGAAGAGTTACTCCCTGACGGCCGGTACCCAATACTCCGCCTGATGGGTTGAGTGCAGCACATTGTGGGCCATTTTTTTTTTTGCTGAAGGAAATAACGCCATGACTGGGATGTCTGCTCTACGACTGATTGGCCCAAGACTATCTTCTATTTTCAAAGTTCGGAGACTAATCCAATGGGCTACAATGCTCAGTATGGCGTACAATAAAAGATGAAGCTCTTAATATGAATATTTACAGTAGACTTTTTCAAACGCTTGATAAATAGGCCTAAAATAACCAAAGCTGGCATGGCTACAAAGTAATTTCCATGGTCGGAACTGACGTTTGAAAGAGGTATGCAATTAAGAAGCACTTTTATGTTCAAATCAAGCCCCCAAAAAAGTGACAAAATAATCAAAACACAAGAAAAATAACCAAGCGGTTTGGTCGATACATCATATTAACTTTTAGCCCACTCAATTTATGCGAATCGATTGATTGATCAATTCTTCTTCCCGTCTTTTATCGTTCGTCAAAGAGAGAAAGAGACGGGATATTCGAGGATCTGATAACGTTTTCAGTAACTCGATGGTCCAGATCAGGCCTCGGCTAACTGAAGTCGTAGATATCGAGTTTATGAATGGTGCGTGCTAAAACGGCTATTTTGGTCCTGCTATAACTAGCACCAGACCAGCGCAATCGTTAAAGCAGCGTAAAAAAAGTAGAGCGAAGAACTGCTTCATTTACTGAATGCTTGTGGTGCAGAATATTTTATTGCCGGCCTGATGCGGACCAAAAAATAAGGAGTTACTGAAAAATGTAAAATTTCAGCTAATAGATGAATTTGTCAGTTTGATTATAAGTCTTTCTATTATAGATGCGGAGTTAGAATAATGATAGATTTTCACCGAAACGTGCTGTTCAAATTGCTTTGAGGCCCTTGTTCTTGTAGTTTTCTGAGTTCTACTCTATCGTTTTCCGTAAATGCCATATTGCACACTTTTGTAACTAAATGAACGTGATTGTAATTGCGAAATCCTAGTTTGTGAGCTTTATGCACAAGCAGTGAGATACGCATCATGTTCATCATTCCCAAAACAGTGCTTGAAATGTCCCAGCTCGATATATTTTCCCGTAACGAAGCAAGTCCTGAAATCTGCTTTGGGCTTGGTATCAATTAAAATAGCACGTACCGGGCTTAGTGTCTAAATCTGAAAAAAAGGAAACGAAGAGACACACAAAAAAGCTGGTGTTTCGCGCTCGCAATCATTGTCCATTAAGACATTAAGATACACTGGTTAGAATTGTATTAGCATGGTTAAAATGTGGTATTTTCAAATTGACATGACCTTTATTTAGCTCTCGTTTTTATTTCATATCATGCTGAATAGGATATTAAAGCACAATATATTCGACTATCTATAGACCAATTTCACAACGTGAGAGGGCAGCAGACTGGTCGCCATGCTGCGGTGGGCGAATCAATTTTTATAGTACACAAGTCAATAGGGTATTTGGTACATTCGTTCGATTTTTTTTTATTTTGGACCAATTGAGCAGATTTCTTGTAAGGTTCACAATGAGCATTAATCGGAGAAGTTCAGGTCGCAGCTGTGCTGTGTTCAATTGCCACAACAATTGGAGAAAGCTTCAGGATTGGAAGCAAAGTGAATGTGAAATTCACTCGCCTTGGACTCATGAAGCCTGTTTGTGTGTGAAGCCGTACTCCCTGCATAAGTTGTTATGATAGCAACTCCTGCTGGAATGGTAACTACGATGGCAAAAGTGAGAATTCTGCTTCCTGATTGGCTTTTATAATAAAAGTTGCCATTCCAGCAAGAGTTGCTATCATAACTTTTTTTATGAAATGGGCATTCTCACTGTTACCATGGTAGTTAACATTCCAGCAGGAGTTACTATCATAACAACTTTTTATGAAACAGGGCCCTGGCCCTCTCTTCCCCTTCCTCCTTTCTCCTTCCTCTCTGTTTTATTCTCTTGCCTTGCCCCCTCCTTTTGGATACTTATAGGCCTGCATAAAATGTGGTGGTGGTGGTTTTTTTGTGGGGGGGGGGGGGAGGACGGGGGATTTATTTGATCATGCTTAGATGGAAATATCAGTCCCCCCTCTCTCTCTCTCTCTCTCACACACTATCCCTCTCTCTCTCTCCCTCTCACTATCCCCTTCTCTGTATTACACTATCCCTCTCTCTCCCTCTCTCACACACTCTCTCGCTAGCCCCCCCTCTCTCTCTCACTACCCCCCCCCCTTCTCACTATCCCCCTCCTCTCACACATACTCTCTCCCCCCTCTCTCATCCTCTCTCTCTCTCTCTCTCTCACTATATGTCTCGTTCACTCTCTCGCTACTCTAACACAATTTACTAGCAACAAGAAGTGAGCTCCCTGATGAAAACCAACAGCGATTCTTGGTCATCATCAACTCACTTTTACTGACAAAACTAAGGGGAAAAAGTAGCCAAAGTGCAAAAATTCATCATACCTTCATCGGTCATATATGGCCATTGTCTTACATCGTCTACCCTGGTGTCCATGCTTTATTTTATTGATTTATGATGAAGTTAATGACACAATATCAGAGCTTATCTGTAATCTTTCATTGAATTTGTACACAGAGCCAATCGCGGTCAGCGCACTTGCCCACCGCAGCAATGGCGTCGCCGATAGAGGGCCAAATACATAAACCGGCCGTGAAATTGGTCTATATGGATAGCAAGGAATCCCAGTTATTGTCAAAGCATTCACAGGGTTTGATATTTAATGTGGCGTGCTTGCTTCTGCAGAAGCGAAATAGCACTGTTTACGATTTTTGTATCTAGTAGCATTGTTTTGATAAATTTCTTTTGTAAATTCATTTTGAATTTTGTAAATTTAAATTTTGTTGATTTGTAAATTTAATCTACAAAATAAATTTATCATAGGCATGGACAGCAAAATGGAAGCCCTTGCGATATTTTCATGCCAACATGATATTACTAGTGAAAACGACTTTATTTTTTGTTCTTTTCCTCGTGTCAGAGGTTATTTTTTATTCATTCAATTGCCAAGTTAACATGTATTAACATCCAGGCCCATCCAGGGTCTTAGAGATAACATCCGAGATGTCGTCTTAAAGAATTTCATATTTAAACATATGCCATATAGAATAACTGTTGTATGGTTTACCTTGAAAATAATTAATCATATACATCAAAAAGTATTGCATATTGAGCATACACAAGGAATATATTTATATCTGTTGCTTTTTCATGTGTGAAATCAAAACCAACTATTAATAATGGTTCGTTTAATATAACAGTCAAAAATTGAATCATCTACTGGAATTTGTTGAAAATTGAAAGTATTAACTTACAATTCTCTGTCGTCGCGACGTTTCACCAACCGCTGTTGGCTTCATCAGGCGAATGAACGCCAATCACGTCTTTCCAAGTGACTTCGCGCCAGAGTCAGCCGACCGTAGCGTCACTTGGTTCCCCAGGGGCGGAAGTTAATCCCGTGAGAGACGGCTTTGAACTTCCCGTAGGATTCGGTCCCAGGCGTGTGACAGCTGGAACCGCAAACCACCTCTCCGATTCAATGTTGGCTTCTCCACTCTTTCCCAAATAGCTTCTTTTACTCCTCTCTCGAACCACCTGCTTTCTTTGTCCAGGATCACCACGTCCTTGTTGTTGAAAGTGTGTCCCGTCGCGTTCAAGTGGGTGAAAACCGCCGATTCAGGAATGGCTGCGAGACCAGTAGATTTACGGTGTTGGTACATCCGTGCTCTCAGTGATTGTTGAGTTTCACCGATGTAGGAATCCTGACATTCCCTTTGTTCACATCTAATACCATACACCACGTTTCACTTCTTATCCTTGACCGGTTGGTCTTTCACGTGCACAAGCAGCTGTCTCAGTGTTCTATGCGGCTTATGTGAGGTGGAGATTCCGAACCTACCAAAAGTGCGACTGATCCTTTCTGATAGACCCGCAACGTAGGGAATAGTAACAAGGGTCCTATTCCGGCGAGGTTGGGCTGTCGCAGCGTCAGACTGGTTATCCGGAGTATTCGACTGTTCTTCCGAAGGTCTTACAGGTCGAGGTTGCTTCGGACGTGTGGCTTTCTGGAACGCCCAGCTGGGATATCCGCACTTTCCAAGAGAGTTCGTAATGATTTTCTTTTCAGCCGAGTTGTCCTCCGGTTTACTCACAACACTGTCCGCTCGATGGAACAGCGTCCTTATCACCGAGAGTTTATGCACCAGGGGGTGGTGAGAGTTGAAGTGTAAGTACTGGTTGGTATGAGTCGGTTTCCTATATACTCGGAAATCCAAACTGCCTCCTTCCACTATTTGTACTTCGCAGTCAAGGAACGCAAGTTTGTTGTCCTTACAGGCTTCCTGTGTGAACTTGATATTCACGTCTTGGTTGTTGATGTGTTTGAAGAAGTCGTGCAACTCTGACTTGTGGATGATAACGAAGGTGTCATCCACGTATCTCAACCAAGTTCTAGGTTTTCTGCCTGGGTAGCTCGAAATTGCCTTCTGTTCGAAGTCTTGCATATACAGGTTAGCAACTATGGGCGAGACAGGAGAACCCATGGCACATCCATGTTTCTGTATATAATGTACTCCTTTAAACGAGAAATAAGTAGTATGTAAACAAGTAAAAACCGCCTCCACAATCTGATCAATGTTCAACTTAGTATGGTCTTTCCAGCTGTCATTGTCAATCAAACATTGACGGACTACCGTGATTGCGTCGACAACCGGGATGGAAGTAAACAAGGCACTCACGTCAAATGATACAATTGTTTCAGTGAGTCAACATTGAATCGGAGAGGTGGTTTGCGGTTCCAGCTGTCACACGCCTGGGACCGAATCCTACGGGAAGTTCAAAGCCGTCTCTCACGGGATTAACTTCCGCCCCTGGGGAACCAAGTGACGCTACGGTCGGCTGACTCTGGCGCGAAGTCACTTGGAAAGACGTGATTGGCGTTCATTCGCCTGATGAAGCCAACAGCGGTTGGTGAAACGTCGCGACGACAGAGAATTGTAAGTTAATACTTTCAATTTTCAACAAATTCCAGTAGATGATTCAATTTTTGACTGTTATTTCAAGATTACTGGATGAATCATAACATTCATGGATTTATTCGACATGAGTATGGACATTCACGTCTAAAACTTGTCAGGGAATATGAGAAGACGGCCAAAAAGATCGCGAACTACCGCAACCACCTCCGATTCAATCTTCGTTGCCTACATAACGACATCACTCCAAATAGCGTGAGACTCAAGAGCAACGTCAAGGGACATAAAGCAGCGAATATACTAAAAAACACGCAAAGGAAATTGCTCAACGAGCGGATAAGGCAAACTAACTTCACAATCGAGAAACTCTCCCGAACTTTCCAGGAACAAGCTACATTGATTTCTCAAACGTTCCCGGAAAAACTGGCTGAAGAAATCAATGAACACACGACGCGTGCGCAGTTAGTGGAACACCACAAAACCAAGGAACGCCATCTTGGGAAGTTTTCTGCATTACGCGACCGGCAAAATCAAACACGTGCAGATTTGGACAATAATTGGAGAAATACTAGGAATAATCAGGAATCTTCTGGTTGGGTGAGGAATTTATCCTCGAGAGAACTTACGGACAAGGAAGTGTCGGTGTTATCGAAGGGACTGAATTTTGCTGTCACACCACAACGGTTACCGATAACTGAGATTATCACCGCCACTGAGTCGGCTATTCACAAAGCCAGGTTAGATACTGCTCAGGCGGAGGAACTCCGACACACCGTAAGCGCCGCTGTCAAGCACGCCAAGCTCCCCGCGGCGAACATCACAGCGGAGGAGAATTCAGCGATAGAGGAATTGAATAAAAATACTGACATCGCCATTGTTCCAGCGGACAAAGGAAGATGTGTAGTAGTGCTCGACAAAAGTGATTACGAGGATAAATGCCTGACATTGTTGAAGGACAAAAACACCTATCGCCAGATTAATTACAATCCAACGAACGGCTATAGGAAGAAGACTTGTGCCCTCATCAATTCTTTTCATGCTAACGGTGACATTAGTGAAGAACTGAAAAGACACCTCACCCCGGCCACGGAACCGACGGTACCAGCGTTTTATGGTCTCCCGAAGATCCATAAACCAGCTCCGATTCCAGTAAGACCTATTGTGAGTAGTATTGACTCTGTAACCTACAATTTGGCTAAATTTGTTGCACGAATTCTGAGTCCGTTGGTGGGTAACACTATACACCACATCCAGAACACAGATAACTTTGTCGAAGAACTTAAAACGGTCAAATTAGATGAGAATGAAACAATTGTATCATTTGACGTGAGTGCCTTGTTTACTTCCATCCCGGTTGTCGACGCAATCACGGTAGTCCGTCAATGTTTGATTGACAATGACAGCTGGAAAGACCGAACTAAGTTGAACATTGATCAGATTGTGGAGGCGGTTTCTACTTGTTTACATACTACTTATTTCTCGTTTAAAGGAGTACATTATATACAGAAACATGGATGTGCCATGGGTTCTCCTGTCTCGCCCATAGTTGCTAACCTGTACATGCAAGACTTCGAACAGAAGGCAATCTCGAGCTACCCAGGCAGAAAACCTAGAACTTGGTTGAGATACGTGGATGACACCTTCGTTATCATCCACAAGTCAGAGTTGCACGACTTCTTCAAACACATCAACAACCAAGACGTGAATATCAAGTTCACACAGGAAGCCTGTAAGGACAACAAACTTGCGTTCCTTGACTGCGAAGTACAAATAGTGGAAGGAGGCAGTTTGGATTTCCGAGTATATAGGAAACCGACTCATACCAACCAGTACTTACACTTCAACTCTCACCACCCCCTGGTGCATAAACTCTCGGTGATAAGGACGCTGTTCCATCGAGCGGACAGTGTTGTGAGTAAACCGGAGGACAACTCGGCTGAAAAGAAAATCATTACGAACTCTCTTGGAAAGTGCGGATATCCCAGCTGGGCGTTCCAGAAAGCCACACGTCCGAAGCAACCTCGACCTGTAAGACCTTCGGAAGAACAGTCGAATACTCCGGATAACCAGTCTGACGCTACGACAGCCCAACCTCGCCGGAATAGGAACCTTGTTACTATTCCCTACGTTGCGGGTCTATCAGAAAGGATCAGTCGCACGTTTGGTAGGTTCGGAATCTCCACCTCACATAAGCCGCATAGAACACTGAGACAGCTGCTTGTGCACGTGAAAGACCAACCGGTCAAGGATAAGAAGCGAAACGTGGTGTATGGTATTAGATGTGAACAAAGGGAATGTCAGGATTCCTACATCGGTGAAACTCAACAATCACTGAGAGCACGGATGTACCAACACCGTAAATCTACTGGTCTCGCAGCCATTCCTGAATCGGCGGTTTTCACCCACTTGAACGCGACGGGACACACTTTCAACAACAAGGACGTGGTGATCCTGGACAAAGAAAGCAGGTGGTTCGAGAGAGGAGTAAAAGAAGCTATTTGGGAAAGAGTGGAGAAGCCAACATTGAATCGGAGAGGTGGTTTGCGGTTCCAGCTGTCACACGCCTGGGACCGAATCCTACGGGAAGTTCAAAGCCGTCTCTCACGGGATTAACTTCCGCCCCTGGGGAACCAAGTGACGCTACGGTCGGCTGACTCTGGCGCGAAGTCACTTGGAAAGACGTGATTGGCGTTCATTCGCCTGATGAAGCCAACAGCGGTTGGTGAAACGTCGCGACGACAGAGAATTGTAAGTTAATACTTTCAATTTTCAACAAATTCCAGTAGATGATTCAATTTTTGACTGTTATTTCAAGATTACTGGATGAATCATAATATTCATGGGTTCGTTTAATATATTTTTTCTTTAAACATTAAATTAATCAAATCCACAATACGTTTCCAGAAAAGCTTTACGCTTGGGCATTCTAAAACAACATGAACAAAAGATTCTGTTGTTTTACAGAAAATACATAAGTTGTCTGTTACAATTTTCCACCTCCACAAGTTGTATCTAAACGGTAAAATCCTGTGAATAGTTTTGAAGTTGAGTTGCTTTATTTTTTTTTCAATGTCTTAAACTTAAATTTCAATGTGTCTTTCCAGTCAAAATCAATTGCAAGGTTCAATTTACCTTCCCAGAATGTTAAAGCAGCCGGTTCTCTTTTCTTAAATTCACACATTAAACTGTAGAAATTGCGAGACTTCATTGATCGAAGTCTAATAAAATCAAGCGTTCTAATTTCGAAAACTTCGCTTCCGTATTGTGAATCTGTTTTATCGTTATCTGCATAACTTATGTCTATAATTCTTTCGATCCAAATTTTTGGTATCGCATTTTTCGGTTTCGAATACATAAAGTCAATTAACAAAGAATTTAAGCCAAGCACTCTACAAATATGTTCTCTTGGCCGAAATTGTCCATTTTCTACAATGTTATTAATCGCTATAATGCCTTTTTCAAACCATTTTTAAAAAATAAGGGTTTTTTATCATGTGTGATATTACTATTGTACCACAAAACTTGATTTTTAACATTTACAATAGCTTGAAACTGAATATATTTAAGTTCACTCCGAGTTATGAGACAGTCTATATAAAAGTCGGGTACCTTTTGTTTTACGCACAACTTCAACATATCTTTACTGAAACAATTTGTTTTCATAATTAATAAAAAAGGACAAAAAGGAAAACGACATTATAGGGCCTACAATAATTTAACTGCTTACAAATTTACAAATTTCAGCATTAAATAGTTTGCGCTACTTTAGAGCTATATATGAAAGATGTAAAATTATGATAATTATGAACATACTATAGGTGACATAACCCAACTTCACAATGAACAATTGTAGGCGTAGCTTAAATCAAGGTTCCCCAGAGCTATCTGCTCTTTGGAAGAATTGGTGATGCTGGAAAATGTGTCTGCCGGGAATCGAACCAGGGCCCCCAGTTTGGAACGCCAGTGCTTTATCATATATATATATATATATACATATATATATATATATATATATACATATATTGTAAAGAAATGGATGAAGAGAACAATGGTAGGCGTAGCTTAAATCAAGGTTCCCCAGAGCTATCTACCCTTTGGAAAAATTGGTGATGCCGAAAAAATTTCTCTGCCGGGAATCGAACCCGGCCCCCAGCTTTGAACGCCGGTGCCTTAACCATTAGACCACAGAGACGGGTTAGTGGCTAGGGTGAGCCCGATCCGATTGACCGTCAGATAGACAGATTTTCGACACTATACCAATTATATTTTCCTTTGTCGGGTGAAGGTGAGTTTTGAACAATGACAAGCCGCCATACCTCAGCTGGATCAAAGCTACTGCTTTGATACAGTACACGTATGGGAGAAGAAATACATAACATAACAACTTGGCGTTTACCAGCAAAACGCTGTCCTGCCGAGTGACCATAAACAGAAACAGAAACATAATAGGAAAACAATTGAAAATTCTGTACATAGATTTTTTTCCTAGTTTAGGCCTAAAAACAGTGGGTTCATTTGAAAAGGACCGGGAAGGGGTGGGATGTGCAGTCGTGGGGGCTGGAGGGGGGGGGGGGGGGGCAATATTACATGGCCAAACAAATTCTTTAGAAAATTGAAACTCCAGGTAATATCAACCTTGAGCTGATTTTAAAGGTATTTTACGTCTTAACCGCAATTGAACTCCGATAGGGATAGACATAAAACGAATTAAAATTGATCCGTAATTAACGTTAAAACCCATTTTTCCTCAGTTTCAAATTACATGAATAAAGTACCATTTCACTAGATATTCAGCAAGAGAGATTGTCATTTTGCAAGTAGGTAAAATTCTAAACCTCAAATGGATGGCAAGAAAGTCGGACAGTGCGGAAGTGAGCAATGAACAAAAATAATGAGAGAAAGTTAAAATTTTGTGAAAAACTATTACTACTAATCATTCAAAAATTGTTCATTATATACGCTATAATGATGTCACACTAAAGTACAATTTTCATTTATTTTCAGTATAACGATCAATGCATTTCTTCGACATATCAATCAATTCAATTTTCAATTCATCATCATTATTATCATCACCATCATCGTCATCATCATCATAACCATCATCGTCATCATCATCATCATCATCATAAACATCATCATCATCATCAATTTTCCCTCAAAGTGGATAGTAATATAGAATTTCGTGTATTACACAGTAAGCTACGTGAAATACAAAGTAATCAGAATGATATTACGATAAGTGTCTATTAAATAATATTTTATTGTTTGTTTGTTTTTGTTTTGTTTGTTTGTTTGTTTCCATTTATTTCTGCGTTCAAAAACACAATACAAAATTATTTATAATTACAAAATACAAAATAATTCATAATATAAACAATGTGGTCATATTACATAATACATACAAATAAGGATGTGAGTATAAATTAATCTTTTATAAATGTAAACATATGCATATAATGTAATAAATGAACGCAGGAGACCGCCATCGTGAGCGGTTAGGCTTGAATTGATGGCGGCCTCATAAAAGATTTTACATTCGAATATGATGGTTGAATGAATTGTTCAACACTTTAGTTAAAGAAAATTCTTTAAAACTTCCAAGATTTTCTGTTAATCACCTTATACTGGTATAAACACCTACTTGAAAAAAAATCTAGCGATTTCAATTCATAAAAATTCATGTTAATATAGCATTCTTTCAGAACCCCCGAGTTTAATGTTTGAAAGTACATGTACAGCTCTATACACCTAATTTAAAAGCTTTTTTGGTTTATTTGATTTTCCTCTTTAATCTAAGTACTCTAAATCAATGCACATCAGCCAATGAAGTGCATTGCCACTTTTTATATACAAGTAAAATATACAATTAAGCTGACTGAAAATATCTAAGGGTGATTATTTTTTTAGAGAAAACCCCCAAATAATTTTTTTTCTTCATCCGTGCCTTGTGGCATTGATACAGGGGCAGCTCCAAGGATGGAAGGCTGGGAGGCCGCCTAATCGCCTTTCAATTAGTGACAAAAGGGTGAGAAGTCAAAGAAATGGGGACAGTGAGTGGAAAAAGAAAGAAGAACATAAAATAAAGAGTAAGTCAGTTCGTAGTTCCTTTCTGCGCATGATCAAAAGACTCTACGTATGATCAGAGGAAGGTCATTTGTACTAAAGTGACATGGTGGTATAAAATCTAATGAGATAAGCACCAACTTTGATGTCTTGATTATTCATATATTCTTTTGAATTGCGGATTTCATTTACATCCACAAAAAATAAACAATGCGTCAACGAGCGACTGGTATTGGACAGTTTGCCAAGTACATTGTGCAACATGCTATGATATGCATTCAAAGTAGGAATGCAACACATACCCTCATCAAGACAGTGTTCATTGGCATGATTGGTGTGCTATTCTAGTCACCTGGTCTATTCAGTTTCTTCACCCTGCTTTGTAAGGCAAGCTTATGTCATATCTTGCTTTGAAATCTGCCTATCATAATGAAAGAAATGAAAGGTCATTTGACCAAAATTGTCCATAATGAACTACGAACTGGTCTATTGTGTAGTAATACCTAATGATAGCCTTACGATTCTTATAAATTATTGGAAACAAAAATGACGTCACATTTGTCTTCACGCCATCAATTTCTGTAGGAAAATCCTCCCGTTATCCCTGTGGTTAGCCATCCTAAAGGCATTTATACATCGTAATCCCCGCCTTTGTTTTAGCGATCTTCATGCTGTAGCCACTGCTGTCTTCGGCTGTATCTGGCGCAGCCTGCAGGGCGCCCTCTTGGTATGAATGTTTTGTTGTACTGTACAGGTCGTTCGTTGTGTACGCGTCCTGGAGACAATCATCCACATAGTTGTACTCCGGTGAAGTGTTTGTCTGAGGAAAAAAAGAGACCACACCACCAGAATTACTTTATTACAATTTGTTGGATACACATTAAAAGGTATGCACAATACAACGACCAGTAGCTCCCTCTGTTCTGCAAATCAAAATTTATTAACGGTCAAAAAGGCAAACACTAAACCTTTTGGTGATAGGTCCTTTTCAAGCTCTGCCCAACGTCTTGGGAATACTCTTCCAGCTTCCCTTCGTTGTATCCCAAATATTACATCGTTTAGATAAAATTCAAAGACGTATCTCATGAAGAAAGCATATTTAACATTTATAGAACTAACATCCAACAAGCTATTACTATAAATAAAAAACACACGCTTTATTTAGTATAAATTTTCTTTTATAGGAGAAAAGGAGATAGCGAGCATGTGTATATGTGTTTTATATTCCATTGAAACGCAGTGTTGCGAATGTATATACACGTCCTAATAGTAGACACGCACCCCCCCCAAAATGTTACGTCTCAAAATATTAAAAGAAATCAATTTCTTTAGTAGATGTACTGTATACCTCTCCTTCATCCTTGGCCGGTTTGGGTTGTGGTGGTAGCTGTCTCATTACTCGGGCCTTTTGCATCCTACTGCGTCCTGTACGTGTTAAAATAATGAAAAAAGAAAATAGGGGCAAGTAGCTTTTATACAATGTCAATTGCCACGTGTCACCATATATTTCATCTACCTCTATATATACACGCACCCACCGCCCCACATTTTGTTAAAACACATGTACAGGTTGGTTTTAATAATGCATATATCATTTTCAATTCATATTTTATGCAAGATTAAAGATAAATGAAGATGAATTGCTGTGCTCAAGGGCCGTGTCTGAAATCGAACCACGAACGTTTGACATTAACCATCATCACACACGCACACACAGCTTAACGCACGTACCAACCCACTTTGCACACCTATAGTTACCAATAATGCATATAGCATTTTCATTTATTTGAAAGCAGGTTAAAAGAGCGCTGCAGATTAAATACCTTGCTCACGGGCATAGGTGCCGCGGCAGGGGATCAAACCCCGGACTTTCCATGTATAGCCAGGCGCCTTAGACCACTCGGATACACACCCTCGCATACTCACGCATCCAAATAGTTACTCGTTGGTCGAGTGGTAGAGGGCGGCATTGCTTTTATAGTTATACCAGTGATTCATCCTATTTTGCGAGTGCTAAGAAAACAATAATAAAAAGGTTAAAAATCTATGTGCTCTTCCAATCTGACTATCAATTAATACGGTAGAATACAAGCTTTTGCTTACGTTTCTTCATTTTATAAAGAATGAAAATAGCAGCTATGGAAAGCAATATTCCCAAGGTGAGACCAACAATGAGACCGGTCCTTCCTGTAACAAGGAAATAAAACAAAAATTCTTAGTGATTCTCGGCATTCATGACATTAAAACATTAAAACAAGATCGACCTGTTGAAAATACAAAATCAAGCAAGACATACCAGAATAAAACCAGTGATAGTATTGTTCACACCTATATTTTCACTTTGCTATTCAGGCTAGACAAGAAAAACAAATGGGAAAGGAACTTGAATTCGTAAACGGTATAGCGGCGTCAAAAATATGAAAAGTGCATTTTAACCCTTGCCCTGCTAGAGATGCCGGAAGGGGGGGGGGGGCTATTTTTCCTAGACAGGATACTGACCTTATGGGAAATGTCCTATTGTCATTATTATTAGTTTTCTCATTATTCATATTATCATTATCTTGTTCTTGGTAAGCTATCTGGCTTGTAATGAAAATAATTAGAACTCTACAGAGAAAGAGTTTTAATTACTCTTTATTTGCATTTGGAACTTTTAAAATTCTATCCTTCCTTGAATTTGAATATGTGGTGACTCCCCTGAAATAACATTTTTTAATGTAGCTGGGAGGTATAATAAATCCACTGACCTATCCTAATCGTAACGATTAACTGACAGAACAATCAAACAATCGTTTCATGCCGACATAATAAAATATATTTTTTTACTTCCGGCGAAAACTGATAGAAGAAGCTTTATCTATTTTGATATTTTCCAAATCGTTATTAGCATTATAATTAAAATTGTCAGCATTTTCACTAAGATTCTGGCTTTTCGTGTACTATTTTTGATTATATGATAAAATATTCTGCAATTGTATGCTTAAAGATCCTTACCTTTTGAGATACCGAGTATTTCCGATGGGGTACTCAACGAAGTGTTGCCGTAAGTGACAATGGCGAGTTTGTTCACAGTCCACCCAGGTGTAATGGGTAAGCTCTCATTAACGCCCACACATTCGCTTTCTTCCAGAGTAGGGTCGGCAGAGTTTGAAGACAGCGTTTGGACGAGTTGAAAACAGATACCTATGGGAAGTGGGTCGAGTTCACGGTGTGGCCGAGTCAAGTCAACACTCCTGTCACGGGGATTGTAGATAGCCTTGATACCTGGTAAGATGGTAGCCACAATATTCATGAAATGAAAATCATATTTTTTTTTACTACACGACACCCAGGGTATAGCTGTTATCATGTCAAGTCACAATTTTTTTTTACAGTCTTTGCTGAATTTTCCCCTTTAAGGCTGCTAATAAAGCCGGGCTTAAAGGTCGAATTGAATTTATTTCCGTTAAAAAAAAAATAACAATACTTATAAACTGATACATGTGAATTGATAAATGAAAAAAAAAACGGGAGGATATATGGCCCTACTCAGCAGCATCAATCATGGTGCTGCTGGTCTACCAAGTGGGTCACGGATAGATAAAAAAAGAGGAGTTAAAAAGTAAAATTTAAGAGAATGGTAGGAGAAGGAAGAAGATGTTGACTATGAAGATGAAAATGATGAAGAAAAATATGAGACAAAATAGGGAATGAAAGAAGGCATAGAAAGATGGTAAGGATGATCAAGAACACATCCACACACACACAAAAAGGCTAAAATAATGTCAGGGGCAGTGATGCAGGGGCGTTTTCCGATCCCACCATGATTTTACAAGTAAATGAAAAATAAAACTAATCAAGGGGAGAAGAGGGTATAACAAAAAGAAGATGTATAATATCAAGTTAAGTTATCGCTAAAAAATGGAATTGCCATTGGGACGTCCTGTGACCAAAAATGATAATAAAATAGCTCTGCACTATGCCATATCGTACTTGTGAGAATTTATAGTAGATTTATCTTCTTGAGAGGTCAAAACTGTTGGGATATACATTATTTGGCATGGTTCATTTAACGTGGACGGCTTTGCTTCTTTAACAATTAAAAAAATATTTTCTTCGTTGTAGTTTTCTATTCATTTAAGGAATGGTTAGATGTATAGGTTCTTTGTTCGATACTTACCTAGTTCGGTTGGAGATAAGGCTATAAGGAATATAA
Source organism: Lytechinus variegatus (assembly GCF_018143015.1). Classification (NCBI taxonomy): domain Eukaryota; kingdom Metazoa; phylum Echinodermata; class Echinoidea; order Temnopleuroida; family Toxopneustidae; genus Lytechinus; species Lytechinus variegatus. Next base: position 2,276,769 of record NC_054747.1, on the reverse strand, counting down.
AGGGTTGGAGATAAAATATATGAATAACAATATCAGTAGGTTTCAATAAAAATACGAATCTTGAAGAACAAATTCCATTAGAGTTTATGATATTTAGATTTTCCATATTTTCTATCGGGAGAGATACACAGAGAGAAGGAGAGAGAGAGAGACAGGGAGCACTGCACAGTAAAAATAATGTATACAATTTCATACAACGCTGTTTACTACACGAACCTTACAGTAGCTCTTTAAACTGTTTGAACTATTCATAATTATTGAGAATACATGTTGAAATTTTTAATGAACACATGTTAATAGTTAAAACAATAAGATATCTACCACATTTTAAAATAGGTATTGTTACATTTAAGAAGAATTGTAAAAGCAATTACATTCATTTTAGTTATTTCCCCTTTGAGGATATTTATAGCTTAGAATGATCAAGATCATTCCACAACATGTTTGTAAAAGCTTTTGTTAAGCAGGCCTCTGCCTATTTAAAGGTCAAGGATTATTGTTATTTCTGAATAGAGATTACTTTACAATGAACAATAGGCTTAGCTATTTTGTTGAGGTCATTCAAGAATGTTTTGGAGATGTCGAATGCTCCAGAAAGAAGGAGAATGTTCTTTTAAAAGACAATACTAGAAGGATCTAGAATAGTTGTAATTAGTATATAAAGCTGGCCTATTCTTCAAGGGCATCATCATATCATACCAGATCACTTCATGATATCGGATCATAGTTAAGAGATTCACACAAGACTTTATGTCAGAGCAGACTTTATTTCCACCTGGAATATTTATCTTCTGTGGAATTATTTGCGCACCATCAATGAGTTATTTTGAGAGAGGAATTATCAGTTCTCATCGAGATCATCAACCTGTTTTAATGAACGCTTTTCAACCCTTGGATTGCTGAAATTGACTGTAAATCATCATCATCATCAACATCGTCTTTACGGACATTTCAACTCATTACAGTGACTCTTGTTATTCATCGTGCTTCAACATCATTGTCATCATCGCCATCATTGTGAACTTTTACTTTTCGCCAGCCAACTTGGACTTTAATCTGGATACTATCATTTGGAATACCGTAATTGCCAGAACTGATTTCAAGAGACGTAAGACCATTATCATTTATGATTTGTTTGTGTACTATGCTTAATTATTTCCTGTAATAAAAAAAATGGAAATCAATTTAAAATTATTTTGTTTTTTGTTTCAGTATCGTAACAGTATGTATCTGGAAGTGAAAGCACAATAAAAATTATAGGCCTTTATATTCCTCAGTTTGGCAAATCGCCTATAGTATCTTTTCCGCAAGGTTTTGGTAAGAATTGTACGACAATATCCCTTATTCATGGTGCTTGGTGCTAAAAAGTTTAGTGAACCCCACAGTGAAAAGTTTCTGCCATCTTTTACCAGCTTAATCATGAAATCAGCCGCAGGTAATACATTATTACATTCAATATATTTTGTTTTTCTGGGCTCGCCGTACCCTGTAGCGTTGCTTTCCTTTCTACGTTTAACACTAATCATTAACTAGTGGTGGGGTTCTGGTAGGTTTCACTAACTTTCTATGACATTTCCATATGAAGGTTACATGATCACAGCTCAGAAAGACGAAAAGAATGGTTGAAAAACGCTCATTGAAAAGGGTTATACAATGAGAGCAAGCCAAAATTAACGGGGTTATGGTTGTTTTATGATCACGAGTGTATGAAACAATTTATTTGAATACCCCCCCCCCCCACACCCTCGAGGTGAAGATAGAGTATTACGTTTGGTTAACTGTGTGACGATGGCATTAACTTCACTGGAGCCGAATATGTTCTCGCTGCTAACTTCAATACGGTACGAAGTGAACGGCCGAAGATTGTCGATCTTGACACGAGTGGCGCCGATTCCGGTAATATCTAAACATTGTTCGAGCTCTTGGATTGAGCAGTAAACGACGGTGTAAGTTTCTGGCTCGACGTCAAAGGAACCTCGAAGCCACGCGAGAGTGAAGGAAGTCGGCGTGACAGACGCACAAACAACCTTGACATCTTTGGGGCTGTTTGGTAAACCTATTGATAAGTAAAATATTGTTAGTTGTTGCAGTAGTACTGTTGGCCTAGTTAAGTAGTTATTTTTTTTCAACAGTAGGTATTTTTTTCGACAAGAGCTTATCCCATCGCTATCAATTTCATCATTACATTTCATCAAACCGCAAAAAATCGACAAATTACTATTTTGACAACAAACGCATTTACATCATCTGAACGCTGGTTAAGATTGATTAATGTGAAAGTATCAAATGCTTTGGTGTCATAACCAAAAGACATCTACTGTGGGGTGAGCATGTTAATTATGAAGGGGAGAGTGGGGAAATCCCGAAGGTGGGGAAATCCAGAACATCTCAATATCTACGAGAAGTGGTGAGGTGGCGCTCTTACGACATAATAGCCGGAACACAGAATGTTGTCTGACTTCCAGTGCACGGATCAGTTGACTTGACTTGCCTCTTCCCATGAAATAATAATCTAAATGAATGCAAATAAGATATCTTCACCTTTTTTCAGTTATCCACGAACGGCTTTTGATTTGCTTTTGAGTGTGAGGTATTCTGCGTTTTGTAGACCATAACTTCTCAAGGAATGTATGTTGAATGTTGTACAATTAATATAATTAGGCCATATGTGTTTTATCAATTTATGTACTAGTCTTGGAATAATGCTCACTTTCACTCTCAAGAATGTAATGAAAAAAAAAATATATATGGTTATGTAAAGTACATACTGAAAATACGGGCAACCATCGAGACACTGTCCGGTTGTTTGAAAATTTATCAACATTTTTTGTTTTACTTCGACATTTTGCATCTCAATAATTTGAGTCAAAATATGAAGAACACAGACAAAGAAGAATCAGAAATTTTATTCATTCCTTTTCACAAACAATTTTGAAACTTTGTTTCGGAAAAAAATGAAAGCAAATATTTTTAATGTGCAGAAAAAATACACTAAATTCAAAGGTTAGCATAATGCTACTCAAGGTGGGGGAATTAAATTCAAAGTGCGTTCCCCATTGGTCCAGCGAACATGTACATCGATTCCGCACGAAAATGCATATAATTTTATCAGAATTATTTGTCACTACTAAAGGGACAAAAAACAACAACAATTACTTACTTCCAACATTTAGAATGACATTCTTCTGAAGCGCTTTCAATAGTCCGTAATGCGTAACTACGCAGGTTATCATGCTACCAGTATCGGCTGCAGTCGGGAAAATATCGAGAGCTCTGGTTGACGTCACAAACGGGACGTCTGATCCTAAGCTCCGATTGGTCTGTTCGTGTACGATGGCATTGACATCACCATAAAACCAGTTGATATTCACCTCGGGGTTGGAGGAGGGAACCGTGCAATTGATTCTGTTAACGCGATTACGTACAACGTGCATCACATCCCTTTCAGTCAGTGCAAGCTGCTTGTCGATATCTATATCAGTTGGCGGTCCTGTAAGAAAATAAAAGAAGACATTTCAAGTGATCATCTGCGTCGTCTCTGTTTTTATAATCATATCAGCATCATAAGTATACAGGCCTAATTTGTTTTACTTTAGTCTATATTTGGAGCACTTTAGGGAAATAATACACCACATGATATAGACCTATGTACAGTGCGTACACTTACACTTTGAAAAGACCTGGGAATCAAAAAAATAAACAACATGTAGGTCATTTTTTCACATATAATCTTGGGTCTCATCTATCACATGAAAGTAAAAGTTTTGAGAAAATGTTACTCTTGCGTGAGCACTGTCCATTTTTGTAAAGCTCGCAGATATGCTTATTTCACGTTGTGTTAAGGGGAAAGGGCGAAGTCAAACTTATTCTGCAAAACATTTCTCATACATTTCCCTTGCACTTTTCGTCAATTGAAATAAAACGAATACGTTCAAGCATTTTGTAACAATTTTGGCACCGAAAATGAAATTTTCAACACTTAGTAAGCACAACATTTACACTTTTTGTGCCAGCTGGATCTGAGGACATAACTGAATCTGAACAAACGTTTATATCAAACATCTGCATTTTTGTCACTAAGTTTTTAACATTAACAGTGGGTTTACGTTTCATTTTTAATTCAATACTTGTTTCTCCATACCTTTCCCAAGCTTGATAATGATTAACAAAATTCAAACCAAGCCGTAGCCATTTCATGTAAATTACAACTCAGTGTAAAGCAAATATCGTCACGATGGCCTCAGAGTGTGGGGGAGTGGGGTGGGGTGCAATGTCCTCTTTGAAGTGTTTTTGATAAGGAAGCAAGTTAAAAAAGGTAAAGGATATCTTAAAATCAATTTTAATAGCTAAATTCCACGTGTTTTCATGATGAAGGTCTACATTTATTCGCATAACTATTTCAAAGTCCTGCGCAAATCTTTTTTCACTAACTTTACAAAAGTAAGTGGTGCTCACTCAAGCGGAAATATTTTTCGACAGTTATATCGTCATTTGCTTAAATGGATCTGTACCAATGATGAAATGTGAAAAAATGTTCAGGATATTACAAATGTATAATTTTACAAAAGTTTTTCTAAGTGTAAACTTTTTTTGATACGCACTGTATAGGAGTGGGATGTAAGACAGGGCCCTTTTCATGATATGACATTCACAGTGGGCCGACATAGTCTCAGACATAGTGTGGGTCTGGTCACGCTTACGCCCTATCCATCCGGTATAGTAAGCTTTAGGCCTACAGTAAGAAACAGTCACAGGTCAGAACAAATAAATCGAACAGGTTAGTATTTATGAACTTACTCAATACTGCAAGCCTAATGCGCTTGGACGGGTTCCCTCCTAAGGTGATTGCTTTACACGAGTAAATCCCGTCATCATCTATCGTCACATCTCTGACTCTTAAAATGATACCAGACGCCAGATCGCCTGCCACGGAGTACTTTCCCGGTGTAGAAACGAAGATGTTGCACAAGGAGTTCGATATTTGAATGCCTTTACATTCCTGGATACGGGCAATAATCTCTGTAAGATCATCTTTCGTCCATGCTAGCCTGTCGAACTGCTCTGTGTTGGTATTGATCCTGCACCGCAGCGTGGCTATTTCACCGTCATTCACCGGGACAATTTCATCAGGAATATCTGAACCACGGGCTGAAAAAAAGGAACAAGGTAATAAAAAAGTATCACTAAAAGGGGCATATAATGGAGGATTTCATTTGTTTCGGAGCTAGAACTTTATCAGCCAGATAGATACTAGTCATACCTTTAGTCACAATCAGACGAAATTGGGAATCAACCTACATGTAACAGGTAACGTTACAACATCAATAGATCACGAGACACTCCATTCACCTTGTGATGGTGCAACATTGACCGGCAAAAAAAATGCCCCAGCGATGGTTGAAACTATCAATTGAGGCCTTGATGCAATGCTGAAGCATGGAGCTAGAAGCGTCTATAGAAATGCATGCCACGTAATACACTGGGACCTACATGTATTTCTTCATCAACATGATCAATATCAAGAAACATCTTTCCAGCATTTTGCAAATTCCTTGCCAACTTTGTTCCAAAGTTCGGCCAACATTTCAAACTAATAAGTTTTATAAGTTTAGGAGGCAGAATCTATTGTCCAAATAAATAAATAAAATGAAAATTTTCATTAATGATATGGAACATACAAAACATGACATAGAAAAAGGATCATATTTTACAAAGAGTCAAAAACTGGCATATTATAATAATTGATTTTCAGGTAAAGTTAACAAATCTACCTCATATCTCTGTGTTTATGGTAACTCCCGTAGGAACTCGGCAGGACAGCATTTTTGCTGGTAAAGCTGGTAAATAACCAATTACCGAGGAAACATTTTACGTCTAGGTTAATTAGTCACACAACGGCTGACCTTATAGACGAGAGATATTACCCTCGGACCTTTTTATTAAAGTGGAGACAATGGCAGAGTGGGGATTCGAACTCACAACCTTCCGATTATATGTCTAATGCTCTTACCACAGAACCACCTGAAAAACCCCCAATCTCCTATCGTCTCCTACAATTTTACATCCTAGTCATTTTATCCAATATACCCCAGGGAACGGTAGATCAATTTCAAATGATCCATCGTACCATTTTTTTTAAATGCGTTGAAAACTCGAAAATGTTCAAAAGTTGGAAAACAGCGCTTTGTCATCGTTGGAGGTAACATTTAAAACTGGTATACTAGAGAGATGCTAGAAAATCAGAAATAGAAGGATGTACGTTAGCATTTAATTTGGAAAACTGTAAGATTGAACACGTGATGATTGCACAGCGTTGTAAACAATATTCATGGAAAATTGTTGGACTAAACGTTGATAACCTTGGTATAAAGTGTTTAGTTGAAAACTTGACGGCAAAATGGCACATTTCAAAATGGTCGAATGGAGTGTGATAATATACAGTGCGTATCAAAGCAAAGTTTACATTTTGAAAAAGCCCTGGGAATTTAAAAATATACAACAAATGGGTAATTTTTTCACATACAATCCTGGGTTTGGGTCTCATCTATCCAATGAAAGTAAAAGTTTTGACGGAATGTTACATTTGAGTGAGCAATGTCCATTTTTGTAAAGCTCTCAGATATCTGTTTGCGTAGAATTGCCCGTTTGTAACGCTGTGTCAAGGGGGAAAGGGCGAAATCAAACTTACCCTGCGAAACATTTCTCATACATTTCCCTTGCACTTTTAGTCAATTGAAATGAAACGGATAGATTCAAGTATTTTCTAACAATTTTGCCACCCAAATTGAAATTTTAACACTTAGTATACACAACTTTTACCTTTTTTGTGCCCGCTGGATCTGAGGATATCACCGAATCTGAACCAAACTTGACATCAGACATCTTTAGCATTTTTTCACTAAGTTTTAATCATTTAAAGTGGGTCTACCTTTTTTAATTTTTATTTAATACATGTTTCTCCACACTTTTCCCAAGCTTGACAATGATTACAAAATGAATATCAAGCCTAAGCCATTTTATGTAAATCACAGCTCAGTGTAAAGCAAATATCGTCACGATGGCCTCTATGTGAGGGGGAGTGGGGTGGAGCGCAATGCACTCCTCGAAGTGGTTTGGGCAATGAAACAAGTTAAATAGGTAAAAGATATCCTCAAATCAATTTTACTAGCTAAATTCCACGTGTTATTCACGATTAAGGTCTACTTTTATTCGCATAACTATTTCAAAGTTCTGCGCAAATCATTTTCACTAACTTTTCAAAAGTTTTGCTCAAGCGGAAATATTTTTCGACAGTTTTATCGTCATTTGCTGAAATGGACCTGTACCAATGTTAAAATGTGGAAAAATCGACAGGATATTACAAATGTATAATTTTACAGGATTTTTTCTAAGTGTAAACTTTCTTTTTGATACGCACTGTAGAACGAGCAACGGTAGGTCTCATGATGTTCTGTCGTCGCCTGACCACCAACGTTTAACCCTTATATTTATATAGCGGTTTCCATCATTGACAACATATTGTTGACTGTCCAACAAATATCCAGCAAACAAGTTTTCAGAGATCAAGTCCAACCCAGAAAAAAAGTTGATTTGAATAAATACAGAAATATCCAAATAGCATAATGCTGAAAATGTCATCCAAATGTGATTGATGTTAAATAAGAAAGTTATGACATTTTAAAGTTTAGCTTATTTTTCACAAACAGTGATATGCATAACTCTGTGACATGCAGATGAGACAGACGATTATCAGCAGTGGCGTAACTACGGGGGGGGGGGCATGGGGGGCACGTGCCCCCCAATCGGCTGACCAAAAAAAACGGGGAAAAGGAGAAAAGAGGGAGACAGGAAGATAAACGTAGTGGAAAAATATATATTATTGCTCATTTTAATGTCATATTATATCGTAATTATGTTATATTACATAAGAAACATTTTTTTCATAACTTTACGAAACATAATTTGCTCAGGGACTATGTCTTCATTGTTCCTGGTGCTCGCATTGTCTGTTTAACGAGATATATAACCCTGTTATACTAAATCCTCCCGTTTTCAAGTCAAAATACAACATACTGCCAAATATATTTCCTCGCACTTCGAGTTATTATTGTTTTATGTACAATAGCATGCTTTTTTTTCATGACTACTCAAATTAGTGATTGCCCCATTTTAAGGTCCTAATATAAAACATTTCCTTCGCAGTAGTGGATTGGTGAAATATGTCTGCTCTCCATGAATTCCTAGAATCAGTCCTTAAAATGTCCCTTCTTCTGATCCGAATATCAAAAATTTTCAGCTCGCGCTTCGCGCTCGCATCATATGGTAAGTGAACTACGTATGGTCTTCGTGAATTCCTACAAACAATGCCCCTCTTCGGGTCTGAATTTCCTAAATTTTCAGCTCGCGCTTCGCGCTCGCAAGATTTGATTAGTGAGATGGGTATGTTAATCATGATTACAAGTGCATTATGTGCATGTTTAGATGTAATTCTAACAAAATCAGCAAGCGCTTATTGGCACTCGCATTAGATGACTATGGTGAGATGTGTATACTCTTAATGGATTCCTAAAATATAGTCCTTAAAATCTTCCTGTTTGGGGTCAATATTTACAAAAATTTCAGCTCGCGCTTCGCGCTCGCATTATTTAGTGAGACAGGTACGTATCATGATTACAGAAGATTAATTATAGTGTGCCTTTTTAGGTCTGAATGTTAAAAAATGTAAGCTCGCGCTCGCATTATTTTACCAATGAAATACATATCCATTTAATGGAACTGTCCTTAAAGTGACTCTATTAGGTCAGTATACCTGGCAACTGGGCGCGCTTCGCGCGCTCACTAGTGACTAAAATTTTTTGCTGGTGCCCCCCAATGCCATGACCCACGGTACGCCACTGCGATTATGTCACTCACTATTTCGTTTTTTGTTGTTTGAATTATATTATATTTGTTCTTTTTATAGATTTGACAGTAAGGACCAACTTGACTGAACCATATAGTGTTAAACATCCTATAATTCCACATGTTCAGGGAGGAATGAATCGTTGTTTCTCTTGACAATGGAAAGAAAATTAGAATGTTTCATTTTTCATATAATAATAAAAAAAAATGTGAGTGCAAGGTGTCATCAGTCTCCTCATTTGCATACCGACCAGGATGTGCAATGTGAACATGGGGAATGTAAGCGACATTTTAAAATGTCATAACTTTCTTATTTTACATCCCGGATGGAATTTCGAGTGTTTTTATTCAAAAATTTGTTTTTATTTATTATTATTTTTTTATGAGGGGGGGGGGTAGACTTGTCCTTTAACTTCAATTTAGCGTCGCCTGTGCATCAACTTTCGAATCTAACCAGTTCCCAACGTAACAACGTTGTGTCACTGTTCTTTTTCAAGACCCCTCCAAACTTATTCATGACTTGTACTTCTACTATTGTTCCTTCAAAACCCTGTCTACCAACCTTCAGTTCAGTTTACAGCATTGAGCCTACAGTGGTGTGCTACCCTTTAATCTCTATAGCGTGATGAACCAAAAATATTTGAGAAGACCAAATATGGCCTAATGGATCAAATGTATGAAAGGTTGCGAACGAGCGAAGCGAGCAAACAAAATTTCGTCAAAATCCGATTTCGTGATACATTTTTGAATAATATTCAGAATATCACATTTCACTCTCCTCTCTATCCTTTTCTTCAATTTCCCCCGATTTCTTGGTCGTAAGAAAGTTGGGAAGGGGAGGAGCCCCCTCCCCCATCTGTACACCACTGCCTGCAATTTAGACGAGGCGAATAGGAGCTTGAAATTAAAATATCCCCAAAACATGCAAAATGCTTAAATTATTCCCAATATATCAAAAGGTTGTCGCCCACCCTTCCCGAGAAAAAAAAAGAGAGAGCTAGAATAGAAAAGAACACAAAACATTGGGAGGATGGATTTAGAAAATAGCTAAAACAGGAGAGAAGACAAACAAAGATAGGAAGGGTTGGATAGAGAAGAACTACAACAGGGGGCAATAAAAGAAAAGAGGGCTGAGAGAAAGAATGAGAGCCATCAAATATGTCAAAGCTAATTTAGAGAAGGAAAGTATGTACCTGTTTGGGTGTGTGGGTGTGTGTGAGAGAGAGAGAGAGAGAGAAAGGGAGAGGAGGGGGGGGTGAGAGAGAAAACAAACCAAGAGCAATGATCAATAGTGATTGATTTTCAACTTACCAATTCCAAACTGGAATAAAATAAAGATTATGCCAAAGGGCAAACAATTCTGATAAATGTTCCGGAGCATGTTAAAGCAAACACGAACAAGGTACAACATTCAAGTCTTATATAGATTTTGTTCGAATGATGAATATCATTCGATTACTTTTAGGTTGCCCTGTTATTCAGTTGTTTAGGCATGTAGTGTCGAAATTGAAACTATGATAACTATCGCGAGATATTATGTTTTGATTTATTATTTTTTGTATGTGACCTACGAACACTAGCTCGAAACTCTATAATTGTTATTGATTGATAAGGAGAAAACTAATAATGGAAAGAATACTTCAGAATAATTTCAAATAGTTGAATAGTCAACTGCATCTTAAGAGAATGTCTTTCTTCTATCATTGGACTGTAATAATGTACCATAATGACCTTTCCTAATGTTATCATTCGATACTTTTGACACTTTTTACTTTCTGTCATTAAAGTTGTTGTATAATGACAAATGAAGAGCTCACTTGCAAAAGTGTTAAAAGTCCATTTTTCATCAAATTTGATTTTTATGTCTCAATGTATAGGTTTTTAGTAGCTCTAAAAGATGATACCAAAGAAAATCTCAAATTCCTAATACTAGTAAAAAGTGAACTAACATGGCAAAGAAAATAGCTTATTTTTTCAAAAGGGGTTAGCTCATTGAGTTTAGTAGCAAAAGGGGCTAGGTCCACATATAAATTTTGTTGGAAAAGAATATCTTTGAATTATGAAGACATGTAGATTTCTCGTTTACCCAATTTTACGTTCTCAAGGTAGGGTATCATGTAAATTCATGAATATTGCAATATGGGAGAATGAAAAAAAAGATCTCCTTGGAGGTCCGCTTTTGCAACCGAACTATAATGAAGAGCTCGTTTGTCAAAAGGGATTAGGTCCATTTTTCATAAATTTTATTGTTTTCTGTCTCTAAAACCTCTAAATTCTTAGTCATTCTGATGATACCAGAGAAAATTTGACATTCAAATAAAACCGTGAGTGAAAGTGGCAACGAAAAATCCTTTCTTAATGAAAAGAGATTACATTCATTTCAGTTTGCTTGCAAAAGGGGCTAGGTCCACAATGATATTTTTTTAATGTTAAAAATTGAAGACAGGTAGATTTCTTTTATACCCGATTTTATAATCACATGATAGGGTAGTACATCATGACAATTTAGTTTCTCATAAAAACATCGCAGTAAGTGAGAGTAAAAAACGTGTTTTTTTTCTCGTAATGGTTCAAAGTGGACCTAACCCCTTTTGCAACTAAAATGTGGACGTAGTCTAACATGCAGTCGTTTTACTAAAGGAAGCACGGTGGATCGTATTATTTAAGTGTTGAAGAGGTCGAATGTGTGCGTGAGTGGGTGTGTATGTATGTAGGGAGAGAGAGAAGGGAGTTGGGCTAATGGGTGTAATATTTGCAATATGGATACAGGGTCTCAAGGAGATGCAGATCACATGTCTGCCCAAACAGAAATAGGGGGTTACAGATTAATTGCAGATACATTGAATACAACAGATAATGTTTCTCAAGATGATGATGATGAAAACGATAATAATCATAATGATACTACTACTTCAACTACAATGATCATGATTTTAAGGAAAATGTAACGGCAGGTATAAATGACACGTGACACAGTCATTTAAAAGTTTATGTTGTATTTATTTTTAGGGTAGATCAACCCTTGAAAGAAAAAAAAAACAAGAAAAAAAATGATGAGTACATGTATATCTTTTTTTTTACATCATCAGCACAAACAATGACGAGCCATTGCATTCTTAAACTATTCAATACTCAGTGTGTTTAAGATTATTAAAGTGTCAACCAAATAAATTGCATGATTATTCTTTAAATAAATTGGCATGATACATTAAATTAGTCACCTAGTTTTACCATGTTCATATGAAATATAGCATTAACACAATTAGTAACATTTTATGACCTGCAATTTAGGGTCATCTTATATTCCTAATAATCCTTCAACATAATATTGATGTTACATTGCCTTTGCTTTTATTTGTAATGATCCTAACCCTTTGATATCTTATAGTTAGACATACATTTATAACTGATTGCCATTTTTTTTTCACTCGATTTTCTATTGTGCCAGAATTATTTCATTGTTCATTGTTTTTATCAGCGAATAAATTATACAATTAGTAGTATTAAAATTAGTTACTGTTCCTTTTTAATAATTTAAAATATTTTAGTTTGATTAATATTACCATTTAAGTAACAATATTTGTTTATTTATGTTACTAAGTATTGTTATCTTTGATTTAGATTTTGACTATATTTTCATGTATGATGTGATGATTTATGTTATTCTTTATGTTTTCATCAGGTCATTGATGAAAAACAGTTTTATACTGATCTTTTGTACCTGATTAAATATGTTCTAACAAATAAATAAATAAACATACATTGTCCAACAATACAAAAAGAATGATGTACGATATCTGATTTTATACATTACATAAACAAGAAAATAAACACGACAATTACCCCAAAATATCAATACTATATATTTTGTTATAAATTGTCTTTGATCATATAACATTAACTCACCCTTCTTGAGTTCTCAAGGAGGACAAATCTACATGCAGTTTGAAAGTCACCTACATAGCGATAGCATCGTCAACGAATCAAGGGTTCGACCACTGCAAATACAACGTCTTGAATTATACAAATGAAACAAATTATTTTATACTTATGTGTACTTTACACACAAGCATTCTGTTTACAGTACAGTATCTAAAAAATGAATCCTGACAGGTGTATTGTGGAGGGGCCGAAACACCAACAGTCATACACATGCACTCACTAGCTCGCATACACTTCACACAGGGAAAAGGTCTTACCATAGAGCTCCATCATGTCCATGGTCTTACCTTATTCTCTTGTACCCGTCACAGTGTAAGCTCTCTTGTATCTCACGGGGGCTGAATGTGGAGTGATTGCGTGATACCGGTATTGTGTTGTGTGCTGCATTGGTGATGGGTCCGGGGGGGGGGCACTTCCATTCACGAGTGGATACCATGGGCGACCACGGGGTCTCGAAAAGCACCCTAAAAACGTAATTTCCATATTCTGAAAATGCACCCCTTAACAAGTATAGGCGTGTGAAACCCTACCCTTCATTCATTCATTTATTCATTTTTTTCCAACAAAATTTAGAAGCAATAATTACAATAAATAAAATATAGCATCAGAAAATACAAATGACATAAATAATAATGAACCAAATATAAAGAATATGCACCTCATACAGAAGATAATATATCAAAAATATTGGAAAAAACGGAGTGGTCCACTTAAAAGCAAGGCTTGTAAAGTGTGGACCACTCAAGACGAACAAAAAAAGTATAACACTAATAACTATATATCTATACAAAATAGATAATGAAATAAAGATATGAATAATAATTATGATAAAGGGAATTAAAATTAAAAGATGAGCAGAGACAAAAGACAAAAAAAGACATGAAGACACACACAAAAAAGAAAACAACAACAAAAATAAAACACACAAAACAAGAGTAAAAATAAACAAACATTGCTGCACAAACTGCAAAAAACCGAAGAAGGGATAAATGGAGAAAGAGAAAGTCAAAGATAGAAGGAGGGAGAGAGAGGGGGGGGGGGGTAGAAGTGTAGTCAATCTGACACCAAAACCGAGGGCAACCTGTAAACAGGTAAACAATAAATAAACAAATAAATTAAAGAGGAAATGGAATCAATGTGAAGTTTTGTAAGATTGTAACAAAATGAATTTTAATTTTCTTTTAAATGAATTAAGAGAAGGGGAAGACTGAATATCAGGGTGAAGAGAGTTCCAAAATTTAGGGCCCCTATATATAAATGTATTTTGGGCGAACAGTGTTCTGAGCATGGGCAAATGAAGGTCGTCGCGACCTCTAGTAGGGTAATTGTGTGAGGAGCTGTTTTTTAAGAACATGTCATGAAAAATAAAAGGAAGCATATTATTATTGTATTGGTACATGAATTGGCCAAGCTGGAGTAGGTAAAGATCACTCGGATCTTCAAAATTTTGTTTTCGAAAAAAATAGGATCAGTGTGGGAACGTACGTGTGAAGAAAAAACAATTCGAAGTGCTTTCTTTTGCAGCAATAAAATCCTGTTAAGTAAAGTTTGATGTGTGTTTCCCCATATAAGCAGACCGTAGTGAAGATATGGTAATACTAAAGAAGAGTAGAGTGTGAGTAAGGAAGTTGACGGGAGGAACATTCTTAATTTATTCATAACACCAATATTACGAGAAATTGTTTTGCAAATACTGTCAATATGACACTTCCAAGAAAGCTTATTGTCTACAGTGACACCTAAAAATTTAATATTCGATACACATTCCAATTGAAAATTATCAAACTTAATACTATTAGGTAATGAAGTTAAGGTGTTACTATACAACATGTATTTTGTTTTTTTCAATATTAAGAGAAAGTTTGTTACTCCTAATCCATTCAAGTATTTTAGACAGTAATCTTGATTGAGTGTTTGAACAAGAGTATGTGGGTCTTTGTCAGAAAAAAATAAATTTGTGTCATCAGCAAAGATTATGAAAGACAAAATTTCAGATGATCTGCAAAAATCGTTAATATATATTATGAAAAGAAGAGGTCCCAAAAGGCTTCCTTGTGGCACACCGCAATTAATGTTACATAAGTTGGAAGAATGTTCGTTCAGTGAAACAAATTGTTTTCGATTGGAAAGGTAATTCCTAAACCACTCCAAGGCCTTGCCACGTACGCCGTAATGAAAAAGTTTGCTAAGTAATATTTCGTGGTTGATTGTATCAAAGGCCTTGGTGAAGTCTAGGAATATACCAACCATATTAGAAGATTTATCTAAGGCATGAGCTACCTTTTCAATAAATGACAAGAGAGCATGAACGGTACTGTGTTTTTCTCTAAAGCCGAATTGAAAATTTGAGAATATATCATGATCTTTTAAGAAAGTGAAAGTTCGAACATATATGATTTTTTCTAAAATTTTTGAAAAACACGGTAGTAAAGAGATTGGACGATAATTATTAACACTTAACCTGTCCCCCTTTTTATACAATGGGATAACTTTAGCTATTTTCATAGAATCAGGAACTTGCCCATTAGTTAAAAATAAATTAAAAATATGAACTAGGGGAACAGCAATGAATGGAATAATTGATTTTACTATAATATTATTAATATCGTCATATCCAGAGCTTTTCTTGTTTCCTAAGTGAGAAACAATGTCCATGACTTCGTGAATATGCGTTGGATTTAAAAAGATCGAGTTTGGGTTAGAGGGACCAAGAAAATCAGAGAAATGCCCACAAGAGGGCGGTATATTGTTGGCCAAACGTTTGCCTATGGAAGAAAAATGAGTATTAAAAATATTTGCTATGTTACCACAATCCTGAATAACCATATCATTTGATGATATTTTTGTAATATCAATTTTGTTATCCGCTATGTTCATAGCTTGTTTAAGAATTTTCCAAGTATTTTGCATATCATGTTTATGTAATTCTAGTTTATTAGTAAAATATTTTTTCTTTTCTAAGCGAATTATTCTCGTCAACGTGTTTTTGTAAGATGTATATTTATCTCTATTTCTTTCAGTAGGTTTGGATTTGTATTTATAATATAGATTATTTTTTCGGTTTATTGAACGAAGTAAAGATTTTGATATCCAAGGAAGTCTAGGTGTTTTCTTGTAATTATTTTTGTTGTTATTTCTTTGCTTTGGAAGAAAAGTATCCATGTGCCTATTAAGTAAGGTAATAAAATTATCATATGAAGAGTTAACATCAGTAGAATCAAGAACACAAGACCAGTCCACATTTTCTAAACTATCATTCAGTCTAGATAAATTCCGTGCGTTAACTATACGTTGAAGAGGGCGGGTGCCGTGAATATTGTTGGGTTGCGATAATTTGTAGGAAGTCATTATCGGGTAATGATCAGTTATATCTGAAAGAATAATGTATGAATCAGGATGAGGAACAACATTGGAAAAAATATTATCAATTAAAGTACTAGATAAATTTGCAACACGAGTGGGTTTGGTAACGAGTGGCAAGAAAGAGGCAGACAAATATGTTGCTTTAATTAATGCGCAATATTATTAGAGGCACATTTAAGAATATTTATATTAAAATCTCCCATAATAAAACAATCTTTATTTTTAAACATGTTGTTCCGAAGTATGTCAGATAAACGAGCAATGAAATCGTTACCATTAGAGCTGGGAGGGCGGTAAACAACACCTGCAATAACATTCCTACCGCCTGGAACTTCAATTTCTAGAAAAAGAGATTCCATTATATCATTACTAATTGAAATTGTATCGTGGACAAAGTAACCCTTAACAAGTATTGGAAACAAAACGATACTCTTGGCAAATATTCTCTGAAATGAACCCCTAAACAAGTACAGGAATGGTTTATTGTAACGGGTCCTTCGGTCGTCGGCTTTAACTTATTTGGTTTAGTACGACCCCAGCTTCTACACCTCGCGCAAATGGGACTCTAAACACGAAGTTTCGGGGCAAAAAGGATATCCTTTATAAAACAATGTAAATTTTGTTTTATCATCCGCGCAAATTCGACCCTAAACACGTAATTTTCCTAGCGAAATAGATACCCTTTTTTCATAATTTTTGTGTTTTTGACACCCTTATCACGTTACGTACGTAACGTGCCCTGTCGTGAAAAAGACATCCTTTTTACGTGTTTTTTGGTCGCGCATGGTATCCACTCGTCAATGTGAGTGCTGTAAATTGTCAGAGTATTCATTTATTCAGGTTAACTAATTATATGGCAAATCCAGTGCTATGATTTGCTCAGACGTTCAATGACGTCAGAAGCGAGAAATCTTCAGTGACAATTTTGGCCTTGTCGCTTGGAGACGCTGTGTAATCTGGGCAGCAAGAATTGACGCGTGTGTTGATAAACATAATTCCATAGATTCACCGCTATTTTTGTCGTATTTTTGATGAGCCAATGTTGTAAGTAAATAATTATGAGTTACTAATTGCATTTGAGGTTTCTCATTTATCATGTGTATGAGAGACAATGAATTATGCTGTTTTCAAACACTATTAATTTGAGTACAAAAAATTACAGCTCATTCTAGGTTTCAGAACTAGGTGTGAGTTCGCTCGTAGTAATATGTAGCCTATTGGGAGAGTGCCTAAATGAAAGTGTTAGTTGTACGTTGTACAGTAAATATAGAAAGGTTTATACATGCACAGAAACGTAATTTCTAAGTATTTATGAACACTTATGAGCCAGCCTGTAAATGCTGGACATTCTTCCATATTACATATGTCAAGGATGCCAGTTTCTAGGCAAACAAAGCCTGAATTTATGTTGATAAACAAAGCTTAGCCAGATATTTTTCATGCCACGCATATTTTAGGCTGTTTTGGTTTCAAAAACCATACATGTAATATGGACGACTGTCTTTTTAGGCACACATGAATTTTAACTGGCAACCCTGATATGTGTAAGCATGAATTTATAAGTTGTAATTTAGGTCAAGAATGTGTCATTTTAGTGCATGAATGATAATTATCACAGCATGTATATTTAATGAGGTCAGTAAAGATAGGCCAGTGTGCACTAAGCATACAATGTATTGTGGTTGTTGTTTTTGTGCACACAGTGCGTTGTGCTGGTGGTTTTTTTTATTATTTTTATTGCCAAACCTAAAGATGATATGAGGATTTAATATGATAGTTGACACATTAGTTTATTGACTTGCTTATTGTGAGACATTTCATAGAAATTATTAGGATTACTGATGGAATCTAAAAGAGTGTTTCATCAGGTTAGATTATAGAATTCAAGCAGACAAAATGACACAAAACTGAAGACTGATATGCATATGCAAAGGCATTTATTGATGATATAATGAAACTGATGAAGTAACTGAAACTGATGTAGCTGATATAGCTTTATGCAAATGAGGTTATTTAAAGGGACAACAAAGGATAAAGAGCTGATATTTGTTTGATACAAAGGAATGATTTTTATTTATACCTGCAATTTATATTCATGTGACATAACATGCTACTGAGAAGTTGACTCACATGTATGTATGTATACAAGATAATTTATGACTCTTTATTTTATATCTTATTAAATTGCAGGTTGAACCTTGCTACTTGCTATTTGCTACTTGCATCTTGATATTGGACACGCATGGTCTCACAACTCTGGTTTATTGTTGTCACGGTGGTCTGTGGGGAAATTAGTTAACGTCATCTACAGTTCAACAACAACGCTTATTCGTAAGACGCCCTACCATGTCACCCTGATTATTGACACCCTTTATCTGAATGTGAATCAGGATGTGTGCTGCAAAATCAGATGGTAAACCGGATGGTAAACCAGATGTCAAACCAGACGTCAAGCCGGACGTCAAACTGGACATCAAACGGAAGACTCTGTCAGCCAATGTGGGAGCAAGACTTCTGCAGCTACCTCGACTTCTAGTTCGAGTACCCATTTACGAGCCAAGGCAATGGCCAATCGTGCAGCCCTTGCAGCAGAGGCTAAGGGATTGCAACTTCAGCAAGAACTAGAGGCAGAGCAACTTCGCTTAAAGCAAAAGCAGGCACTTTTGGAACTCCAGACTAAACTTGAGATTGCCAAGGCTGAAGAGATGATCTACAATGAACTATATGAAGAGAATGATGATAAGAAGCCACAAACAAGTCACACCAAGAATACCACTCAAGAACACACTGACTCTTGCTTAGATACTAACCCTCAAGGTCAAGGTAAAGGTCACGTTAAATTGGAACCAAATCTAGATGACACAATTCCTTATCTAATTTCAGCAAGATCGCCCTCATTCGGGCAAGCTGAAGGACAATACCAGATGCCAGATAACTTCCAACAGATGTCCCAGGCTCAACTCAACAATCAACGTCTTCTAGAGGCCATAAGTTTGTCCAACGCAGATGTTTCCAAGTTCAATGGGGATCCATTAAGATACTTTGAATTTGTCCGATCTTTCGACAACCTCATTAGCCGTTCAGCACTCGACAATGGTGCTAAGCTCTTGAGGCTGTTTAACAGTTGCGAAGGAGAACCGAAGAATATCGTTAGTGCTGCATGATTATGGACCCTGCTGTTGGATATCTAAAGGCCAGGACACTCTTAGAAGACAGATTTGGGAGTAGATTTAAGATCAGTCAAGCATGGGTGAGGAAGGTCACAAGCGGACCAAACTTGAGACCCACTGACAAATCAGGACTGCAGAGATTTTCTGATGACCTCAAGATCTGCAACACCACCCTTCAAGCATTGGGAATGATGTCTGAGGTGAGCAACCAACAACATATGATGAAGATTATTGAGAGGCTGCCGTATTACTTGAAGAGTAGATGGCTACGAGTCGTAAAGGACATTCGTCATCATGGTCGTGCACCAAACATCACTGACGTGGTTAACTTTGTCTCGGATGCAGCTGAAGAGGTTAATGACCCTGTGTTTGGAGCCTTGGTTGAGGTGAAGAGAGAATATCCTCCCTCTAGACAGCCTGTTAAGCAGAAGACTACTACTAGTTCCTTCACAACATCTGCAGATGACAATAACAACAAGACATTCAAGCGCAAATGTTATTTGTGCAAAGCGGAACACAGTCTCTTTGGATGTGATACGTTCAAGAAGATGACTCCTGCTGAAAGATTGCAGTTTGCGAAGAAAGCTGGTGTCTGCTTCAATTGCCTGGTCAAAGGTCACATGACAAAAGATTGTTACTTGAAGAGGACTTGTACAGTTGACGGATGTGGCAAGAAACACACAAAGTTCCTTCACATAGCTCCTGGTAAACAACAGCAAGCAGGAATTTCCCAACAACAAGCACAGTTTGATTCTCAATACCAGCCTGATCAGCAACCTCTTGGTACACAAAGTCACGTCACAGGGGCCGGTAAATTGAAGGTGGCTCTTCCCATTCTACCAGTACGGGTCTATTCATCTGAGGATGACTTTACTGTTGACACATTTGCCATGCTTGATCCAGGTTCGACGACCTCCTTTTGTACAGAAGACTTACGCAGAAGACTTCATGCTACCGGGAAGAAAAGAACACTTTCTCTGTCAACTCTGGAGCATGCAAACAACCAGTTGGAATGCCTGGAAATTAGTCTTACAGTTCAGGCCCATGATACAGATGAACTCGTCACCCTTCCTCATGTTTACACCAAGAAGGCTATCAATATAAGCTGCAATAATGTAAGTCATCATCTCAAGGATTTGAATATCTTAGATTCTACCAGCTTCGTGAAGGTCGACTTATTGATTGGCCAAGACACCCCTGAGGCATTGATTCCTTTGGAAGTACGACGAGGGGAAGATGGTCCTTTTGCCATCAAGACAAAGCTACAGTTTGGGACAATTCTGTTTGTCTTAAGGAAGGACATTATGAACTCTCCATCCCTTTCAAGGAGGACCCTCCTAGACTACCAGATAGCCGTCCTATGGCTGAATCAAGATTGCAGTCACTTGGTAAAAGGTTGGCAAAGGATGAACGACTGCACACCAAATATAAGGAGGGAATTGCAGATTTGCTCCAACAAAACTTTGCAGAAGAGGTCCCATATCAGGAAGAAGACAGCAATGGTCCTACTTGGTATCTGCCCCATCATCCTGTGTTTAACCCCAAGAAGCCAGACAAAACAAGAATTGTTTTTGACTGTGCTGCAAAGTCTCAGGGACGGTCTTTGAATGATGCTGTTATGCAAGGCCCAGACATGACAAACAAGCTGCTTGGAGTTCTCCTGCGCTTTAGACAAGAACCTGCCGCCATGATGGCTGATATCCAAGCCATGTTCCACCAAGTCCGTGTACCACAAGCAGAGCGTGATGTGCTCAGATTCCTCTGGTGGCCAGAAGGTAACTTGGAACTACAACCCAAGCTATTTCGAATGTGTGTACATCTATTTGGCGGAACATGGAGCCCCAGTGTTTGCAGTTACGCTCTGAAGAGGACGGCAGAGGACCATCACGAAGAATACAGCCCTGAAGCAGTGACAGCTGTTGCGCATAACTTCTATGTTGATGATTGCCTTATTTCCTGTGAAAATGAAGAAAAGGCAATAACTGTTGCAGCAGAGTTAAGGAACCTACTGGAAAAGGGTGGTTTCAAGTTGACGAAGTGGGCAAGCAATAGCTCGAAAGTCCTTACATCAATTCCTAAGGAAGACAGAGCCAAGCAAGTTAAAGGCTTGGATCTCAACTGTGACATCCTGCCTATTGAGAGGGCCCTTGGAGTTGAATGGAATACTGAACTGGACTGCTTCAGCTATTACATCACTCCCAAGGATAAACCACTGACTCGTCGAGGATTGTTAAGTGAAGTAGCGTCTGTGTATGATCCGTATGGATTTGCTGGCCCGTTCATCTTGTATGCCAAAGGATTGCTACAGGGACTGACAGCCATGAAATTGGGATGGGATGATCCCATTCCAGATGAATATCGGGTCAGATGGCAAAAATGGAAGGCTGAGCTATCTCAGATGGAAGATGTAAAAATCAACCGATGCTACAAGCCTTATGACTTATGGTGGAAAATCAACTTCATCATTTCTGTGATGCTTCAGAGAAAGCATATGGGGTAGTGACATATCTACGCATAAAGAATGAAAAAGGAGAAGTCAACTGCAATATCGTCTTGGTCAAATCTCGTCTAACCCCCCTCAAGAAAGTGACACTTCCTAGATTGGAACTCATGGCTGCAACCTTGGCAGTAACGATGGATGGAATGATCAGACATGAGCTTGATCTTCAGCTCAAGGAATCAGTCTTCTGGACAGACAGTGCCATTGTACTGCATTACATCAGCAATGAAGACAAGAGATTTCATACTTTCGTCGCTAATAGAATTGCCGCCATAAGAGAGGGATCAAATCCAAAGCAGTGGAGACATGTGAGCTCTGACCTGAACCCTGCAGATGACATCACTCGAGGACTGACACCAAGAGAATTGAATGGCAGATGGCTAACAGGACCAGATTTCCTGCATGCTGATGAAGAAGAATGGCCAAGTTGTCTTTAACTTCATGGACACAAATTGAACAATGACCCAGAGGTCAAACAAGGTCAAACTCAAGGAGTATTTTCTTCTACGCACTCAGAAGATGTCATTGAAGCTCTGATAAGAAGATATTCATCATGGTTTTGCCTGAAGAAAGCTGTAGTGTATATGCTGAGACTCAGAAGCTATCTGAGATGGAAAGCAGGTCACAAGGTCAATTTTGAAGGATCTCAAATGAATCACCCTTTGTCTTTGTCAGAGATGAAGAAAGCGGAAGAAGCTGTCATACACTATGTGCAAAAAACACATTTCAAGACTGAGTATGAATGCCTTGAAGGAATGCCCCAAATCAACAAAGAAAATGACAAGTCAGTGAAGTCAAAGGAAAGAAAGGTAATGAAATCAAGTTCCTTGTCAAAACTCAACCCAGAAATGAATGAAAATGGACTCATTTGTGTAGGAGGCCGACTGCAGTATAGTACTCTGAATGAAGGATTTAAGCACCCACTAATTCTTCCCAAGAAACATCATGTCGTTGAGCTGCTTGTAAGACATTTCCATGAACTCACTGGACATTCTGGACAGGAACATGTCTTAGCACGCTTGAGAGAACACTATTGGATAATTGGAGGACGTTCTGCAGTAAAGTACTACGCAAATGTTTTGTTTGCAGACGGCAATCATCACAGCCCATGGAGCAGAAGATGTCTGATCTGCCTCGAGAGAGAATCACCCCTGATAAGCCTCCATTCACTAATGTGGGGGTAGACTGCTTTGGACCATTTACTGTAAAACAGGGACGAAAGGACGTCAAGAGATATGGATGCATATTTACATGTTTGGTTCTGAGAGCCATCCACATTGAAGTTCTTCATGCTATGGACACAGACTCGTTCATCAATGGTCTGGAAAGATTCATCTCGAGACGAGGAAGACCAGAGGTTATCTGGTCAGATAATGGCAGTAACTTTGTTGGGGCTGAGAGAGAATTGAGAAAAGGAATCAAATGCTGGAATCAACGGCAAATTCATCAATTCCTACTTCAGAGGGAAATCACCTGGAAATTCAACCCACCTACAGCATCTCATATGGGAGGTGCTTGGGAGCGCCAGATAAGAACTGTACGCAAAGTCTTGGGTGCTCTCATGATGCAGCAAAGTCTCCACGATGAAGGACTGACTACGCTAATGTGCAAGGTGGAGGCGATTGTCAACGGGCGCCCGCTGACTGTGGTGTCTGCAGATCGGAGGGATCCTGAACCTCTGACGCCTAATCACCTCCTTTTGATTAGGCCGAATGCTGAGCTACCTCCAGGGGTATTCGACCAGAGTGATCTCTACTCACGCAGAAGGTGGAGACAGGTGCAGTACCTCGCTGATGTATTTTGGAGGCGATGGACAAAGGAGTATCTGCCAACATTACAACACCGCCAGAAGTGGGTCAAAGAAAGAAGAAATCTCGACGTGGATGACGTCGTTCTCGTCGTCGATGACATGCCTCGTAACAAATGGTTGCTGGGCAGAGTGGTTGAAATCTACCCCGGCAAGGATAAGCTTGTGCGGTCAGCAAAGGTGAAAGTGGTCACAGGAGAATTGACAAGACCGATTCACAAATTGTGCTTGTTGGAATCCGTGGAAAGTGATGAAAAGTGATGCCATTTGTTTAAATAATCTATTTGAAATTTCATGAATTTGAGAGGAGAATATTCAACATATCTTGGGAGCACTGGAGCATGTGATTTATGCATACAAAATATGTGAAATAATGTTTTGTGATGGAAGAAAATTCATATTGCAAATAATTCAGATATGAAAGTTTGATCATATGCAAAATTTGTGTTCTAACGATTTGGAGCAAATTGGATGTAGATTCGCGAATTTGAAATTTGGATCATGGAGATATGCATAATTTTGAGCTTGGATCCGCACATTCAGCATATCCGACCCCGGATTGATTCGCGAAATCGGCGAAGGATTTATGAAGATTGTTTATATCGCGATTCGCGAAGCTTATGGATGAGACTTCAGCCAAAAGATGAAATCAGAGCGGTTTCAATATTTGAAAGAAAGGAAGAACAATGCAGCAAGATTTTTTAATGATGAGATGAAAATGATATTTGGAGTCTAAAGAAACTTGCAGACTCTAAATAAATCTTGCAGAACTTTAAAATCACAGAAACATTACATTTTCTGAGACTGTGAAATTAACTCTGAACTCAGAACTTTTAAAAACTTTCAGACACTCAGATAGTTGAAATAACTGAACTTTCTGAACTTTCGCGATTTGAGGAATGTCTGATATTCTTGAGTTGAATTTATGCCTGTATGCATTTTATGCCTTTATTCATGTGTGAAAATGCATTCAATAACACAGTTAAAGAAATTTGAAGCGAAGCACATAATTTGTCTTTGATTTTCTTAGTAAGTTAGTGTCTTACAAAAAACAAAACAAAAAAATACATGACGCCACTTTTGATATTTTAGATATTGAATATATGCAAGAGGAACAAATTGAATGCCTTTTCACTATTTGACGTAATATTGACATAATTTTTGCATGAAATTTCATTTAATGTGTCATATTTGATTTGATGAGTATGAATTTTCTGCTTTTTTTTTACTGAATATTTGTGATAAAGAAATCTGTGCAGTGTGACAGATATTTGTTGTTTGATTTATTCTTACAACTCCAAAATGATATGTGGAGTACAGATACATTTCTTTCAATTGAGGAAATTTGTATTTCAAGTCGAGATAATTCTAGGTTTATTTTGCAGAATTGAAGATGTCATATTAACATAGGTTATATATTTTTTCATTAGTTTGTACACTTCTTTCGAATGACGTGCAATTATTGTCAGGTAGTAGCAAAATGTGTTTCTCTTCAAATTTAAAGGAGTGAATCAAGCAGATTCTCATTCTAGAAATACATTTGTAGCTAAAGAAACTACATTGTATGTGCAATATTTATATAATGCTTATAATCAAAGGCAATGTAGTTAACACAAGTTGAGGCTCATTTAAGACTAGAGTGATGTTTAAAGGCACTCATGATTATTTATCAAAAGGGATACTATTTTTGATGAGTTTATTTTGGTCTGTCAATTTACTTAAAGAAAATGTGGTAAATGTTCAGTGATTTGAACTTCTCATTTAGGGGCCGGGATGTAAATTGTCAAAGTATTCATTTATTCAGCTTAACTAATTATATGCTAAATCCAGTGTTATGATTTGCTCAGACGTCCAATGACGTCAGAAGCGAGAAATCTTCAGTGACAGTTTTGGCCTTGTCGCTTGGAGGCGCTGTGTGATCTGGGCAGCAAGAATTGACACGTGTGTTGATAAACATAATTCCATAGATTCACCGCTATTTTGTCGTATTTTTGATGAGCCAATGTTGTAAGTAAATAATTATGAGTTACTAATTGAATTTGAGGTTTCATTTATCATGTGTATGAGAGACAATGAATTATGCTGTTTTTAAACACTATTAATTTGAGTAAAAAAAATACAACTCATTCTAGGTTTCAGAACTAGGTGTGAGTTCGCTCGTAGTAATATGTAGCCTATTGGGAGAGTGCCTAAATGAAAGTGTTAGTTGTACGTTGTACAGTAAATATAGAAAGGTTTATACATGCACAGAAACGTAATTTCTAAGTATTTATGAACACTTATGAGCCAGCCTGTAAATGCTGGACATATAAATGTATTATTCATAGTACATAATGTCAAGGATGCCAGTTTCTAGGCAAAACAAAGCCTGAATTTATGTTGATAAACAAAGCTTAGCCAGATATTTTCATGCCACGCATATTTTAGGCTGTTTTGGTTTCAAAACCATACAAGTTATATGGACGACTGTCTTTTTAATAGGCACACATGAATTTTAACTGGCAACCCTGATATGCGTAAGCATGAATTTATAAGTTGTAATTTAGGTCAAGAATCTGTCATTTTAGTGCATGAATGATAATTATCACAGCATGTATATTTAATGAGGTCAGTAAAGATAGGCAAGTGTGCACTAAGCATACAATGTATTGTGGTTGTTGTTTTTGTGCACACAGTGTGTTGTGCTGGTGGTTTTTTTTATTATTTTTATTGCCAAACCTAAAATGAGGATTTAATATAATAGTTGACAAATTAGTTTATTGACTTGCTTATTGTGAGACATTTCATAGAAATTATTAGGATTACTGATGGAATCTAAAAGAGTGTTTCATCAGGTTAGATTATAGAATTCAAGCAGACAAAATGACACAAAACTGAAGACTGATATGCATATGCAAAGGCATTTATTGATGATATAATGAAACTGATGAAGTAACTGAAACTGATGTAGCTGATATAGCTTTATGTAAATGAGGTTATTTAAAGGGACAACAAAGGATAAAGAGCTGATATTTGTTTGATACAAAGGAATGATTTTTATTTATACCTTCAATTTATATTCATGTGACAT
Source organism: Lytechinus variegatus (assembly GCF_018143015.1). Taxonomy (NCBI): domain Eukaryota; kingdom Metazoa; phylum Echinodermata; class Echinoidea; order Temnopleuroida; family Toxopneustidae; genus Lytechinus; species Lytechinus variegatus. Next base: position 2,250,016 of record NC_054747.1, on the reverse strand, counting down.
AACATGCTACTGAGAAGTTGACTCACATGTATGTATGTATACAAGATAATTTATGACTCTTTATTTTATATCTTATTAAAATTGCAGGTTGAACCTTGCTACTTGCTACTTGCATCTTGATAATGGACACGCATTGTGTCACAACTCTGGTTTATTGTTGTCACGGTGGTCTGTGGGGAAATTAGTTTACGTCACCTACAAGTGCCCCCCCCCCCCGGGTGATGGGTGCAATGTACGAACGCGATACTGAACGAGCGGTGTCACCACTTCCGGTGAACTAGGAATACGTTGCAGTCGCAGACAATCGAAAGCTTCCTACTGATTGAAGAAAGAACCGACATCAGGCTAGAATTCCATTCTTTTTTTTGTTTAATTTTTTTGTAGAATTTAGCTAGTGAAATTCATTTGAAGATATTTTTTACCTTTTGAAACGTGTTTCCTT